>NC_057947.1:5332184-5632184 GCF_018555375.3 Anguilla rostrata
TAGAAAATAAAAACATAAGAACACATAACGGTAAGATCAGGCCACTCAGCCAGTCTATGCTCCATTTATCGACAGACAAGAGTGTCTACCACTGAATCACCCCCAGGGTCTTTGCCTCCGCTCTGTGATGTGGCTCTGCGGTGGAGGAGGTTGTAAAAGAGGTGAGGCGGATGAGGTAATGGAAGGGGAGGAAGTGACATTCATTTAATTTTCCATTTAGCCTTTGTGTTCCCTGGGGAACGCAGGCCATTGACCAAACACAGCCATCCCCCCCTCCTGTCCTGGGCCTTCCGCTCAGCTCGTTTTCCCCCCTGCTCTCATTTCCTGCTCCGAGTCTCTTCTCCAGGTGGTCTCTGGGGTCTGCCTCTCCTGCACTTCCCCTGGGGGTTCTAGTTAGAGACTGGTGATGTTATTATTTGACCATCTTAGTGTGACCCGACAAACTCCACTTCCTCTTCCTTAGCCGTATTTGTATCTGCTTCTGTTTTGAGAGTCTCTGGTTGCTGATGGTGTGAGGTCCGGCCAGTACATACAGCAGAGTCTTCGTAGTCAGTGGTTGATGAAAAGTTTGGAGGCCACTGAGCATGTTTCCATTGGTCTTAACTACTGCTTGTATTTTTTCCATAGACTGCGTTGTTGCCGTTCTCGTTGTGTTAGTGTTAATCAGTTTAACCTTCAGGGTCCAAGTGACTATGCGGTGTCCTGCACTTGGACGGTATTCTCTTAGGGTTCGTCATACTGTCTGGTTGGTATAACTTTGTGTACTCGCTCTGGATAAGAGCGTCTGCCAATGCCTGTATTAATGTAGTAAGGTTCTCCGTGGCACAAACAGAAAGGCTGGATGTTGAAATCTGTTTGGTCTAAGGCATGGAGCTTGCTCTCCAAATATTCTTCAGGATGAAGGCTGCTCCAGTTTTATTGATTCTTGGAATTACATTAGCATCTGTGCCCCCAAGAACACTTATCACAGTTCCTAAATAGGTGAGTTTGTTGAACCCCTTCTAAACTGCTATTCCCCATTATAATTGGTGTGGGGGTTTTATGGTTGATTGACATTGCTGGAGGAAGTGACAGAGCAGGAGAAGCTGAATGCACAGTTGCATACAAAGGTTGCGAAAGATGAACAAACATAATTTTAAGACAGAGACAGAACACAGAATATAAACATAAGACAAAAAAGCCAAAGAAAGGAAAGATGGTTATTTTCTGGGGATATCATAGTTACCATGTTGAAGAATGGGAGAGTGAGGACCAATTAGGAGGTGATGGAAGGGGGGGGGGGGGGCAATGGGGAGGGAACCTGGGTGATGTAAGGAGAGGTGAGCGGGGAGGACGGTAGTCATGTCAGAAGAAGCTGTTGATGACACAGGCGGGTGGGGAAGGTCTATCCTGCATTTCCCATCATGCACAAACGCGCCATCGAACGAGGTCTAACCTGCGAGGGGGTCGTTACATTTATCTCGGGCACGAACGCGTCATCAAACAGGTTGATGATGTTTTCCTGTTTGAGGTCTTTGGACGGGGTGACTTTGGGCGGGGGGGGCACGGGCGGGCCAGGCCTCAGCTGCAGCGTCCACAGAGCGAGCGGCACGCACAGGAGCGCACGCACGAATCGTTGGCGAGAGAGACACAGAGACACAGCACAAGGTTAGCACGATAGCGCCGGGCGTGTGTTCGCAGAGTGCAGTCAGTGAAAATTCCACACTGGCACGTCGCATCCTTACGCCAAGCTCTCTGAGCAGTTTCTGCGACACATCTCACATACGCACACCTCAAACACCTCTCAGCCTCTACGTAACTATATGCTACGTAGTATGCTATCTAGTAGCTAGCACGAAACACACAGACTACACACCATGACACATCTCACATACGCACACCTCAAACACCTCTCAGCCTCTAGGGACAAACTATATGCTACATAGTATGCTATCTAGTAGCTAGCACGAAACACACAGACTACACACCATGACACATCTCACATACGCACACCTCAAACACCTCTCAGCCTCTACGTAACTATATGCTACGTAGTATGCTATCTAGTAGCTAGCACGAAACACACAGACTACACACCATGACACATCTCACATACGCACACCTCAAACACCTCTCAGCCTCTAGGGACAAACTATATGCTACATAGTATGCTATCTAGTAGCTAGCACGAAACACACAGACTACACACCATGACACATCTCACATACGCACACCTCAATCACCTCTCAGCCTCTACGTAAGGGACAAACTATATGCTACGTAGTATGCTATCTAGTAGCTAGCACGAAACACACAGACTACACACCATGACACGTCTCACATACGCACACCTCAAACACCTCTCAGCCTCTACGTAACTATATGCTACGCAGTATGCTATCTAGTAGCTAGCACGAAACACACAGACTACACACCATGACACGTCTCACATACGCACACCTCAAACACCTCTCAGCCTCTACGTAACTATATGCTACGTAGTATGCTATCTAGTAGCTAGCACAAAACGCACAGACTACACACCATTCTGAAACTACCAGACAGGCGTGGGATCTGCAGCACTCCATACGAAGGTGCACTGATCCTGTCTGTCAGCTGGGGGAGGATACCCGGCTCGGAGGCTTTACCTTGGACGGAGATTTTGGAATGGCTGGTGCTGACCCTCCCGCAGGAGAGAGGCTGTGATTGGCGGCCTCCTGTGGCTTCACACTGGGGAGGGAGGAGACAGGCGGTGATTGACAGCTGAGCTGCTCATTCTCTGGCTTCCTTCCCAATTAAGAGTGCGCATTCTGCAGGCAAGTCATAGCGAATAGCTTAGCCTCGCTGCAAAGTGTGGCATCAGTATTACTGTAAATATGCCAGCAGCCATACCACGCTGTAGCCTTTCCATGTCCATCAGCTGAAGCTAAGCAAGGCTAGGCTTTGTTAATACTTGGATGGGAGACCTCCTGGGAATACTGTGTTGGTGGACCAGTACTTGGTAGTGTTCCCACTGATCCAAGCAGAAAAACTGATACCCCCAGAGCAGTGACAGGGATGTAGACGCTTCTGTACATTCGGTGAGACACTGAACCATGGTTCTGAAGGACAGCGCTCACAAAAGCTCATGAAACAAAAGGATATGAGCTGAATACCTCAAAAACCTTTTTTTCTACATCTTTTTCCTAGTCCCTTTCATTCACTATACCCCAAAATGAGAACTGTTCTTAGTTAACCTACCTGATTAATTTAAGGTAAATTATATTAAATTCTTTAGCTCACAACGATATATTTATCTAACTGGGCTTGTAATGCTACATTTGCATTTAGAAAATTAAATTATCAAGCGAAAACAATTTATTTTACGATATAGTAGTTTTAACAATCAAGCAAGGTCGTCCAATGTGTGAGTCATCATCTCACCGTTAAGGTCAAAGTCATCTGAAGGAACATCTCTGGTCCCTCACACTCATTGAAAAACTACTTACCTACCAATAAGCAACAGCACCCCCACACACACACACACACACTCTTTATAAATGAGGTGTACATCACTGCCATGTCCCACCGTGACCAGATGCACTCTGCACTGTAACCCCCCTTCCTGCCCCTCCCCCACTCCGGGGCAGCTGAGCTTGGCTAAGGTTACGCAAGAAAAACAGTCATCCAATCACAACATGCCTGACCATGCAACCCCGCCCATTACCATGCAGGTCTACTCCCGATTGGCTGCAGGTCCCCTCTAACACAGCCATCACCAGTCAAATTCACGCTAACGTATCTCTATAACACACCCATTAGCATGCAAACTCACTCCAACCCAACCATTGTCAGGCAAACATCCTCTTCTGCACCTGTTACTATAGACATTCACCCCCAATCCACCCATTAACAAGCAAGCTGACTCCAAACATGCTTGCCATACCCAGTAAACCTAAACTACGCTAAGTAGTTGCATAAACTTGCATAAAAACACAACTTTGAGCACACAAACGACTTCTTCACAAACCCGAAGCTGTGTATTCTCAAAGCACACGCCTTTACAATGTGCGCATGCATTCATCCTTTGCAACTCAAGCGCAACGCGCGCAGTGGCGAATCAATCGCAGGCTCAGACATGCATTAACAAAAAGCACAGCAGCAAGCTCATCATCCCCAGTGCTGTTCCAGTACCTCTTCACTGATCCGGCTGTCTTCACATCCACTGTACCTGCTTGTCTGCGAGGGACGTAAACATGTTCACCACCTCAAAAACAACATTTTCACACCTTGCTAGCATAGGACATTTACTAGTATAACATTGGGACCTGGCGAGAATTAGGACAGAAGTCATGTGCTTAGAGGACAGAGAAGTCATGTGACCCAGGTGTGCAAAGAGAGGACAAAGGTTGTGTGACCAGGTGTAAGAGGTCTGGTAAATGAATGAGACGACTTTCTGCTGGAGTAATCATGTGTACACAAGCAACCTCTGACAAGTATCTAAAAGGCAGATGTACAAGTAGGTGACCGACCGTCAATTGTCACGTCTAAGTTGCTCACCCAGTTTGGTTGTCGTCTTCCAGTTTGGTCAAGCAATCATTTAGGTTCTGGTTCAGCTGCAGATAGATGGACAAAGGGAAAGAGAAAGACAGTTATCAACAGTTTCTCAGAATACAAGCAGCAGATTTACTGGCCATAATACCAACACGAGGTGGTATCATAAAAATCTGCATTTACTTGCTTAATTAATCAACCAATCATTCACACTATGGAAGGAGGGCAGCCTCTTACCTTTCCCATCTCTCTGTGGAACTTTTCCTCCAGACCAGCAACACTCTGGAATGTGTTAACATAGAAGCCAACGCGACTGAGTGTAGAGAGGGGAAGAGAATTTTTATTTTTAATAACACATTTCGTGGTGCTTTCCTCTTACCCACAACTTTGCTGACATTTGACTTTCCCACATTCCTTTGTGTGTGGTCTGCCCTAAGGACTGCTATGGCGAACGTCCCTCACAAACATAGTCATTCTATTCAAAGAGGAGGAAATTACAGATTATTTAACCCTCCTGTTATGTTGCGGTCAAATTGACCCTTTTTAAGTTTGAAAATCTAGGAAAAATACTTAAAATTATTTTCAGTATGAACTCTTCTACTGGCCTTAATTAGTGTAATCAACATTCTAAATGAAAATGGTTCATTTCATGTATTTGCAAACCCCCCCTGTATGTTTATATCACCCGGGAACATTTTGCTGTACCTAAAAAATGAACAGAACAGGAGGGTTAATCACACTACATGACTAAAAATATCTGGACACCACTTGGCACGGGGCTGTTTTTGGTGGTTTGGGCTAGGGCCCTTAGTTCCAGCGAAGGCAAATCTTAATGCTACATCACACAATGACATTCTAGACGATTCTGCGCTTCCCCAACACTTTTGGGAAGGCCCTTTCCTGTTTCAGCATGACACTGCCCCCAGGCACACAGTGAGGTTCGTATAGAAATGGTTTTGTCACGAATGGTGTGGAGGAACTTGACTGGCCTGCACAGAGCCCTGACCTCAACCCCATTCAGCACCTTTGGGATCAATTGGAAAGCCAACTGTGAGCAAGGCCTAATTGCCCAATCAGTGCCCGGGGCATATTTTACTTTTCAAAATATTTACAGTACAAATCAAAGTTTGTATAATTGTTCTGGTTACAGGTTCCTAATTGACCATTCAGGCCCCCATCAAAGAAAAAAAAAACTGAGACAGACTGACACACACATCATACACCATTTTACATGGTTTTATTGCCTTACACCTTACCCCTCAGCACCACCCTCTCTCCCAGGTGTGGGTGTGGCTCACCTGTTCCACAGAGATGGAAGCTCCTCCTGCAAGTCCACATTGATTTCCTCAAACACCTTCTGAGCTCTGCCCAATTCTTCCTCTGCCTGGAAACACACGTACACGTGTGCGCACGCACGCACGCACGCACACACACACGCACACACACGTACACGTACATGCACACACACACACACACGCACACAAGCATGCACATGCATACACAGACAAGCACAAATGCATTGTTTTCAAATATGGACAGACTGACCACTATAGAAGAGAAATGTCAATTTTAGCAAATGACATATTTCCTTTAAGTCATTTGTTGCAAAGAAAAAAAACACCCCATCGTAGAACTCATAATTTTGAAAATGATTAGGTGATAAATACAAATTCTGTACAAATCACAAGGACAATACATGACAGTATGAAATGGGCTACCACTTAACAATTGTTAATCTGACTGATGTATTCTCTGTTGGTAAATAAAATGCTCTAATGTAAATGTGCACTTTCCCATCTGTTTGGGAGGAAAAACTGCTAGAAACAGGGGAGCCAGGGGAGGTGTGCTCCTGACCGAGAGTTGCAAGCACACAGAGGTGAGGTGTTAGCATTAGCATTGGGCTAGCGGGAGGCAGCGTGCAGAGGTAGGTAAGGAGGTGCTGATTGCTCACAGTCACCTGGTTTCTTGACAGGTTAGTTTGAGCGACATGGTGGGCTGACAGAATGCCCTGAGCCCAGCCAGGAGCCGCTTTCTCCAGGAGCGAGACCGGCTGGCCGTGCACAGAGAGAGAGAGAGAGAGAGCAAGAGAGGGAAGGAGAGAGAGAGAGAGGTAAGAAGTGCGTGTAACACTGATGAACAAGGAGCTTGTTGACCATACATGGTCCTGAATTTACGATACACATTCTGAACATTTCTATGAATACAGAAAACCAGGAAGCACACATATGTACAGCCCAGAACTGTGGTTCACACACGCCGACATGCAGGCACGCACACACACACACACACACACACACACACACACATACCCATGCCCGCACACTTACACGTGCACGTGTACATGCACACATACATAGACAAACACGCATACAAAGAACCCCTTCAGCTGCAGCAGTTTTATTTTTTGCACGGGTACTGGTTACTTCCGTTGCGCTTGTAATGTCAGCACAGACACAGGCAGCAGAGTCCTGCACCTCCTCTGCTGAGAACCGCGATTTCCACCAGACGTGCACCGCGGCGCCGTTCGGCTGGAGGTGCTGTGGGTGCAGGGGGCGAATTACCTTCGCCATCTTGACCTCGTCTTTCTTCTTGCCCTTCTGCAGGGAAGCGAAGTGATGTCGCGCACTGTCAAAATCCACCAGCTTCCTGTCTCGCTTGGCGATGCGTGCCTGCAGGGGGGACGGAGAGGCGGTGAGCCGGCCGCCAGCGCCACAGAGCAAAACAATCAGTCCCACAATCCTCCTCACCTTAATATCCGGGAACTGGCCCAGGTACGTATCCATGGAGATCAGGGCGTGGTCCACAAGTTTCTGATGGAAGTCTGTCCAGAGGAGGTCAGTGTCCTGTAACACAAATAGAGCGTTGTACAGACACACACACAGACACACACACACACACACACACACAGGACTTCAGCCAACCTACTCATCATCTAATTGCAGCCTTGTGAAAGATATGATAAAGGAGAAAAACTAAATACAGGAAGAGCAGCTCAAACACAGCCTAAATGGTCCTCAGTCTACAGCTCTGTTCACATGGGACTGGGCCTAATTACCCAGTGTATTTTACCAGAAAGCTCCACTCCCAAACAAATACCTTAGAGATGTCAGCAAATCTACTCCCACATGAATAGGGCTTTATCGCTACACGCTGGGGGCTGAGGAACAAAGCACATTTACCTCCATGATATCCTGCTCCTGCTCTTACATCTCCTTTACAGAGAAGATGGAGGACAGAGTGGAGAAAGAGAGAGAAGAGAATGCAAGAGAAATAGGGGGGGAAATGGTAGAAAGTGTTCATGCTGAATGAGAGGGAGGAAGTGTCCTGACACACACATGCATGGACAATACGGACTCATCGTCTGTCACCGCAATAATGGAAACTGAAAATGTTTAAAATATTAAGACCTGAAAACAGAGAAAGAGAAAAGGTTGGAGGTGTGGATGCTCAGGGGCTCTGGAGAGATTGATGGAAATACAGAAACGTGGCGCTGAGGATAAAGACCTCTACTATGGAGTCCACGTCCTCCTTGCCGTTCCATTCTGGCTCATACATGTCCACCAGACAATCCTGCAGACGCTTGGATGACTCCTGCATTGCTGTGGGGTGACAGACAGCCAGACACACTTTAACAATAACTGTATGATTATATACTAGTATATTTCATATTGTTTACACTTACTAACACTGCACTGGTTTGTCTGACTGTAGGCAGAATGTAGGATATTATCGGGCTCTATAAACTCAATTTAATTTTCCCTTAAATTCCATTTCAGATATTTTTTTTCTGTGTAACTATTTCTCAGTTTTATTTTTCCTGCTTTGGAATTTCCTGATTATCATCTAAGGCAACATTCCCTCCCCTCCAAAAGAAACACCCTAACCGCTGACATCTAAAAACATAACACGAAACTGAAAGTGGAAAGCTGGAGCTGAGCAGAGACAAAAGAATGGAAGGGGAGGGGAGGGGGGGGCCTTGCGTTTGGGGAGTTGTAGACTTTCCAATACATGATTGTAATTTGGAGTTTAAAAGCGGATTAGAGAGAGCTCTGCGGCAGCTTTCAACAACAACTCGACAGCAAACAAATAACCAAATTACAGTAAAAAGAATCAGCTTGTCTTTCAATCGGCTGACTGTGTTGCTTTTTTTTTTGTTGTGTTTTTCAGAGGTTGCAGCAGTCAGACATTTTGTGGTGTTGCTGACTCCACTACAATGCAGCAGATGTTACACACATGCATTTTGAAGATTTTGTTGTGTTTCATGTTAATTACTGAACTCCGCGATTCTGTCTGTTTTTCTCATGGCAGAAACCAAAATGGCCGTAGCGTTGATCAGGATGAGAGAGGAGTTGTAAGGCTGTGCAGATGCAACCAACCAAAAGACACAAAGGCACAAAGGCACACAGAGGACATCATACCTTTGACTGCTGCCAGGTAAGCTCTCAGGTCTTTCTGCAGCTTGGAGCCCTCTACCTAGAAACACACCCAATAAATAACACTGAGATTAAAGATAAAGCTGTTCAACACTGTCAGTTCAAGCAAACATACTTTCGTTTGCATACCCTAACACTGAGAGGGAGGAAACCACAGCAATGATGCACCACTGCCTATTGATTTATGAAAAAAGAGAAATAATACCCGCAATTAAGGGGATTATACAATGTCACTCTGGCCCAAACCACAAAAATATCACCCTTGTGCATTAGTATGGAAGATAGCCTTAAAAAAGAATGATTTGTCCAGAATTTCAGATTCAGTTATTCTTTACTGGCATGACTACACACAAGCATAGTATTGCAAAAGCATCATTGACATAAAATGTAAATTAACAGTAACAATAAAGCTACAAGGTAGCTGAATTTACAAAAGATCATAAATATAGTCTTTTAAAACATGACTGCCAGGGCCCGGTTCTGACAGTATTGCTGTAGCAGCTTGATGCTGCCGTAGTCCTAAGCCAGTGAGTGAAGGCAGCACCAGGTCATTTGCACAAACCACAGACGTAACTTCCATGCTGTGTAGGGTGCAGGCAGGGGCTGCAGTACCCAACCTCTAAAGATGAACGATCAGAGCATATATGGCATTTTGGTAGCTGGGAGAGGATAGGAGAGCATTCTTTAGCAAAGTCAGGACTATATTTATATCTTTGTCAGCTCTGAGAAAAAGTAACTGGGTAAATAAGTAATGATAGTCATCCATGATGTCTTTTTGAGTGCTCCGTCAACAGTATATATAATTATAGTGCTGACTGAATAGAGTTTACAAACATAAGTAAGCATTAATTATTCAGAGCTGCTACATAATTTAAGAGTGAAGGTTACTGATATGCTGCAGGGTACTGTACAGCTGCAATGTCTATAGGGGTTCCCTACTTTGTTTAGCACTTCCTCTGGGTGAGCTGTGGTTTCTCTTCCTCTTGAGCTGAATATTGTCTCAGAAAACAAGGACAAGTGAACTACTGCCTCCTGCTGTTTGGGAAGGTGGATTTTATTATGTCCCAAACCCCATCCCCTGGCTATAGTTGAGACAACACTGTCTTTCTCGGGGGACCATTAGATTTGGCGTTGTCACAACAAGATGGCCTCATTCCTGGGTAGAAATAGATATTTTTACGTTACATTAGAGAAAAGTCTGTTGTAAGGAGTCAGTTAGCATTCTGAGCTTATTGGCCTTTTCCAAAATGAGTTGCCTTTTTATTTTGCCTGCGTTTAACATGATTCTGTCTTCTTTGGTAGCGAAATTGAGAGGATTATGAGATTTTAAAATCTGCCTAACTGCTTAGCTCATGTTAAAGGGTGAAATGAGGGGACGGTCTGAAGGAGGGACCCGAATCTCACCAGCTGCTTGTTGAAGTTAATCACGCCTTCCTCAAACGCCACATCCTTGGTCTCATCTGCTTTACCAAGCTTCTGTAGAACCTGCAACACAACACAGACACACAAGAATTGGTAGAGGAATCGGCACGCCATCTTTCTCATCCTGATATTTACCAACAACCCTCCATACTTAATATTGTGGTGACCAATTTGATTGCCAGAAGCTCCCGGAAAACATGCCGCAGTACTGACATTTCAAACACGACTTGGGGAAAGCAAATTTAAAAAAAAAACAAGAAAAAAGACGATGTGTACCATGTGCCCTTCTCTTTGCTAAATGCTAAAACTGAGCAGCTTTGGGTTTGGTTCATACTTGGAAGGGAGACCTCCAAAGAAAACTAGATTGGAGCTGGAGGGATGGGGAGCACTTCTCCCTCTGAACCAAACCGAAATCCAGTGCCCCTGCACAGCAATGGGGGTGCTGCACTGTAGAAAGTAGATGGGATGGATGGGTTGCTGAACCTGGTCCTGACACACTGTGGTAACAAAATAAAAACCAAAATTGCCACTTTTTCTGAGAGTAGGGGCGATAACCTCGGTGTCCTGGCTAAATTCCCACAAAAAAACAGGCTCTAAATTTCCCAAGCTAATTACCCCATGTATCTGGTTGGCACATAATCACTTGCATTTGCACTATGATTCCCCAGGTTGCCTACCTTCTTAAATAAAGATAACAAATGGTCCCTGCCAAGATGACACAAATAACACTTCCTTTCACTAAACGCTTTGTAAATACGGATGTCCTCTAGTAGCACACTGCATTGCCCACGTTTTGGGACTCACTTCCTTTGAGCACAGCTTACAGGAAATGCTCCACCACAAACGAATTATGGCCATTAATAAACTGCAACTCAGCAAGTGCACATCCCCCGCAATTACTACACACACACGCACATGCACACACAAAGAACACAAGCACAATCTGGCGTTTGTAAGCACTGCATGCACGCACATTTGAGTTTTTTTATTCAAAACGCTACTTAGAGCTTTGCTTATTTTTAGATATCACTTCAAAGCATTTATTAAATGAGTGCAGCAAATTTCAAATTGAGGTCTTTCGTACATTTTGAAATACGACCCATTGGTCCCCACTTTCACATTCACATGTACTATTACATAAAAATCCCCTCCACAGGACCTCCCCCAAATCCCCTTTCCCACCCCAGCTGACCTTTCACCACCCCACCCAAAAATGCTTTGTAGTTCTTCATATCCTATTCACTTTGAAAGTAGGATGTAACTCTGAGGTAAAAATAAATATGCCCTTCTTACATTACTTTTTTTGTTTTTGTTTTGGGGGGGGTTAGAGTATCACTCTATTCTCACTGAATTGGATAATTTATACTGACATCATGGTTAATGATTCCAGTTTTTCTCATGTTGGTGTTAGGTCAGAATGCAACATAACGCCTTTTCATGACTGTAATAATCTCATAATTCAGGAGTAATATATTATGCCCCATTTTCTTGGACTCTTGGTTATTTCCTGTGGCCTTTTCATGATGGTAAAAGACGGGTCAGCATCTGTGTAAGCATTACGAGACGAAAAAAAACTTATCCGGAAATCTCTCACTGCTTTACACTTTCACTACTGCATTTCGCTACTGAACTGTGAAACTGTTCTGCCAGCCCTGAGATGAGAACAACCAGTGAAGACAGCAGAATTTAAAAAAAGAAAGGGGAACTAGCCTCTAGACTGGCACCGTAAGACCATTATCCAGACCCTGGTCTCAGCCCCACTGACTCAGTGCTCCAGCCACAAGGCTATCTGGTCACCCGCTCCTGGCCCAGGCAGCCAGAGACCAGCGGCTGGTGCCGTGCAGGCACGCAGGAGCCCTGGGGCAGGACAAGCCGGCTTGCTGGGGGCTCACTCTGTCAGAGGCTGCTGGGATCGATCTGTGTCACACTGTGAGCCTTCACACAGAACTACATTCCGCACAACTGAAATGAACAAGCTGTAATCAGAGCCCTGCGGTTTCAGGAGCACAGTGGAGCCAGCCGTGTTAATTAGGCCACATGTTTTAAAAAGGCCTTACGGCCAGGCCAGACAAAAGAGTCATGTCACAACATAACTGTTTTAGAATGTTGCAGAAATGGACTGCAGCAGTGTGAACCACCCCATCTCAGAATGTATGCAGTTGCAGACGATACCTCTTGTCTAATCGCAGATGGCTAGTTTTAGAAGGCAACGTACGTCAGTGCTTTAGCTACACATTTCTAGCCAAACTACTTTGTATTTCGTCTCCGAATCGGCAGTGACACCAGCTCTTCCAGGTGTGCCTACTAAACAATGAAAAGACGGGTGAAATGAATAAACAATGGTGAAACGAGGTCCTTGCACAACCGTGCTTACACTCGACATACTGGGTGCTCTAGCCCCCATTGCTGGCTCCAGGTCTGGATCTTTGGCTCTTACCTTGACGAAGCTTTGCTTTTATCAACAATACTGCTGCTACCTGCAAGCATCCCTCGATTGCTGCTACCTTCATCCGTTTTTGCTATATTGACCTCGCTATTTTCCAGATGCGTATTGCAACCAACTAGGAAGTGACTGTCAACAAGGAAGTAGAGTGAATATTTGCTATGGTAACTGCAAACAATGTCTCATCTCAGACATTGAACAGATCAGTTTTAGAATGTTGCAAACCATATGTTTTGCAGAGTCGGGCAGTTGCGGCCTGTCGCGTTCCGAATCTTCGATCTGGACTGGCTCTGAAAGAGTGACGGTCGTGTGGTTCTAAGGCCATCACGGCCTCTGCATGAGACTCAAGGACGAGGGGTAAAAGGGAGGTTTTAGTCAACAATCTTCACCCGATCAGAGAAGTAATACAGTGGGCTTCCAGGAGGTCCACCGGCTGGTCTCCATGCAAACATGGACAGCCTTTGAAAATTCCATCGACGTCCCTGCTGCACTCTCTCTCTCTCTCTCACACTGCCAGTTCATCCCATGACCCTGCACCCCATCTCCAAAATACCGCAGTGAGTTACCCCCTCCCCACTTCCATCGCACAGGGCGGTCTGTGAGAGGAGCCATGGATTTATGATCCCGAGATGATCCCAGGCACTCTGCCACACACATTCCTGGGGGGGGGGGGGGAACACCTTAAAATCTTCACGTTAGTTAGGCTACTCTTTTACTTCTTCAGTCTAATCATCACCAGAATGTTTCTTTATAAGAATGACATCAGAACATTCTGCTGTGTGAGCAGTCTCCTGGGCACGTATCCACCATTCTAGCCCTTTCTGCTCGTACTCAGGAGAGCTATGATCCTTCAGTCCAAGCCTGCCTCCCACACACACACGCATCTGCCCCTAAGACCAGGCATCGCTGCGTATGGGTGTAATTACCCCTCGGGTCTGGGCCTTTAACAGGAAAGCCGTGGACAGATGAAAGGCGGGAGAGATGGGGGAGGGGTAGGTGCTGTCTCTGTTTTAATGGTGCCCAGTTTGGGTGTTCAGTTTCAGTCCAGAACCTAAGATATCACACAGACGAGCCTCCGCACCTCTCTCCTCGGGGTCCCAGGGGAACAGACCAGCAACTGGCGCCCTGTCACCCTGTGGGGTATTCAGTAATGCCCAATACATCCTACAAGAAGTATACGGGACAGAAATAGGTGATGGGGCGGGGCCATGGATGTGCAGGCAGTGTCTGATTCCTCTGAGTATGATAAGAAGGGTTTGAGCCATGAGTGTACTGACAGTGCCAGAACCTTGGTATGTGAGGGACAGGGTTTGAATAAACAACGTCAGAGCCTAATCGCATGAATCAACTTAGAGCATCACCCCATGTCATTAAAATGATTTACCCAAAGGAAATCATTGTTTGCTTTTGTAAAGCTGAACTTTTATTGGTCAGTTTCCCAGAGCCAAATTAAACCTATTCCTGGGCTACAGAGCACTTTCTGTTGAGGCTCTCCAATGAGTTGACATGATCTGGGTTTAGGTTTCAGTGTAGACAGTATGAAGCAATGGCTAAAAGACAAATGCTCTCCTCAGTTACCACGGAAACAGCATGTGGTTCCAGTAGACAGTGAGAAAAAAAAAACACTTCCTACATTTGACTCTGTCAGCCAGCTGTTTTAAAAAAATGCTTATTCTTCTTTCCATCCTGGAAGTCAGTGTCATTTTGACATTTTTTTGACATTGTAACTTTGTTTCAATAGCTGCAGTGCTGCACGAGTAGATGTGTGTATGAGAGAGTAAGGTAAATTGTTTGCGAACATTTAAACGTGTACACCATCTATCACCCAACGTATTTTTGGAAAGCCAGCTGGTTTAAAAAAAAAACTGCTTATTCTTCTTTCCATCCTTGGAAGTCAGGTGTCATTTTGAACATTTTTTTGACATTTGTAACTTCTGTTTCAATAGCTGCAGTGCTGCACAGAGTAGATGTGTGTATGAGAGAGTGCACAGAGTAGATGTGTGTATGAGAGAGTGCACAGAGTAGATGTGTGTATGTGAGAGTGCACAGAGTAGATGTGTGTATGAGAGAGTGCACAGAGTAGATGTGTGTATGAGAGAGTGCACAGAGTAGATGTGTGTATGTGAGAGTGCACAGAGTAGCTGTGTGTATGTGAGAGTGCACAGAGTAGATGTGTGTATGAGAGAGTGTGTGAAAATGATCTAATTAATATTTCTTCAAATTCTTCTACAGTGAATTCACAGTTTAGATCCCTCCACAGGTCACTTAAGGTTTTAACTCACTTTCATTTCTCCTCAATGTGTATTGTTGTAATGGCTAATTTTAAACTTAAGCTTGGTAAATATTTAGGCTTAAGTTATTTTTTAGCAAGTAGGTAGAAAACTAATAATTGTAATTGAAATTAAAGTGCATTAAAATTGGTTCAGTTCAAGTTTAAAGGGCATATTTCATTTTCTGGAGCATTAAATTTATTTGATTTTTAATGGAGAATTGCTGTTCAGCCTACCTTCATGTTACTTTAAGTATATCTTCTTGCTTTGCACTTGCCCTGATACCCTCCATTGCAAAGCCAGCAGGTCATCAGAACCTGTCCGTAAAATATCCTTCACTGCGTAGAAAAACTGTCTGGACCAACTGAAAACACAGGCCGACACTAAAACTGAAATCATATACTTTTAAAACTTGAGAAAGTGAACTTTTCCTTTCAAGGAAAGATTTATGGGAAATCTCAAGATGGTTTTAGTAGCAAACTTTTGAGGGCAATGAATGTGTATGTAAACCGTCACAGATGTGCGGTGGATGGAGTCTATTTGAACTCTGGTGGTTGTAGGTTTGAGAAGATAGGCTCTCTCTACATTGATTGGAGGGGGAACTCCAAATGCATCCTTCACATACCTCAGCTGTGTTAATGACGTGCCTGTCATTAATTTGGGGTTGTCCTCCTAATTATGTCTAATTTACACCAATGTTGCTGTGCATGTCGTAGGGTTGGGTAACACTCTGAGTTTTAGTCTTTCGTTTGGCTTGGCTTACTACTACCTGAAAATGAGATTTTGAAGGGAGCTCAGATGATCAGTGGACCTCAGTACAAACCTGAACACTGTTCAGACTTGCTATAGGGATTCTGTGTTCTCTCTGAGCGTACAGTTTTGAGGTCACAGATAGGGCTGAAGAACAGGAAGAGTAGGAGTGTGTACGAGGACAGAACGGCTGCCGCGGACATGAAATCCTGAACAACCTTGAGGGCTTCCCTCTCCCTGCGTCAAACGGGCAACCGGCACTAAAACAGAAGGGGCGGGGGCTGTAATGACTCTACAGTCTTTCCCAGAGATGGACTGGCCAACCCCCCAAACCAGCGTGATGATTCGCATCAAACGCACACGGACGTAAATAAGCTCGAGCGAACATAACTGGGCCTGCTCTGCACTGCAGCATTGACATGGCCGGCCATTTGTGCAGGGGGAGGGGAGGGTTGCCCCCATGTCCATACTGGAAAGGGGGAGGAGGTTCCCCTTTTCTTCATATTTTTACCTCTCTCCAAAATACAGCGTATTTAGCCTACAAATACTTCGTTGCGAGTACTTTTACAATTTGTAGCTTCCACTAAACGTGCTGGCAAGATGACCAGACGAGGAGACCGAGGCTCAGAGGATTCTCAGAGTGTCCATCTGTAGAATCTGGTTTACAAACCGAATGTGCCCATTGGGTCAGCGAACGCTGGTATATCTTCTCATTAAAGAAAACAATGATGTATAAATACTGTCTGAAGCATGCATACCAGGAGCTCGCTGACTTCAATCGACCTCTGCAGCTGAATAATTTCCGAACCTCAACCCCCCTTTTGCGCTTAACAACCACACAGGACGCCGCATATGAAGCTATAAGGATAATCAATTTGGAAATCCCGGTTATCCTAGCAGCGAGAGTATGAGGGAACGTTGAAACTACATTTTCATGCGCCGGTAACGGTCAACTCCTCGTCGAGAAATAAACAGTGAAACCCGTTCAGCACCTTGGCAATAGAACGCTGGCTAACGTTAGAACAAGAGCGCTTTTACAATTGTGCTAGTAAGTCCTCAGGAAATGGAAATCTTCCTCTAACGACATGACTCATAAGTCCTATGACATTGGATGCTTCCATGAGGACTCCGCAAAATGCCTTGTACGAAAAAACTAACAACCAGAAATGACGGTGTGGTGAAAATGTCGCCTATCTGACAGAGCCCAATGATGAAAACATAATGGTGACTAACAGTCATTCAATACATTGCAAACAAGCCAGCCATCGAAAGCCCGCATATTAGATAGCTATAAGAAATATTTTCAACAGCACATCTCTGATGGACAATTCTGCGCGTTAATGAATTATCTAGCTATCGAATGTAGAAAACGGGTTAGTACTGCTACAAAATCTAGCTTTAAAAAATATATTTTCCAGACTACTCTTCCTGCAAGAACGCACAGCCCATCATTTGTCTTTCATGAGCACGCGAACAGCATCCAAGGGGCATCACACGAGTGCTCTGACAATTGGGAAAAGGTAACCTCAAATTGCTCTGCCGCAACCACATAAGCTAAATGTAGCAGCCTTTACCTACTGATTGCTATCCCATACCCCTTACCTTTTCCTGCGCTCTGGTTAATTTCTTCTGTACATTGCTTGCCAGTTTCCCTGCAGTGACTCCTTTCTCTGCCATCTTGCCTCCTTTAGGCTCAACAAGCAGATCAGATAAAATGGGATGTGAGATGATAATGAAGAGACAAAAAACGTCGAGAGAAAAAAACAACGGACGTAGCTACCGCGAATACTGTGCTCTGGTACTACGTTCAGTTGGGGGTGGTGAACCTTCTTAAAGGCACACCACACGGTCTGCTAGAGCTAGATAGCCTAATTCTACGCCTTTACCGTTGATTTTTAAAGGTTTGAAAACGCCAAGTTTCGCAAATATATGTCCTTCTATTTGAATAAAAGTGGTATTTAAATATACCCTTCTAGAAAAGGTTAATCAGACCACCCTGGTATTTGTGCTGTCTCTCATCCGAAGCATGAAGCTACGGAACAGTCGGCCCAATATGGAGCAATTTCCCAGCGTTCGTACTGTGTTTTATGGTCTCTTAAAGACACAGAATGATGTTCGCTGTTAACGCAACAGAATGCATCTGTGTAAGGCAATGAAATAGTTCCGCCCTGTTCGGTGTTTGTATTGTAGGTTGTCCGAAATTCACACTGGGGATTGCTAAATGTTAAAAAATTAAGTTAAATTGAATTGTTAATTTATTTTTGTGAGCTATAACGTCGAGTTTTATGGCTCTGATGCAGAGGGATAGCTGTAGAGGGAGGCGGCAAGCCCAAAAAATGTTTTCCACATACACAGCAAAGAAAATCATTTTTTCATAAATATTTTCAGTTTCGAGGCGCCCTGAATCTCTCCGGATAGCCTAATGTCGCTTTTGTCCAGCAGATGGAAGCACAGTATGTTAGACCCGAGGAGGACGACAGTGGTCCAGTGCCAGAGGTAGCGTCACAGGTTCTCGTGTTTTACTGATCATGAAAACTGCGCGAGATAAACACAGGGAACTAGCCTATCCCCTAGGGTCTCACAGTATGCCCACAGATGAATGTCTTAATGTGGTCGTATGAACGATGTCCTATCACTGCATTGATTTTTATAGTTTCTATGTTTATGAAGTGGACGTAAGACAGCGGCGGTTTATTCATCTTATTCGCTGAATATTCGCTGCATTAACAATGTCCTTTTTATGAAAACAAACCCACGGGTTATCTCCTCAGTCTGATTGATAGAAATCACCTGTGTAAGGACATAGTTTTAGTTTGAGAATAAAACAAACCTATCGGGGAAGTCCCGCGAAAATTCGTCAAACCAAAAAATAAGCGTTTCAAGAGTTACTAACAACATATGAAGGCCATGACATGTGGAATCATTTTTTTTAGGTCTAGGCAGTTTTTTTGAGTTTAGACCCCGAACAATCTGAGCTGATTGTTACATTTTAATACCTGGTTAAACTGAAGTCATAGGCTACAACATTTGGGTTGTTCAGCACCAGGGACAGCTACTGTTAGATTTGAGTGACACTTCTTGTCACGTGAGGTTAAAAAATGAGCACTTGTTTTTAAAATCCCGACAGGGAAAGGCATTCTTGGATATAACTTACAGCCCTTACTCATGATAAGTGCACAGCAGGAACTACTCAAAGCCAAGTGAACATCGTGACTTAATGTACAAATTAGGTGGCGAAGAAATCTTTGTGAAGGACGGCAAAACGACATTTTGCCACAAACCTGAAACAGTTACTGTGCAGTTAATGTGATTCTGGCTGCATGCTCACTACCAAATTCATCCCACAAAAAATAACGTGCACGATCCCGGCTACATATTATAAACAAAATACGTTGCAAATAGGCTGTAGGTAATTTATTAATTTTGCTTGCTTTGAAAAGTCTGGCATGCAATATACAGTGCTTGTGTATGTGAGTGCGATCCTCAACACAGACACACCCATGTAGTTTATGGATGTGAATTAGTTGAGTGATATTTCAGCTCCGACGTTTGCATCAAATATCACCAAGGTACGGGACTGGCAGTACCTTGGTCAGCTCATTTATATAAATAAAATGTTTATTGTTCTTAATCGTTCACGCATGCCCTTACGTTGTGACGCTGTATTAATTATTTTTGATGACCCTGAATTGAGGTGAATGGTTTCAGATAGAAGTGAGCATGGCACTGAGGAAAATGCGCGCGATACATATTAGGAAGATACATAATATATTATTTAAAAAAAAAAATCGATTAGTCGTTTGGTAATTTGCTGCAGTGCCAATTTATAAAGTAGGAGACGCTGGGATTTTAAAGTATTGATACGTCTGCTGGTCCCTCTGAACCAATGTGATGCAGTAATTTAGCCAAACCACCAGACGGCAGGATTACATTAAAGGGTCTACAGCGACTTGTGCATGTTTTGCGTTTACCTGAGGGCTTGATCATTGTACCAGAAGTCATGTCTTCAAACTGCATACATTTTAAGTGAATTCAGTGAGCAGTTTGAAGCACTGGTCTCTCATTTCGAAAACCTCAATTGTAGGTAGCACAGTCCAACTTACAGAAGTAACAAAGCCATCTCACAGTTCCTACAAAGCACTTTAATTTCAAATAAACATGTGAACATTCAGACTCTTCTGTTCAGTGAAACATACATGGTTAGTCCTGGGGGTCATCATTTTTAATGACATGGATTAAATTAGACACAGTGAATTAAATTAGAGTAACAGTTTCCTTCAGCCAACATGCTAAAGCTTTTGCCACATTTGTTTTAATTTCCTTCCCAATTACATGCACACACTTTTAGACCTAGGCCTACTCTCCACCATTAAATAGTTCTATTCTTAAGAGCTTTAACAGGTTCATTTTTCCTAATGTCTTTCATTAGTTGGTCTATCCCACATTCGAGCAGCTGTAATGACTTGTTAAATAAATCCAGTGTCTAACATGCCAATTATAATGGATCTACATCTACCAAAGATCAAAACAGAAATTATTACATTAGAAATTTAACTAAATTAAACAAAACACGTTTATCTGTGAGTTCTTTGTGTGTCTATGTGTTTGTAAAGACTACATGAACTAATAAGAGCTTGATTTATTTGGTACTCTGAAGATCAATGCATAAAATGTAATATGAAATTTAGGAAACACAAACTGAATACATATGTCTATATTTAAATCTTGTAAAAATAATATGGGAGACTACATATCCTAATATCTTTGGAATTGATGGTGTAGTCGATTACTAATTAAGTACATCCTCTTAAGGACATGTCATAGTGATCCTAATAATTAACATATCAAAATGTCATTGTTATAAGCATACAGTATCTACAAAACTCAGTTACTGTTAAATTTATCAGACAGAATGTCATCTTGACCGAACCAAAAGCTCCTCTTTGTGGGACGGTGCCAGAGGAGGGAGATCTTTTTCCCGTTAAACTGACAGACATCCTCTGAATTGTCTTTCGTCATCAACTACAATGCCAACCAGCGCCTGAGCATCTTCACTATACAATGTCTAAGAGTTTCTCTTGTTCTAACTAAGATTATTTTGTGAAGACGAAAGGAAGAGAAGGAAGAACGAGGAGGCTGAAGTGTGACCCTCACTGGAATTGGTTCAGGGTCATCATCGTCATCATCGTCATCGGCACACTCATTTGGGGCTAGGCAGTCTGTGGGTGAGATTGGCTGAGGAGGACAATGCAGTGCAGCCTACATAGCTAACCCTGATACTCCTGTCCCACAGTGAGGGGTAAAACTGATGCCCCTGTCCCACATTTAGGGGTAAAACTGTTGCCCCTGTCCCACAGCGAGGGGTAAAAGTGATACCCCTGTCCCATAGCGAGGTGTATCAGGGGTAGATGGCCTAGCGCTTTACGTGGCGGTTGAGCAGGGCAGGCCCTACTGCCGGTCCACAAACTGGACGTTGATGGGGCCGCCGGGGGTGAGCAGCCCGTGGGTTTTGGCGTGGACCTCTTGGGTCAGCGGCGACACCTGGATACGGAACTTCTGGATCAGCTGCAACAAACCGTACCAGCCCATCATTACAGCATCACAAACCAGAGCACCGCTTTGTCTTTCCTTTAGCTCAACCACGGCTGGGCAAGGCACCAGCATACTGCTGAACAGGAGCTCAAGGCGTTCCGTGTTTACAGCAATGGATTCATGTCTGCTACACTTTCCTCAAGTGCTATTTTTTAGCAGAAATTCCACCATCAAACCGTTTGTGACACTACTCCTTATGTAAGCAGTCACCCCAGCTTAAAGATTTAGAAAAGCACGCGGGAAGCACTGCATGCTTTGAACAGACTAGGCCCGTTTTGTGAATGCAAGAATTACGTAAACACTCAAAAGGTAGTATCTGAAAGAGAACTGCAAGCGTATGTGAATGTAGAGTCACAGGAGGTGAAATGATCACAGGTGTGCCTTGTGAAGAGTCAAAACGCAGGTAGGAAGGATCACAGGTGTGCCCGTGAGAGTCACGGAGGGAAAGGATCACAGGTGTACCTGTGAGAGTCACGGAGGGAAAGGAGTACACAGGGGTAGCCTGGCGAGGGAGTCACGGAGGACACGGTTACCTGAGCGTACTGCGCAGAGTCACGGAGTGAAAGGATCACAGGCGTACCTGCGAGAGTCACGGAGGGAAAGGATCGCAGGCGTACCTGCGTGAGGGCCAGGTGCATCTCCAGCTCGGCGATGCGGCGGCCGACGCAGCTGCGGATGCCGTGGCCGAAGGGGATGGAGCCGAAGTTGTCCACGTGGTCGGTGGGGTCCCTCCGGACCCAGCGCTGCGGCTGGAACTGCGTGGCGCCGGGAAAGGTGTCCTCGTCCATGGACGTGCTGTAGTGGCACAGAGCCAGCTGAGTCTGCGGGTGGAGGCAGGGAGACCGGCTGAGTGGACCCACAATGCATCACGCGCCTTTAAGCAGGACCCTCACGTACCGTGGCACCAACCACTGAGAAGCAAAACCCTGTGCTTTTGTGCTTGTGCTGCATGAGTAATATTTTCCTAGCCCTCAAAGTTTTCACATTTATTCACTTACAGGACAATTGTGTAACTTGAAGCTTTGGCTTGTGTGTGTTGCACAATGTGTTTACTCTTGTTTAGTCAGAACCAGCAAAGCAAACCCTTGAGAATGAAGGTCCAACATCTCACAGTAATGAGGCAACATGATCCCCACAGCAGCGCTCTGTACACTGGCCCTGAGGCCAACACTGTATACTGGCCCTGAGGCCAACACTCTGTAAGCTGGCTCTGAGGCCAACACTCTGTAAGCTGGCTCTGAGGCCAACACTCTGTACACTGGCTCTGAAGCCAACACTCTGTATGCTGGCCCTGAGGCCAACACTGTGTATCTGGCTCTGAGGCCAACACTCTGTATGTTGGCCCTGAGGCCAACACTGTGTATGCTGACTCAGAGGCTCTGAGGCTAACACTCGGTAAGCTGGCTCTGAGGCCAGCACTCTGTACACTGGCTCTGAGCCCAACACTCTGTATGCTGGCTCTGAGGCCAACACTCTGTACACTGGCGCTGAGCCCAACACTGTATGCTGGCTCAGAGGCTCTGAGGCCAACACTCTGTATGCTGGCTCTGAGGCCAACACTCTGTACACTGGCTCTGAGGCCAACACTCTCTACGCTGGCTCTGAGCCCAACACTCTGTATGCTGGCTCTGAGGCCAACACTCTGTATGCTGGCTCTGAGGCCAACACTCTGTATGCTGGCTCTGAGGCCAAACATTATACTCTGTCTCTGAGGCTCTGAGGCATCACACTCCTAACGGTCTGAGGCCGGGCTCTCTGCTCTTATTCACTGTGTACCGGCTCTTACCCCTGCAGGGATGAGGTAGCCCCCGACCACGAGGTCCGTCTGCGTGATGCGGCCGTTTCCCGGCAGCACCGGGAACAGCCTGAGAGAGCGGACAGATGGACGGGGATCACAGGAGAGGTAAGACGATGGATGACAGAGGAGAGCAGAGTTGCAGAGGAGAAGAGAACAAAGAACCTGTGAGTCACATAACTTTCCCACAGGCCTCTCAACCCCCATCCGCTTCCTGGAATTTGGGGGTTTGTCTTGGATAATAATGAGGAATCACGCAGGGAGAGAGCTCATTTCAGTCAAATTACATTCAGGAGGCGCACCCACAATACATCTGTCCTGGTTAAACAAATGTGTGTGTGTGCCTGCATGTGTGCATGGATACCGGCCTGTCTGCATGTGCGCATGCACATCTGCTTGTATACGCTTGTACGTCTGCCTGCATGTGTGCATGCACGCCTGCTTGCATCCATGCCTGCATGTGTGCATGCACGCCTGCTTGCATCCATGCCTGCACGTGTGCATGCACGCCTGCTTGCATCCATGCCTGCACGTGTGCATGCACGCCTGCTTGCATCCATGCCTGCACGTGTGCATGCACGCCTGCTTGCATCCTTGCCTGCATGTGTGCATGCACGCCTGCTTGCATCCATGCCTGCATGTGTGCATGCACGTCTGCTTGCATCCATGCCTGCACGTGTGCATGCACGTCTGCTTGCATCCATGCCTGCACGTGTGCCTGTTCGACAGGGAGCACCTGAGCGTCTCCTTCACCAGGCCTCGGATGAGGGGCAGGCTGGGGATGTCCTCGGAGACGGGGACTTTGTCGGGCCCCAGCGTGCGCACCACCTCCTCGTAGATCTGCTGCTGCACCTGCGGGTGGAGGGCCAGCAGGTAGGTGCTCCAGGCCAAAGTGAATGAAGTCTGAGGGAGGAGACGAGAAACCGTCAGGTTCTGAGAGGAAACGTAATGGCCGCCTCATTTCGCACTGAATGCGTCAGATGCGAAACAAGGCGCTTAGTCGTGAATCCAACATGATAACGCACTGCGTTGTATGTCGTGCAGGACAAAGCTGGCAGGAAGCTAGGCCCCTCCTGTGCTTTAAGTCTACGTTGAACTCAAGCCTGTTTGACGTATTTACCCTAACGTGAGACGCATTAGCTTTGGCTTGGGTGAGAAACTCCCCATGGAAACTGCCCATAATGGTCCCCACAAACAAAAAGATGAGAAGAAAGCCAGCCCTGGAGTTTCACACACTGAGGAAAAACTCATCCAACATTTCAATAATAACCTCAATAACACCTCATCTGGCGACACGTCAAACAGAACAGAGAGGTGAGCGACGCAGTGGGGCATCGCCCGGCTCGGCCCGATCTGCCATGCCCTTTTGACCAAGCGCACAAAAGAGAAAGCGTCGCCGCGGACTCCCATAAATCTGACGGCCATAAACACTAAAGGACCAAACTCAAGCTAAGCCAAACAAGGCCCCCGGAGCAGACTGCAGACTGATCAGCTTTAATGAAAGGAAAGACCTCTAGAACGTCACGCAGCTAAGGCTCCTGGCCGACCAATGGTGCATTCGCCCAGGCTGGACCCGATTGCCACTGCCTTTTGACCAAGGCATAGAGCTCCGGCTCCCCCTAATTGACCACATAACCTATCCCTAAGGGGTTTAGAGCCTCAAGAGGTATCAACCTGAATCGCAAAAAAGGCCCCCTATCGAAAGAAGCCAGAGCTGTCTTTATAGAACTAACGATCCCAGCTTCGCTTTCCTTGGCCTGACCCTGGTGCTCGGCCAGCTGTGCTCGCCGCCACGTCGAGCTGAAACCCAAGTAACCCCCCTCCCCCTACACCAGAACCATATCCAAGGCCCCCGTATCAGAACCAGGCCTCACATCAAAGAACCAAGCTTCTACTTCATGCCCCCCTGCAACAGGACCAGGAGCTCCCAACTCCAGTACAAAACCTCAGAACTAAGAACGGAAACAAACCACAAACCAAAACCAAAGCCGCGTTTCCACCAAAATTACCCCGGAACTTTTAGTCCCAGGAACTACTTTTCAAGGAACTAAAAGGTTCCTTCAGCCCATGGTTGTCTGCGTTTCCACCGCGGTCTAAAGTCCCGCGAAGATTAGGCAAATTAGCCCACTGACGTATGAAAAAGCGACGTTGTCGTCGGTCCATCTGTCATATGATTTCTTCTGTAACCCCATACTACCACCGAAGTAGCCTACATTATTTTCTAATAACCGGGACAGCCCGGAGGGGTTTATTCCACTTATATACAACGGGCTACCAACAATGACTGTATATGTGCAAGTCTTCTAGAGCAGTACTAAGCCTCGCGAACGAGAACCACCAGCCATCCTCACCTGGGAAACTAACCCGACGCAGATCAGACATGAGAGGCCCTAGTCACGATAGCTGTGATGATCAATTGTGTCTTGCATCACAGAATGAGGTAAAGCAAGACAGCCTTGGCCATTCTACAGTTTAAACTGCCCTGTTGATATAGCCCCCGCCCCACCCCCCCACCCCCCCAACCCCCAGCCACCACACACTTCCACTCCAACGCTATTTCTAACAGCAGGCACCTCATCCATCTCCCCCTCTCGTCCATGCCCAACTGGCTGGAAAAAGTTGAATAAACAAAGTGTATAATCTGAGTTCAAAGAGTGAATTCACTGCTGAGCCTTCCAAGAAATCTTCATGTACTCTCTGCGTTTTCAGCTTTGACTGGAAGTGTGCTGAAGGCGTTTGTGTTCTCTCAGTGTTAGCTCATGTCTCACGTTCCACTTGATCTTTTTCTTCTTTTCGTTTGGGCGTTGGTTACTTCCTTGCTGTCTCTTGTTCGCAGGTTGAATGGAAGAGAAAAATGCCATTTTTCCCTGAAGGGACTTCGGTTATGGCATCAGTATCAGTAATAAAATTGTGCAACACATACATTAAAGCGCACAAAAGGTTTCATTCCACTGACGTGCATAAGACACAAACAGAGAACACATTCGGATCGGTGTGTATCCCAGCCTGTGCCCCAGCCTTTTCTGTGTGTAGAGAAATGTAGGAATTTTACGGTTCTTTGGTAGACCTAGAGCACCAGTTACATAAAAAGTAGACTATTAACATGGTCATTAGAGATGTTTCATTAAACAAAAATGTAATTGATGATGATTTTTGTTTTGAGCTTATTAAGTGGGCAAATGATTAACTTTAAGTTAATTCTGTGTAATAGAACGGTGTGTTATAACACAATACTGATGCATGGTTTCTCTCTGTTTCCCTCAGTGCACTACTTAATAATATTTGTTCCAATGCATTTATGTCTTTTTGTTTTTGTTTAAACCCCTGTAGATGAGGAAGAAGTCCCTCACCCTCTCATCAACCCCCCCCCCCAACCCGTCCCCCGTCCTCACCGTATCCACTCCAGCCAGGAGCATCTCTGTCATGTTGGCATAGATCTCCTCCAAAGTCAAATCCTTGGTTGCCAAAAGGTAGGTCAGCAGCCCACCCTTCACTTCCTGCCCAGCAGCCAGCTGAGCCTGAATCTCTGACAACTTCCTGTCCACATGGACCTGACCTGTGGACAGACAGAACGGAGGCCCCACTCTTACCGTTATGCCAAATACTCCTAAACACAGGTGTGTCAAGGTGCTCCTGCCTACCCTGATGCTGGAGACTCACACAGATGCATGATGGTTACACTGATTCGACATTCTATGTATATGGAGAAATTAATTGGGCTTTTGTTGATGACATGAGTTAATTTTAATTGGTCTAGATTTCAGGGGTCGGTTTGACACAAGCCCTACCTTCCCTCTCTGGGTACCCACCCCAAAACTATACACAAGCCCTCCTCCACTTTGTGAGTACACACCTCCCCTCTTTGAGTCCCAACCACCAAACTACACACAAGCCCCCCCCGCCCCCTCCCTTCCCCCACCCTTCTATGGGTACCCACCCCCTAAAACAAACAAAGGTTCCCCCCCAGCCCATAATACTGCTCACTGAATTTGAAGAGGCCGTCCCAGGAGTGGCAGAAATCTCTCCAGGGTTTGGGGATGAGCGGGCGCAGCCATTTGGGAATGGCCCCGGCGTACATGGAGGTCTTGAAGGAGCTGAACATGAGGTGCACGGCAGCGATGTACTCCTGACTGAGCCGGGGGATCTGCTCCTCCAGGCAGCCCAGCCGCCGCTCGTACAGGATCACGGATATGCCTGCAGCCCCAAAACCAACGTCTGTTAGCATTCCCGGACGGACGGAGTGTGGCACAGTGGGTAAGGAACTGCGCTTGTAACCGAAAGGTCGCAGGTTCGATTCCCGGGTAAGGACACTGCCGTTGTACCCTTGAGCAAGGTACTTAACCTGCATTGCTTCAGTATATATCCAGCTGTATAAATGGATACAATGTAAAGTGCTATGTAAAAAGTTGTGTAAGTCGCTCTGGATAAGAGCGTCTGCTAAATGCCTGTAATGTAATGTAATGTAATTCCCATCGCCGACATCGCGGACTTCAGTTCAGTCACTGCTCTGGACTCTAGGTACCAAGCTAACCTGACAGGATGCAATGGCTGCACTTCTGCCGACCCTAACGGTTGCCTACTTTCGTCACTTTGAAGAAACTATGAACTCCTCCTCATCTTCTGGTGATTGTCTTTTCACTTCATTTTTTACTAGCATTCTCTTTATAAGTGTTAAGCCTTTGCGATTCCTTTTTGAATAACTTTTATTTTGCATAAGGTTGTACGACTTCAATCAGGTCTCTAAATTCCTCCTATTATTTATGATCAAAGTTCATAATTGTACCCCTTTATTGGTATCCCTAATTTTTTGTTGGTAATTTATGAGACTAATTCCGAATCGAAACTCTCCCTATAACACCCGCAGTATAGAAGTGCTGTTAACTTACACGGCTGACATTCCTTACGTACAATCTGTCTAAAACCAAGCCCACCTTGTGCTAGCTAGCTGGGGTGTGTAGCCTAGCCTCACACTGGTGGAACACACGCGTTATGATAGCCGTGCGTCCCAAAAAACCAGGCCAGCGGCGGCTCCCTCTCTCCCCGCCCGTGCGTCCCTCACCCTCC
The DNA here is from genome assembly GCF_018555375.3 of Anguilla rostrata. Classification (NCBI taxonomy): domain Eukaryota; kingdom Metazoa; phylum Chordata; class Actinopteri; order Anguilliformes; family Anguillidae; genus Anguilla; species Anguilla rostrata. The sequence continues at coordinate 5,360,466 of NC_057947.1, forward strand.
ATGGCGTAGTTGAAGAAGAGGTCGTTGACGTTGAGCACGGTGAGGCCGTCGGGCTGCTGGCCGCGCAGCGCTCGGACCCGGGCCAGCAGGTCGGCCACCACGCCGTTGATGTCGTCGGAGAAGACGGCGACGTCGCGCGGCCGCATGATCAGCTGCCTCAGCACGCTCCGCATCTTCAGCCAATCCTCGCCTTCCCTTCGGCGCGGGAAAAAGCAACGCCCATCAGGCACCCGCCAATGAAACGACTTTCAGTCGACTCCCAGGGTCAACACTGCCAACCTACCTTAAGTGTCATTTTTCTATTTTGATCTAGCGCTTGATTTATTTCCTGAATTTCAAAACGTTTTTTCGCTGGTTTTGGCCGGGTACAAGAATCACACAGACACCTTTAAGCACCCATGCCACCAACAGTGCCTTCAGAAAGCATGCACCCCTACCCTACATCGCTACAGTAAAACTCAGACCCCCATACCCCCCAAGCCTGTAGTCCCTGGCAAAGTCCATCCCTCAAACCACCAGGGAGCCTTTGAGTTTACCCAGAGAATAATATCGCTGTTTTGGTTTCTCTCCGTCTGCGTTCTGGGGACAGGGGAAAGCTTTTCCTGAAAACTTTTGGGGTTTTTGCGCTTAATAGATCTGGAAAACTTTTTTTTTTTTTTGTTCAGTAACAATGTAAGTGGAATAAAATGAAATGTAAGTCTTTGTTTGTTTTGTACAGACAGTTCTCAGAAGCCACCAATCGAGCCCTGAGATGTTCAGGTGAACGGAAGCAGATGGGGGTCAAAGGTGAAACACACTCACGCGGAAATGAGGCCCGTGGCACGCCCCCTTTTGTCACGGTACTCCTGCCATGACTCCATGTTGGCACGCTGAGGGGCCACGCCCTCCGCCCTTAGAACCTCAGCTATCATATCCCTGTCGGCGATGGACACGACCAGCTGCGGACCGAACCGCGACTTGAAGATTCTTCCGTACTTCTGACTGTGCTGCAGCTGCAAAGAGGAGGCACTGAGATTAATACTGGGGGCACAACATTTTGTCTGTTAACGCAAAAAGGCTCAACGATGTGACCGTTAACACCGATGCTGAATACAGTGTGTCCACTGACACCAGAAGGTGAACCCTCGTAGATGGTGTCATAGTCATGGGTGCGAGTCATGGCTGGGGTTTGTCCTTAGCTGACTAAGGAGTCTGCAGTGGTGGAACACTACTGGGCTGAACCCAGGGCTATTGTGGGTTAATACGTCAACGAGGCTCCCCTGAGGTGTGGGTTACTGCATTTGTGCGTCCCAACAACACACTCCAGCGTCCGCACTCTCCAAAGAAAGGGTTTCAGAGGTTCTTCTGTGTCTCCATAGAGAAGCCCTTTCTGGTGCTGGGGTTCTCTGGTGGGCAAAATGATTTGATCTGGGGATCTTTCACACTTTTCACACCTACCATAGAGGGTTCCACTATGGAGACAAGCCAAAGAAGCCTTTTTTTCAGGGAGAGCTGCAGGCTACCAGCTGTCATTACTGACAAATATGCCTCTCCCCTAATTGCATGTAAAGAGTGTTATGGTTATGGTTATGGTATTCTGGCTGGAACACAAGAAAGTTTTTTTTGCAATTTCATTTCTTGTTGCAGTGCTGTTGGTGGATTCAGTAACTTCTGAACTTGTGATACTGTGCAGGAAGCAGAATATACTACTACTAATACTACTACCACTACTACTAATACTAATCCTAATACTAATACTACTACTAATACTACTACTACTACTAATAATAATAATATTTTAATGGAAGATAAAAAACACGGCAATTCATTTAGACTGAATGCAGCCGCCCATATTTGAACAATGCTGTCACAGCTGCGAGTGATTTGATCTGCAGTATTTAGGGGTCTGCATTCAAGCCTCTTGTCAACTGGGTGGCTCAAGATGCACACAAAGGACGCTCTGTGTACCCATATTTCCTCTTGGCACTCATAAACGGCCACACCCATCCATCCCCCGTCCCCATGTGACATGGACGGGCTGCTTTGAAACCGTACCTTCTTGCAAAGAGCACTGGCAGGAGCCATCACAGAGAGAGAAAGAAAGAGAGAGACAAGCAGGCACTGTGCAGTGGGGACAATGTGTCTGCATGTGAATAAACACTGTGCAATTTGATCTCTCTCAGCGTGGCAAGTAAATTCAACGGATGCCAAACCTCAGTTTCTTTGAGATGCAAAATGCGTTTGTGTTTTTTGTAGTTTAGCTTCGCAATAAAACCATGGACGCCAAGAGCTTCCAGGTTTGTGGCAACATTTTCTAGGAATCTCAAACCAATTTAAAGCAGTAGTACTGAAGCACAATTTATAGAATTAGGTTATATGCCAGGGAAAAACGACAGAATCGCATTCCATTGGTGCATTTCCTCGAGCTCACGAGGATGTTCGCTCCTAACAACCAAGAGTAAGCATATTATTTCGCTGATATGCCGCAAGGGGCCAAAAACGTGACCGAAGAGCGAAAACATACCTTAAGCAGTTCAAACAGCGGCCCAGAAGCATCTCATTTCAATGGCTAGCATGTTTGCGATGTGTGAATGTGCCGAAAGTGATGTTGGCACACCAGTGGTCAATCAGAAAGACTGTGTACAAAATTTAGGAACACCACCCAGAATACATTTTTCAAAATGTGCTGGCATCTCTTCGATTTTCACATATGTGAACCTACCTTATGATTGTTTGTAACCCAAAAATACATTTATTATATATATCTTTTTGAATTGAAACAGTTGGGCCGCCTTCTGAAATGTATGCTTACGGTTTTATAGATATTGTGTCACTGCTATTCCCCCTACGGCGGTGTATAAAGTATAGACCAAAGCTGACAAGAGAAAGTTAAAAATCCATAAATTCCATAGAACCAGTACATGGCCTGACGCATTAGCTGTTACACTAGAGGTTTAAAGGCGCGATTTTCTATTTTTCTTTGGAATAATCTTGTGTAGCCTAGCCGACGAACAATAGCCTACATGAGCTAAACATTATTCATAATAATAACAACAACAATAATAATAATAATAATAGACATGTACTACGTATGTTTTTTTTCGGGGCGGAAATCTGAAGGTCTTTGATGTTTGTATAGACACGAAAGCGTGGATTTAAATTACTATATGGTCAGAGTTCGTTTCAATTGAATTCGTTTCTAATTTAGTAGCCTACACGTATAAAGAAGTTAACCTAGGGAGTTTCACCTCGTTTGCCTTTTCCCCTAGTTTGCTTTATAACATTATGTTCTTACATTTGAATTGATGGAGAATTGTTCACAGCGATTTCTGCTACGTTAATCCTGACAAACAGACCACATTCGTAATTTACAGTTTTTTTGGGAGATGACCTATTTCGAATGAGCAAAGGTTTTACACGACAATCTAAATATTGTTGCACTTTCTTTTTCTTCCATTGGCAACCCCCTGCAAAGTACTCAAATTTCTCTTGTGGGGTAGGGGTAGAGGGCAATTATGCAACTCAAACTTGAGCACGCGCCTTTTTCAAAGACCTAAGCGCCCAGGGCTCGGGCTCAATACACGTCGCCACCTCCGTCTGTACGATACATTCTGTTCAGTGACATTATGCTAGAAGGAAGTACGAGGAATAAAATATTTCATTGACGTCTTTAGGCACGCGCAAGCCCGTGTCTCATGTACGGATGTCATGTACCTCTATTTGCAATTAGAATCGCGCACGGAAAAAGGCGCGTGCTCAAGTTTGAGTTGCATAATTGACCTCTACCCCTACCCCACAAGAGAAATTTGAGTACTTTGCAGGGGGTTGCCAATGGAAGAAAAAGAAAGTGCAACAATATTTAGATTGTCGTGTAAAACCTTTGCTCATTCGAAATAGGTCATCTCCCAAAAAAACTGTAAATTACGAACGTGGTCTGTTTGTCAGGATTAACGTAGCAGAAATCGCTGTGAACAATTCTCCATCAATGAAACAATTCTGTAAATGTAAGTTGGCAACAAAGTGCGCGCACGTGTGTAGTATGGATGTGTCCCTAAATGCACTCTTTAGTGTAGTTTTGCTATGTTAGCTGTCCACAATGTAAACCAGACCTACCTGTATTTCGTGGATTCGACTGAAACCGTCTCTATAAAAGAACTCAATAATATTACTGACAGTGCTTGGTCCTGGCATATCTTTCAGTGTCTTTACTGGAGTGTCTTGTCCGACTGCTGCTGTCGAAGGAATACAGTTTCCGGGCAGCACATTTTCCTCAACTGTTGGTGGAGACTGGCTTGCAGAGTGTTGGTGGAAACCGAGAGCGCAGAGCAGAGAGTGTCTGTTCTCCGCCTTGCCTGGGGGTCTCCTGAGGTAAAGATGCCGCATTTGCTTCAGAAGTGCCATTCTATATCCTGTCTCAGCTGTCTATGACAGAGTGCAGATCAATGTTCTACGAAAACCAAAATTCGTTTGTCCCGATCGGTTCCGACTACTTCACAGTTGCCCACGAGTGTCTGCGCGCGATCTGCTCATCCTCGAAGCAATTGCTGAAGATGGCTGAGCTGCGTTCCCTCCGATGCATTTAAAGCCAGACTTTTCAGGAGGTGACGGAATGGAGAGAGGTGGGATGGTCTGGCGGTTTGGAAAGACTTCAAATCTGTCTCATAACATAGAATCAAAGCGCTGCCAAGTTCGCAGTTATACCACAACACAGCAAATGAGAAATGTGAGAGTGCAATGTGTTCAGGGGGGCACTAATGTCTTAAAGCATCAAATGAGAGTGATAACCCCCGCGCTTTCACAAGCTATTCGCAAAAAAGAAATAAATAAATAAATAAATAAATAAATAAGGAAGAAATTTATAGCACGATTTAGGAAAAGCTTGATACTAGACTTTTCATTTTCTGACCTCATACCATTCATAGTACACTGAAACAAAATCGTATTTGCAATGTTCCACATGCATTACAAACAATGGCAGTTGGGTAGATAGCAGGAAAAGAATGAAATAATATGGACATTTATGATTATCTGTTATAACGAACTCTTATATTCCTCTTATATTCATATGTATTGCGTAATGAGGTTTTATTGGATTTCTGCATTTCAATTAATGGGCAAGTTACTGTACATACATAGCCTATATTATGGAAGCAAGGTTTATTGAATAATTCCAGTTGGCGGCAGTGTTGTTCAGGAGCGTTTTGATTAGCCTGTTAGCGCAGATATTTAATTATTTCTGATTTGGGCAATGACTGTAAGTGTAGTGTAGGTTTCAAAAATGATACAAATCATGAAGTAGTTATAACCTGCAATCTGTTACTATGGTAGTCATAGGCATGCAAGCCTATCTCGATGGTTTTTTTGCCTGTCAGAGGTTATAACAAGGAAAATGAACCAAAGGCGTGTGAGTTACGCGTTGATAATAGACGTGCTGCAATAAAGAAAATAATAATAATAATATAATAAACTTTATTTGTATAGCACTTTTCAGAAACAAAGTTACAAAGTGCTTTACACACATAAAAAGAAATAAAATAATACAAGATGTAGACGACAGCTTAAGGGACACATTAAAACAAATTATATGAATAAATTAACATGAAGATAGGAGCAGCATGAAAGAGGGCCAAACAGAGGAACATATACAGATACAAGATTAAAAGAATATAGTAAATAACAGGATGTTAAAAAAAATATATAAATAAGAGTAGAACAAGTATTAAGAGGCTAAAACATTAAAAGCAACTTTGTAAAAAATATGTTCTCTGTGGCTGCGCAGCGAATTAGAAAAGAACAGGAAACACAGGTTACATTTGCAATATCACACGAAAGATGATCCGCTGTAGCCTACTAAATAATAGCTTTATTCAAAAATACGCTAGTAGCATGTGAGTTTCAATCCGTTTTATTTCATGTTTAGTTTTTGTTCAGAGTAATTAAATTGTTGAAATCGAATATCAGTTTAGCATAGCAGTACTGTAATAAGAGTGAATGCTTATTATAGTTATGGTTTCACAAATTAAGAAAGTGAGTCATCAGCTCCACCCAAAGAGTGAAGTTTGTAATGTCTTCCTTCTTAAGAAACAGGAACTTGAGAGAAACCATCACCAGTACCCAGAGGGTTCACATAATATGTTTTATTTTTATACGTTAAAAATTTGTTGGACTCAATTTTTTTTTTTTCTTAAGCATTTGCATTAATTTGGCTGTAATTCCATCACTACTGCAGTAAAAATCTAAATTTATTTGAAACCAGAAGTTAATCAAGCAGGCCTTAGATTGCTGCTTGGTTATGTAATATTCCAAGTGTTATTATTGTTCCTGGTTTTATTTTAAAGTCTCCCAATTTTTACAAGTAAATTAATATAAGTAAAAATATGTTTCCCCATTTGTTTATGAACTTCAGTAAAATGGATGTGGACGTTCCATGCAACCAGAAATCTCCAAAATGAGTGTGTCTGGAATGGACCAGACAGAAAGGCCCTTGTCAAAAAACGAACACTGGACTGCTGGCACGCTTATATTACCCAATACTCCCTGTCCTCAAAAGACATTTCATTCGCCACAAGGTTACCAATTTGACAATCAAACACTGATTCATAGGAATCCGGCACGTTGTCTATCATGGTGCTCAGTGGAGCGTAATTAGCTAACTGGCAGATTGATATCATGAAATGCAGTCACATAAAATGGTGGCAAACAATCGTTTGCATGAGCACGTTGCGGAAACATTCCGCACCACCCCCGGTAGTGTAAGTTGTGGAGGTCCATCTAATGGCTGGTTGAAGAATAGGGGGTATTAATAAGAGCAACGATGCCACCTGGTAGTTTTACACTGTCCGTGAGGAGTCCGCAGACCACACAGCTGGGGGAAAGCCGGCTATTCATCTCTCTCGTTATGTAAGTTCTGTGAGAGCAGGATGTCGGCTCCCGAAGGGCTCTGTTGTGCCGTATGAAAGGACCTGTGGCGGCTGTGTTCCGCGCGCTCAGAAGCCGCTGCCAGGCCCCGGCGGGAGCGGGGGGGGGGGGCCCGCGCTCTGCACTCTTGTGCTGCTTTTTAGGTACTGGAATTCTTGGGCAGGTTCCCGCTCTCACCTCACATGCCCCGTCTCCCGGCACTGTCCCGTTGGCAGATCCCGTTGCGTTTCCCCCATGCTCGGCCTCCCCTGTCTCATCCAGAGCTCTGCAGAAGGACCCCATTGATATTCGTAAGGAGCGTGAAGCTTCCCGTGACAGCGTTGCCAGGTCTGCTTTGGGGTGCAGCTGTCGGAGGGAGAAGCTATACCAATGAGATGAGGCTACAGGACAACAGTGTGTAGTTATTGAAATATGCAGTCAGTATGGCTTTGGTTGGTTTATGTGCTTAGAGCAGAGATTGTGATGGACGGAAATACTTTGAGCGGGTCTTCAGACTTCAGGGATGGTGTCGGTCCGGCTGTTTGTTGACAAATGTGGACAAAACTGAGGAACTGATTCTTCACAGCAGTGACCCCCACCCCCATCACTTATTTTCTGTGATCAATCAGTTGAAACGGCACAATGTTTGTAGTATTTGGGGGCAGAGCTGTACAGATGACAGGCCGAGCTTTGCACACAACACTGACAGGGCTGCCTTGAAAAAGGCAAACAGAGGTTGTTTTTGATAAAGAAAGTGTAAAGAGTTTTGGAGTCAGTCAGTGTATTCTTGAGAAGATTTGCATTGTCCTTGTTGAAAACATCCTTGTTTTTAATGTGACTGTATGGTTTAGAGATCTTGGCACTAACTGAAAGAGTAAGCTGAACAGAGTTGGCAGGTTGGTAAGTGGGTAGGCAGGCGGCAGAAGCGGCTAAAGCCCTTCGTGACTCAGCCGGACACAGGAAAGCTCAGGCTGCAGTAAATGACCGTGACCACCCTCTCCGTTCTGACCACTGAGGTTCTCCCACCTGGATGTGGTTTTAAAAACAGCATCGGCAATTGTAGGCTGTGCAGAAGGTAATTTAAGGCCCCTAATGCAATTAACCTGCTCACACCTAGGACGCAATGATTATTCGGGGACGGTATGGTAGCAGTGTTCAGTCCATATTTCTCAGCATTTCTCAGTTTTATTGTAATCTGTCAATCTGTTTTTAATGGTCTTGAGATCAGATCAAAGACTATTTGCCAGCCCTGTTTGGACAATAAAGTTGTATTCTATTCTGAGAAAGATTAATTAGACAGGCCTCACTTATCAGTAATTCAGTAAATGAGCTTAACTTTTATATAAAAAGAAGAGCCGAGCCTGGTTAAGACACCATAGCAAATGTACTTGACAGTCCAGTGAAAACCTGTCATCCCGCTTCAAGAGAAACATTGTGGAGATTGTTTTTGTTGTTGTTGAGCGGAGCGGTCTGCGTGTAGAATCTTGCCAAGGTGAAATCCCGTTCACCTCCCGCCTCCCCAGTCGCGGTGACCGTTTAGGCGCTGATGGAGCGCCGCTAGGTGCGTTTTGGTCGCGGTCGGACCGACGGCCGAGGGGGCCGGCGCGAGCCTAGCCGCGCCGTTGCGTGCCCATGTGCGTCGGAGCTCTCCTGTGCTATGTTTTTGCGTATGCCTCCATGGCAGCGTCTCAATCTGGAGAGCAGCCAAACCGGCGTGGTCTAAGCTCTGCCAGCCTGTGCAGTGAGAGCCGTCGCTGAGATTCCGCCAGCGTTGAACCTGTCGTTGAGATTTGCGTTGGACCACCAGCTGTTGGAAAGTTTTTTCTGGGAAATGCCATGGCCGTTTGCATCCAATTACAGTATAACTCTAGATATAAGTAGGTATAAGTCGTATCACTGCAATACGATAACCTCCCCCATATGTGGGAGGATTATTTATCGCTAAATTATCTCTTTATATTGAAGTTTGCTTTTTAGTTTTGTTTTCAATGCACCCTGGGATTATCATTTTTGATTTGATAGACTGATTTCACTTATTATTGATTATTATTCCTATTAATTTTTTACTTCTATGTTTGTATAAAGCACATTAGGCTGCTTTTTGTGTGACAAGGTGCCATAAAAATCAGTATTATTAAAAATACTACTAAGTATTATTATTATTATTATTATTATTATTATTATTATTATTATTATGGCAGGAGCCAGGATTGGGAGGATGCTGGCTATCCATATTCTCCTGCTTCCTTACATTATTGAGCATAACTGATAATGTGATCTTCTTAATCTTGTGTATTAACTTGATTATATTCTAGGAACACAGGCAGATATTCATGCTCTACTCTTTAACAGTGATAATGCTGCTTACAAGAAAGCAGACTGGATGGAGTTACTGGCCGATCCTAATGCATCACAATAGTCAATACTATGCCCTTCCGTCCAGATTTCCCTATAGGAATATGCTGAATATGGTCGATATTCAGGTAATTACTCTCTATTACAGGTGTCAGACACCAGTCCTGGAGTCCAGGTGTTCTCAGCACTCATCAGTAGTTCATTTAAGTCATTCACTGTGTCCGAATCAGCACACTTACCTACTATTGAGATGCAACATGTGTTCAACTTGTGTACTCAAGAGTAGGCAAGTACAGTGATTGACCATTGATTGGCTAAAGATTCCACACACATTCTCAAGGACTTAATTGGTGGCTGATTGAAAGGAAACGACAAAAACCCATATACTATGGCTGCCTGGGAATTTATTTTGACACCCCTGCTCTATATGATAGGATGATGTAGGCTGGTTTGCACTGTACGCTTAGGGATGTTATAATGCTCCAGGAGCATGCATACCAGTAGCAGCATTCTAGAATGTCTGTGTAGAATGTAACCTAAATGGTGATGAGAGAAGGATGCCAATCACTGCCAATTCCAGTTCATTTCTCATTTGTAATCCAAAATGAATAAATATAGCAACTGAAAGGCTGGTATAATATTTCTCTTGCTAGAAAAACAATTATTTGCCGGTATTTCATAACATATTTACACTTTTAAAATGCATTTATCAAATAAATTAACTAAATAAACAGGCAGGTAGATAGTTCTTAAGATTATATTTCTTAACTTTAGTCTGATGAACTTGGTTATATGTCCTCAACATTTGGACACACACAGTATCAAATAAAAGGAACTTGGATTCAATATTCTGTGCAAAAAGCAATTTGGCGACACCTAGTGATGGTCTTACGTATTACAAAAGAGAAGCCTTAAATTTGGTTTTCTTCACCTGTTAAGAAAAATATGTTAGTAATACCATCTTTGTAAATATTAATTCATGACATCAGTGTCTTTAAACTTTGTTAAAAATTTCTGTAAATACAATCTTGATTTTCCATAATAAAGTTAATTCATTAAGAACATTCTAAGAATTCATGTGAACAAATTCCATGGGTAACGATAGAACAGGGGTGGCCAACCCTGGTCCTGGGGAGCCGCAGGGTCTGCTGGTTTTTGTTTTCACCTTAAATACAGCAACCACTTAGACTGAAGGAACCAGGTGAGGTGAGTTAACAGTGTAATCAACTGCTATAATTAATCAATTAAGTGCAGAGTAAAAACTAAAACCAGCAGACCCTGTGGCTCTCCAGGATCTGGGTTGGCCACCCCTGCGATAGAATAACAGAAGTTTAAATAGTGAGTAAAAAAATAGAATAATGGGAAATGTGTCTGTACCTCCCTGTATGTCCCTGTTTGATCCTTCTTGCCACAATCCTCATTTTTCAAACTAATGACCTGACCCAGTTTGACCTGAGCTAATTGGGCACTTTTGCTCATTTTGACATGTTGCCATCTCATTATATTAGAAAATTATACTAGTAACACTACAGTGATAATGCTGCTTACAGGAAAGCAGACTGGATGCTATTTGAGTTACTGGCCGATCTTAATGCATCACAATAGTCAATACTATGCCCTTCCGTCCAGGTTTCCCTATAGGAATATGCTGAATATGGTCGATATTCAGGTAATTACTCTCTATTACAGGTGTCAAACTCCAGTCCTGGAGGGCCGCAGTGTCTTCTGGTTCTCAGGTGTTCTCAGCACTCATCAGTAGTTCATTTAAGTCATTCACTGTGTCCGAATCAGCACACTTACCTACTATTGAGATGCAACATGTGTTCAACTTGTGTACTCAAGAGTAGGCAAGTACAGTGATTGACCATTGATTGGCTAAAGATTCCACACACATTCTCAAGGACTTAATTGGTGGCTGATTGAAAGGAAATGACAAAAACCCATATACTATGGCTGCCTGGGAATTTATTTTGACACCCCTGCTCTATATGATAGGATGATGTTGGCTGGTTTGCACTGTACGCTTAGGGATGTTATAATGCTCCATGAGCATGCATACCAGTAGCAGCATTCTAGAATGTCTGTGTAGAATGTTACCTAAATGGTGATAAGAGAAGGATGCCAATCACTGCCAGTTCCAGTTCATTTCTCATTTGTAATCCAAAATGAATAAGTATAGCAACTGAAAGGCTGGTATAATATTTCTCTTGCTAGAAAAACAATTATTTGCCAGTATTTCTTAACATATTTACACTTTTAAAATGCATTTATCAAATAAATTAACTAAATAAACAGGCAGGTAGATAGTTCTTAAGATTATATTTCTTAACTTTAGTCTGATGAACTTGGTTATATGTCCTCAACATTTGGACACACACAGTATCAAATAAAAGGAACTTGGATTCAATATTCTGTGCAAAAAGCAATTTGGCGACACCTAGTGATGGTCTTACGTATTACAAAAGAGAAGCCTTAAATTTGGTTTTCTTCACCTGTTAAGAAAAATATGTTAGTAATACTATCTTTGTAAATATTAATTCATGACATCAGTGTCTTTAAACTTTGTTAAAAATTTCTGTAAATACAATCTTGATTTTCCATAATAAAGTTAATTCATTAAGAACATTCTAAGAATTCATGTGAACAAATTCCATGGGTAACGATAGAACAGGGGTGGCCAACCCTGGTCCTGGGGAGCCGCAGGGTCTGCTGGTTTTTGTTTTCACCTTAAATACAGCAACCACTTAGACTGAAGGAACCAGGTGAGGTGAGTTAACTGTGTAATCAACTGCTATAATTGATCAATTAAGTGCAGAGTAAAAACTAAAACCAGCAGACCCTGTGGCTCTCCAGGACCTGGGTTGGCCACCCCTGCGATAGAATAACAGAAGTTTAAATAGTGAGTAAAAAAATATAATAATGGGAAATGTGTCTGTACCTCCCTGTATGTCCCTGTTTGATCCTTCTTGCCACAATCCTCATTTTTCAAACTAATGACCTGACCCAGTTTGACCTGAGCTAATTGGGCGCTTTTGCTCATTTTGACATGTTGCCATCTCATTATATTAGAAAATTATACTAGTAACCCTACAGTGATAATGCTGCTTACAGGAAAGCAGACTGGATGCTATTTGAGTTACTGGCCGATCTTAATGCATCACAATAGTCAATACTATGCCCTTCCGTCCAGGTTTCCCTATAGGAATATGCTGAATATGGTCGATATTCAGGTAATTACTCTCTATTACAGGTGTCAAACTCCAGTCCTGGAGTCCAGGTGTTCTCAGCACTCATCAGTAGTTCATTTAAGTCATTCACTGTGTCCGAATCAGCACACTTACCTACTATTGAGATGCAACATGTGTTCAACTTGTGTACTCAAGAGTAGGCAAGTACAGTGATTGACCATTGATTGGCTAAAGATTCCACACACATTCTCAAGGACTTAATTGGTGGCTGATTGAAAGGAAACGACAAAAACCCATATACTATGGCTGCCTGGGAATTTATTTTGGCACCCCTGCTCTATATGATAGGATGATGTTGGCTGGTTTGCACTGTACGCTTAGGGATGTTATAATGCTCCATGAGCATGCATACCAGTAGCAGCATTCTAGAATGTCTGTGTAGAATGTTACCTAAATGGTGATAAGAGAAGGATGTCAATCACTGCCAATTCCAGTTCATTTCTCATTTGTAATCCAAAATGAATAAATATAGCAACTGAAAGGCTGGTATAATATTTCTCTTGCTAGAAAAACAATTATTTGCCAGTATTTCTTAACATATTTACACTTTTAAAATGCATTTATCAAATAAATTAACTAAATAAACAGGCAGGTAGATAGTTCTTAAGATTATATTTCTTAACTTTAGTCTGATGAACTTGGTTATATGTCCTCAACATTTGGACACACACAGTATCAAATAAAAGGAACTTGGATTCAATATTCTGTGCAAAAAGCAATTTGGCGACACCTAGTGATGGTCTTACGTATTACAAAAGAGAAGCCTTAAATTTGGTTTTCTTCACCTGTTAAGAAAAATATGTTAGTAATACTATCTTTGTAAATATTAATTCATGACATCAGTGTCTTTAAACTTTGTTAAAAATTTCTGTAAATACAATCTTGATTTTCCATAATAAAGTTAATTCATTAAGAACATTCTAAGAATTCATGTGAACAAATTCCATGGGTAACGATAGAATAACAGAAGTTTAAATAGTGAGTAAAAAAATAGAATAATGGGAAATGTGTCTGTACCTCCCTGTATGTCCCTGTTTGACCCTTCTTGCCACAATCCTCATTTTTCAAACTAATGACCTGACCCAGTTTGACCTGAGCTAATTGGGTGCTTTTGCTCATTTTGACATCTTGCCATCTCATTATATTAGAAAAGTACCAACAAAAGCATTTCTAACAAGCAATGATGCCGTTTGAAGCTGCTAATTCAGCTTTATGCAGTAGCACAATAATAGAAATTATGCCACTGCTGTGAGTCACCCCGTTTCCTCTCCACTTGTTAAGGCTTGCACAGAAATCTGGGCTCGTTTTTGCCTACATTTTTCTGGATGTAATCCCACCCACCTGCATACACAATGGCTGGTTGTCGTAGCTTGTTTAGACTGATCTCTAACGTGTCGTGTTTATAGGGCATGTTGTTTCCAATCACCCATATCATCTTATTGCCCCACAGCCTGGTGGCAGCTTTTCTTTCAGTTGTCAGAGCCCAGCACTCATTTGCGCTGGTGAGAGAGCACAATAGCCTTTGCTGTAGTTCTGTGAATCCTGGACCAGGATATTCTTACTTTTAGTCCACACAGTGGCCTCATTCATAAATATCGCATACCTGTATGTGCAAAAAAAAATATGCGTACACGTGCCACATTCCCTGCGGGTTTGGGATTTATAAAAACAAATGAGGTCAAAACATGTAGCTGAATGATGAATGTCCTACAGATCCATTACACTCAATTCCTTCAATTTCATAGCAAAGTACACCACCTTCTAATAGACCATATTCCCTTGTAGGAGGGAAATCCAGACCCAAGCAGTTTCTGTCTTTTTGGTTCATCCATCCGTCCATTTTCTAAGTGCTTAGTTCATCAGGGCCGCGCTGGCAACAGGGCAAGCAGAGCAGCCCAGCGACTTCCGCTAACTCATCCCGGTGGATCCCCAGGCGATCCCAGGCCAGCCGAGGTATATAATCCCTCCAGCGTGTCCTGGGTCTGTCCCTGGGTCTCCTCCCCGGGGGCCGTGCCCAGAACACCTCCAGAGGGAGGCGCCCAGGAGCCATCCTGATCAGATTCCCGAACCTCCCGAACTGACTCCTTTTAATGCGGAGGAGCAGCGGCTCTCCTCTGAGGTCCTCCCGGACAGCTGAGCTCCTCACCCTATCAGGGAGAGTAAGCCCTGCCACCCTATGGAGGAACCTCATTTTGGACGCTTGTATTCGCGATCTCAGTCTTTCACAAGTGCCTATTAAAGGGGGCATTGTCCCCACCCAACCCCCCTAATGATGCTGGTAGCGGGCACTCACGGTTTGCTGGTGACTGTCAGATTTTGTGACCATAGAGGGCGCTGAGTAGCACTTGTTTTTCATTTCTAAAATGGTTTGGCGTGCTGTGACATGGTACCGCTCCACTAGCTGATTTATATGCTTGTCATTTACACAGTGAGCTTTCCATTAACCATTTACTGTTAATTACAGGAATTCATGGGACGGAATACTAGACTGTGACTTGCTTGTGATTTATAAAAAGAGAAGTTAGGGGACGCAGGTTTTATAAATCTGGAATTTTTTGACCGTACACACTTTTCTCTCTTTTTGCGTACATAACCTTTTAGTGTAGAACCTCCACAAAGTTTTATACTGACCCAAGACAGTATCGTGTGCCTCAAAGTTTGCGGCAATAAAACATTAGTTCCTCAGCAGTATTCTGAGGCTCAAATTAGCCTACTGCTGAGGAACTAATGTTTTTATTGCCTCTTGGCTGGGTTGTGGCAATACAGGCCATATCCCCAACCGGCTTCTATTATTATTATTAAACAATACAAACAGACAGACAACAATACAATATACAGTTCTACAGGGCATGCACTTATAATGACATTCATATTATGCCGCAGAATTGTATAAATAATTTTTTTTTACAACCTATGAAGCCAAGATACTGGTAACTGGCATCTCCCGATGGGGCTTCAAGGTTTATAAGCCTGTTAATTGGATTTAGGAAGTGTAATTTGTGTAGCCTAGCTAGGTTTTCCACAAAATCCATTTTACCAGCCATTGGATTTGCTCTATTGTTGTCCAGTGTTATAAGTCAGTGGTTCCCACTCAACCTCGATCCTGGGGACCCCCTGTGTGTACTGGTTTTTATTTCAGCCACAATTGCACTACCAGAATTTTACCAAGCTGTTATTTTTTCCTACTTAGGTGTTTTTCATGTCTAGAGGGCTTATTTGCCCTCTTAAGCTACATTATATCAGAAATAACTAAGCACTGCATGTAGAATAACAGTCTGATATTCATGTTGTGTTTATTATGCTATATTGCAAAAATCAGATAAAAATAGGTATAATTATTTAACTGATCAAATTAAAAACTGAGATGAATCAATTGGCTCCTATTTGGTGAAAGTGTGGACACATGGCCAATAAAATGAACTGATCAAGAATGAAGAATTAAAAAGTGAAATTAACAGATTGTTAAAATTCTGGGATTGCAATTCTGGTTGGAACAAAACCAGCATAAACAGGGAGTCCCCTGGACCGAGGTTGGGAACCACTGTTCTAAGTTATTGCATAGACACCCATCCATAAATATTTTGTACGAATATATTTTATTTAAAAATTCATAATTAATTTAGGCCTATGCCATCTTTTATGGATATAAAAGTGCTTGTTGAGTTTTTTATTTGTATTGCAGAATTTTCACTCTTAACGTTAACAAGAAAAAAAGCTTTTACTGGGTTTAATAGGCAGTTAAAAAGTATTGAGTTGAACTATTAGTTATCCTACTCCAGACAAATGTTTTTTCCCCTTAACAACCGCATACTTCAGATGACGAAAACCAAGAACGCACACACATTTTCTCTGACATCACAAAAATTGTGTATCACTAGCCGGATTCTTCCAACACAGCGTTTGTTTCGTTACCTTGGGGGTGGACCCACTGTATAGCACATTTGGACTTATCTTCTGCAAGAAAACAAAACAGACACTCGAAGAGGATTAAGTGTAACGAATCGAATTAGTATTTAGACTAGTGTTTTTCTGGAATAAAACACTGCTCATCGCCACCTGCAAGCCCACCTGGCAAGATCAAGTAGCAAACTAGGCAGTTAGAAAGTGGGGCCTGCGTCGCAAAGTAGCGAACGTGTTTAAGCCTTGGACTCAAGTGGAAGTTCCAAGCGGACTTCTGAACTCTGTCCGCCTGCGAAGTCGCCCGTCAGCGGGGCCGAGGCTCTTGTAGCCGGCCCTGTGGATGAGGAAGTGAAAAGAAAGAACCCACCCAGGTACGCCAAAATGAACAATTTGATTTAATACAGGATTGTCAGTGGAAAGATTATTTGACCAACCAGGTTATAAGCTAGTTCACAGCGAGAGATAACTGGGCTAGCGCGAAAGATGGCTAACTAAGCTAGCTAGCTAATTCCAAGAACATGCTAACTAGCCATGTTAGATCTAAACAGTACAAGCTACACTGTCCAAAATGAATGATTTATAGCGAATCTGCAATGGAATTGGTATATTTTGGACTAGCTGTCTTTGTAACAAGCAATTTCTTCTGAAAACAGCACATACAGCGTTGTTGCTAGCTGTAGTTGAACGCGTTTAAGGTTTTGCTAAGTTAGCTAGCTAGTCGTGTGACGCCTCCGCGCTCGCTTAGTGTTTTGACTAGCTACCTTGCTAGCTAGCTAGTTTCTAAACAGTGACAGCGCTGGTTGAAAACTGACGTTTTCTTCCGTGCAATATTTGTTCGGCCATTCGACAAAATGTTTTATTTGGTCGTTATTAACTGCGTCAGCTGTCGGAAACGTCGGACTTTCAGCTTAAGAAAAAAACGAGTAAGCTGGCATTAGAGTCCGTTTGAATGTTTGTGGTTTGTGGCTTCGAGGTAGCTTTATGGAATCGTTTTGCGATTGACAGCCACGCGGGAGAAATGTAGATAAACGTAATTATTCAAGGTGGCTAGCTAAGTGAAACTTGGTAACGCTAGCATTGTGGGTCTGTATGGTTGCAACGAGTCTGTCAGTAGCACATCACAAAATATGAGGCAAGAAGAGAATTTGGAGAGAGGGCCACCAATTTGTATGACTTATCTTCCATTACATTGATAATGTGACACAATATACAGTTGTTGATTATGTGGCATTGCAAGTTAGTCATCTGTCTTACGATTCATTTTTGCCGAATGCATCTTGTGAGACCCTACAACAGCCGCTAGCACAAGCTACAGTTTTACCCATCATCACGTGGTATTAAGAATCACGTTTTGGGGCACTCGCGGGGGCTGCAGTGCCATGCAAGTCAATGGGAGATTTTCATGTAGTGGTCGAATTTTAAAAACAAAAGATATTAACAGAAACAATATCAGCATACGTGCACATTTGCATTATGCTGATAATTTTTTGAGGGTGGTCATGCCGAGTAATTTCAGTGCTCAGTAACCACAAAGGCTAAGAAAACCACAGCCTTTGCAGAGGACGAGCTATTTTGAACGCTTAATATTTTGTGTTATGCTTTCGTGTCTGTGCATTATTTTGTCTTGGCTGCTGTAAATGAAACATGGACATCTATATTAACTCTAGCACCAGTGAGCAGATTGGAGAGAGAACTATGTTTGAATTTTATGAATCTAGAATTGTAAAGGGGAGCCCTCTGGATGTTCGGGCTTAGCCGCCTGAAAATGAGAAATTTTGGTAATGATTATCATTAAAGATTTAACCATATACCTGACATATCTAGCGAGCTGACAGTTTTTTATATCTGCTACTCAGGCAGTGGATGCTTTAATGCTTGACTTTATGGATTGATCAGAGCAACAATGAAACACATTAATTTGCTGGGCAACAGCCCTGTTTGATCCATGGAACCACGCTCACAATTCATAATGGGGTGGCAATTATGACGGCTTGCTGACATCTGGGAAGTTTAGCCACAGGGTTTAATGCATGCAATCAGGGTCATTTTGCACATTTTACTTGCAGGGGAAGGCAATCTAGAAATTTGGATGAAAGTGATTAGGACTGTGCTGTACTGGCATATTGGTGATGGGGAGCAATGGTGGTTTGGATAAGTCTCTGAGAGAGAAGTCAGCTGAGGATGGTGGTGCCTGAAGTAAAGCCTCATTGGCTGAGGTAAAAGGGCTCTTTTACATGAGGCTGCAGTGGATGAGGAATGAATCCTGATTGGATGACAGCTCTTGAGATGAATCCAGACATCACTTCTTGAGGTTAATTCAGACTGGACAACAGCTCTGCGGATTAATCTGGATTGGACAAAAGCGCTTAAAATGAATCCTGATTGGATGACAGTGCTTCACACAAATCATGATTGGATGTTTTACTCTTCATGTTAGTCTGGATTGGATGGCAACTCTTGGGTTTATGCGTTGAGGGCAGCTACCTGACGATGTTCTGAAATGGACGCTGTTTTGTTGATGCAGAATTATTGAGAAGAGACGTTTGAGATGGAAACGGAATCATTTGACTAAAAAGCCCGAAGTTGGTGGATTAAGCAATAAAAACACATTAGAGGTGCTTGTGAAGTGAGACTTGAACCAAAATGTAAAAATGCCCTGCTTTCAAGAGTCCGACAACTGTTAGAATTAGCCCGAGTCACTCTGGATGAAGGATTGATCTATGAGGAGTGTGGAAGAGAGTGCCGGAGAGACCGAGTGTAGTGTGGTGTGTGCAGTACTATAGCTTGATGCAAAATAATCCTTTTATTTCAATTTTATTTAAACTGGAGAGTCAACAAACAGTTTTCTGTTAGTGACAACCTGGGGAGTCAAAGTGGGTGGGTAATGCGTGGGATTGTGTAGCCAATCGTACGGGCGGTATATTGGTTAGGGAACTGGCCTTCTGACGCAGGGGTTGCAGGTTCAATTCCTGTGCCTGCTAATTGTTTAAATGCTCATAAATGTACGAGAAGATCAGGTCAGCTGGTGGGATTCCAGCCAGGCCCTGTGGTTAAGGCCCGGCTCAGTCACTAAGTGCTGAGGGATTGTTATGTGTTAGGTCCGTGGTTTAATGTCTAATAGGGAGGATGACTCCTCCCACGGCACGGTGCCCATCGGCGTGCTGTGGCGCTTGCTTTTTAATTTGGTTCGGAGGTGAAGGGCGCCCCCTGTTGGCCTTCTCTTGCAGCAACAACTGAGGTTCCCCTGGAGGGCTCATATCCAAGCACTAACCAGGCCCACACCTGCTTAGCTTCAGCGGTTTTACATGGGAAAGGTGAAGGTGCTGTAACTGCTGGCATCAGCTGGGAGTCTCAGCAGGGCTGGGTGCATTCCCAGGTACAGCACAGACTCCAGCTGACTGGTTTATAGACCCCAGCCTGCATTCAATCTGTATTTTGCCTTAAAGCTGCAGTAGGCGACTTTCTCAATGGTCGCAATGTTGTGAAAGCATCGTGAAAATTCTAACACCTGTTGGCCCTGCCCACAGAGAAAGAGCCCCCCCCCCCTCGCTTCTCCACACACCTCGCTGTGAGTGTGCATTGACATTTCGTGCTACGACTCCTCATCAAGCAGGATTACAGACTGGCATAATGTTAGCTACACTAAAGATGTCCGTTCCCAGAGTCCAGGTAAAACAACAGAATCTTTTTCGTTGTTGCAGAATTTACCAATAGCACAGCAAAACATTGTCCATATAGTCAGTGAGTTCACTAAAGAAGTGATGTTTTGCAATTTCCAATTCGGTATTCTGCTGAACTTTTTTTAATAATGGGGCCTTTCTGAAAGCACACAGGGTTCTAGCTAACATGATCTGTCTGGCAGGTCACGTTAGCTTAGCTAGCCGAATTAAGCGACCTAACTTAACCTACCGCACAGATAACGTAGCAGACATTTCATTCTTCCAAGAACTAGCCACCTAATGACGTTGCGCTATCAGTAATAGCTACCCAGCTACTTTGGTGGCTAAGTTAATTGAGGGTAACTTAATTGGCTGCCAAGCAGGAAGTCCAGGTAAATTAGTGTTGAAATTTAGATTCTGTCAAAAAACGTGAGCTCTTCTTCAACTCCACCCACTCCGCGAAGTCGTCAATACCTTTAAAATTGTGCTCTGCTGTTTATTCTAGTTTTTAAGGGAAGCTCCATCCCAAGTTTATTGTCTTCTTTCTGGCATTACATAAGTGCCAGGGCAGGTTGTCGTCTGCCACTGGTGAAACACTTTACTTCTTTCTCCTGTGCGTCCAGCTATGTTTGCTGATATGTGAACGGGTAATCTCCTTGTTTGCTGGTTCGCGGTGTGAACCAGCCTATCTCTTTGAACGATTCATGTTGTGAACCATTTCGCTTTGAAAACAAGAACTCGGGCCGAATCCCTGGGTTTAGAACCCAGAATGTTGCGGTGCTGGATTTCGCTCATAGCAGCTCTTTCTGTGATTGCTACCGACTACATGTTCACTGATATCTTTCAGGGGGGAAAAAAAAGTTGCACGTGCTCGTTTGCCTATGTGTGTGTGCGTATGTATGTTTGTGAATGTAAAGCGGTTATATTCCTAGGCTTGTGCTTCTTTGCCTAAGCAGTCAGACGTTGTTTCCTCCTGCAGGAGCCTGGATCCTCGCTGATGGGAGAGTCCTCTCTCCTGGACTCCTGGGTGAATCAGCGCTCTGTGATGATGGGTGCGTGTCCCCTGCCCCTCCCCCGGTTTCTCCACACACACGTTGCTGTTGCTGCCCGCCATCTTGCCTCCCATCGTATTCTCAGGGCTCGAGTTTTTCACGATCAGGGAAAGTTGCCTTTTAAAATGCATTGGCTTTCTGATAATGCTGATGCTGAGTTGCGTGGTGGGAGGAGTTTGTAGCTGGGCACTGATTGGCCCTTAGATGAGTGCTTCAGTATAGCTGCACAGCTGAGGGTAATGCTCCCTTTTGAAGATCTCCATTTAGACAGCAGGATGGAGATCAGGCATTGCCTGTTTTTCATATGGTTCAGATTCTGTGTGTCTATATATGTGTGTGTGTGTGCGTGCCTGCTTGCGTGTGTGTGTGGTGTGCTCTGTGTGTGTGTGTGTGTGTGTGTGTGTGTGTGTGTGTGTGTGTGAGATGCACTGTTTGTGAATGTGTGTGTCGTGTGCTGTGTGTGTGCGCGTGCGTGCATGCGCGTGTGTATGTGTGGTGCGCTCTGTGTGTGTGTGTGCAGGTGTGTGTGTGTGTGTGTGTGATACGCTGTGTGTGTCTGTGTGTCAGATGTACTGTGTGTGAATATGAGTGCGTGCGTGTGTGTGTGTGCTGCATGTGTGTGTGTGATATGCTGTGTGTATGTGTGTGTATCAGATGTGCTGTGTGTGTGTGTGTGTATGTGCAGGTGTGTATGTGTGATACACTGTGTGTATGTGTGTGTCAGATGTACTATGAGTGTGTGTGTGTGTGGTGCATGTTTCAGTGCGTTCCCTCTCCTCCCTGCAGATGAGCAGGAGGCTCTGAACTCGATCATGCAGGACCTGGCCGAGCTGCACCGCTCCAGCCGCCCCACCATGTCCCTGGCTGACCTGGCCAAGCCCAAGGCCTCCTCGCCCAAAAACCAGGTCCGCCCCCGCCCCCGCCCCCACGCCACAAATCACTCATCCACACGAGTGCATTTTACAATACTAATACAGGATATATTAGAAGTATTTGACACTATTTTTAATTTGAATGAATTTGTGCTCAGGTAATCCATCTGAAAACATACTCGGATATGTTTAACCTTTGTGGCTTTGTGGGCAATGACAATCACTGCTTAATAATTTGTGCATGTGTATCTATGGAAGACAGGATCATTTTTTGCACATTAAAAAAAAAAATTATCTTGTAAGAATCACACATAGAGCCTCCGTAATCGCCGCTAAGCCAAGTTTACCCTGAAGAGCTTATGCGCTTTTCCTGAAGCGGTTCTGTTCTGAGGTTGTGCGCGCCGTCGCACGATTGCCTGGGTTTAGGGGGCTTTCTCTTCACTTCTCATAAAAACTGCAGGCACTTCTCAAGTTTGGAAGTGAAAAGATGAGATGTTACAGACAGACAGGCAGGTCTGGCCTGCAAATACTTAAAAAAAGAAGTTAATGAAATAAAGGTTCTGTTGCGTACGTGCTCACGTGGCCACGCAGTATGAGAGTTTCGTTCTGAGGCTCCTTTCTGTTCTTAGGTTTAACAGCCTCTGTCAATGATTGTTTTCACAGAATGATGTTCGAGTGAAGTTTGAGTACAGAGGTGAAAGGAGGTGAGAGAAGCGACTTATATGGCTAATAATAATCACAACAGTAGTAATAATGCTACTAATAACAAGTGCAATCTAAGTGAAAACGTAATCAAAGAAAATTTAGACCAGTTCCTAAAAGTTGCTCTAAAAAAGGGAGGTTTTCGAGAAATTGAAGTGTGTCCATCTTAGTCCCTTTCGCAGACGCGTGCAGAGATGATTGTCCTCTCTCTCTCGGTCTCTCGCTCTCTCACAGAATCCTGCAGTTCCCTCGTCCCGTCAAGCTGGATGACCTGGGGAACAAGGCTAAGGTGGCCTTTGGGCAAGCCATGGACCTGCACTACACCAACAACGAGGTAGGAACCGGTCCGCCTTTAGCCGAGGTCCAGAATCCGTTTTCAGATGCTCTACAGACCAGGTCCTGCCTGCCTTCAGTTCTCCACCTCCTTAGAAGTTGATTGATTCCATGTCCTCTTTGTGGATTTTCATAATTCAGTTGTATTATTTTATCTTTGGGCAATAGCGAAGACGTTTGGCAGTAGCTAACATTACATTACAGGCATTTAGCAGACGCTCTTATCCAGAGCGACTTACACAACTTTTTACATAGCATTTTACATTGTATCCATTTATACAGCTGGATATATACTGAAGCAATTCTGGTTAAGTACCTTGCTCAAGGGTACAACGGCAGTGTCCTTACCCGGGAATCGAACCTGCGACCTTTCGGTTACAAACCCAGTTCCTTACCCACTGTGCTACACTCCGTCCATAGCTAAATAGCAAATAGGCTATCGAAGCGCAGGGAGCCGAGTGGAGCGGTTGGGACGTCTATGGTACTGTGTCCTAGCTGACGGGTCTCTGTGCCTGTGTGCGCAGCTGGTTATCCCGCTCACTACGCAGGAGGACCTGGACAAGGCGGTCGAGCTGCTGGACCGCAGCGTCCACATGAAGAGCCTGAAGATCCTGTTGGTGCTGCAGGGCTCCACCCAGGTTAGACTCCTGCCCCCTGCGCCCGTGTGCGTTCACTAAAGGGTGTGCCCGTTGCTTTTGGGGTGTGTGTGTGTTGGGTATGGGGCGTGTATTTTGGTTAAAGAGTGTGTATGTAGGTTAAAGGGTTTGTATGTTGGTTAAAAGGTGCTTATGTTGTGTGTTGGTTTCCCAGAGCTCGACAGCTCATATGGAACTCTTGCCGTCTCTGGAGGACCTGGACAACACAGCCTTCAGAGGGACTGACAAGAAGACCATGCTAGATCTGATTGGTGAGGAAATATAAGAAAGTATACTTCCCCCTTAACGTAGCTATGCGTTAACTAAAGCTGTCCAGGATAAGCAGCGTTATTTACTGCGGTCCCCATCATATGCCCCCCCCCCCCCGCTTCCTAGGCTCCCACTCCACCGACCGCAGCTCGCCCCCACCTGGGTACATCCCAGACGCCCTGCAGCAGGTCGCCCGAAACGGCTCATTCACCAGCATCAACAGCGAGGGAGAATTCATCCCAGAGAGCATGGACCAGGTAACACACCTGTAATACACAGAGAGCATGGAGCAGGTAATACACCTGTAATACACCTGTAATACACAGAGAGCATGGACCAGGTAACACACCTGTAATACACAGAGAGCATGGAGCAGGTAATACACCTGTAATACACCTGTAATACACAGAGAGCATGGACCAGGTAATACACCTGTAACACATAGAGAGCATGGAGCAGGTAACACACCTGTAACACACAGAGAGCATGGAGCAGGTAATACACCTGTAACACATAGAGAGCATGGAGCAGGTAACACACCTGTAATACACAGAGAGAATGGACCAGGTAACACACCTGTAACACACAGAGAGCATGGACCAGGTAACACACCTGTAATACACAGAGAGCATGGAGCAGGTAACACACCTGTAACACACAGAGCATGGACAGGTAACACACCTGTAAACACAGGAGCATGGAGCAGGTAACACACCTGTAATACAGAGCAGAGGTAGCATGTAATACAGGATACCGGTACACACCTGTAACACACAGAGAGCATGGACCAGGTAACACACCTGTAACACACAAAGAGCATGGACCAGGTAATACACAGAGAGCATGGAGCAGGTAACACACCTGTAATACACAGAGAGCATGGACCAGGTAATACACCTGTAACACACAGAGAGCATGGACCAGGTAACACACCTGTAACACACAGAGAGCATGGACCAGGTAACACACCTGTAACACACAGAGAGCATGGACCAGGTAACACACCTGTAATACACAGAGAGCATGGAGCAGGTAACACACCTGTAACACACAGAGAGCATGGACCAGGTAACACACCTGTAACACACAGAGAGCATGGACCAGGTAACACACCTGTAATACACAGAGAGCATGGAACAGGTAACACACCTGTAACACACAGAGAGCATGGAGCAGGTAACACACCTGTAACACACAGAGAGCATGGACCAGGTAACACACCTGTAATACACAGAGAGCATGGACCAGGTAACACACCTGTAATACACAGAGAGCATGGAGCAGGTAACACACCTGTAACACACAGAGAGCATGGAGCAGGTAACACACCTGTAACACACAGAGAGCATGGACCAGGTAACACACCTGTAACACACAGAGAGCATGGAGCAGGTAATACACCTGTAATACACAGAGAGCATGGACCAGGTAATACACCTGTAATACACAGAGAGCATGGACCAGGTAATACACCTGTAACACACAAAGAGCATGGACCAGGTAACACACCTGTAATACACAGAGAGCATGGACCAGGTAACACACCTGTAACACACAGAGAGCATGGACCAGGTAACACACCTGTAACACACAGAGAGCATGGACCAGGTAATACACCTGTAACACACAGAGAGCATGGACCATGTAATACACCTGTAATACACAGAGCATGGAACAGGTAACACACCTGTAACACACAGAGAGCATGGAGCAGGTAACACACCTGTAACACACAGAGAGCATGGACCAGGTAACACACCTGTAATACACAGAGAGCATGGACCAGGTAACACACCTGTAATACACAGAGAGCATGGAGCAGGTAACACACCTGTAACACACAGAGAGCATGGAGCAGGTAACACACCTGTAACACACAGAGAGCATGGAGCAGGTAACACACCTGTAACACACAGAGAGCATGGACCAGGTAACACACCTGTAACACACAGAGAGCATGGAGCAGGTAATACACCTGTAATACACAGAGAGCATGGACCAGGTAATACACCTGTAACACACAGAGAGCATGGACCAGGTAATACACCTGTAACACACAAAGAGCATGGACCAGGTAACACACCTGTAATACACAGAGAGCATGGACCAGGTAACACACCTGTAACACACAGAGAGCATGGACCAGGTAATACACCTGTAACACACAGAGAGCATGGACCATGTAATACACCTGTAATACACAGAGCATGGACCAGGTAACACACCTGTAATACACAGAGAGCATGGACCAGGTAACACACCTGTAACACACAGAGAGCATGGACCAGGTAACACACCTGTAACACACAGAGAGCATGGACCAGGTAACACACCTGTAATACACAGAGAGCATGGACCAGGTAACACACCTGTAATACACAGAGAGCATGGACCAGGTAACACACCTGTAATACACAGAGCATGGACCAGGTAACACACCTGTAACACACAGAGAGCATGGACCAGGTAATACACCTGTAACACACAGAGAGCATGGACCAGGTAACACACCTGTAACACACAGAGAGCATGGACCAGGTAACACACCTGTAACACACAGAGAGCATGGACCAGGTAATACACCTGTAACACACAGAGAGCATGGACCAGGTAACACCTGTAACACACAGAGAGCATGGACCAGGTAATACACCTGTAATACACAGAGAGCATGGAGCAGGTAACACACCTGTAATACACAGAGAGCATGGACCAGGTAATACACCTGTAATACACAAAGAGCATGGACCACGTAACACACCTGTAATACACAGAGAGCATGGACCAGGTAACACACCTGTAATACACAGAGCATGGACCAGGTAACACACCTGTAATACACAGAGAGCATGGAGCAGGTAACACACCTGTAATACACAGAGAGCATGGACCAGGTAATACACCTGTAATACACAAAGAGCATGGACCAGGTAACACACCTGTATCACACAGAGAGCATGGAGCAGGTAACACACCTGTAATACACAGAGCATGGACCAGGTAATACACCTGTAATACACAGAGAGCATGGAGCAGGTAACATACAGAGAGCATGGACCAGGTAACACACCTGTAATACACAGAGAGCATGGACCAGGTAACACACCTGTACCATACAGAGAGCATGGAGCAGGTAACACACCTGTAACACACAGAGAGCATGGAGCAGGTAACACACCTGTAATACACAGAGAGCATGAACCAGGTAACACACCTGTAATACACAGAGAGCATGGAGCAGGTAACACACCTGTAACACACAGAGAGCATGGACCAGGTAACACACCTGTAACACACAGAGCATGGACCAGGTAATACACCTGTAACACACAGAGAGCATGGACCAGGTAATACACCTGTAACACACAGAGAGCATGGACCAGGTAATACACCTGTAACACACAGAGCATGGAGCAGGTAACACACCAGTAACACACAGAGAGCATGGACCAGGTAACACACCTGTAACACACAGAGAGCATGGACCAGGTAACACACCTGTAACACACAGAGAGCATGGACCAGGTAATACACCTGTAACACACAGAGAGCATGGACCAGGTAAACACACCTGTAAACACAGAGAGCATGGACCAGGTAACACACCTGTAACACACAGAGAGCATGGACAGGTAACACACCTGTAACAGAGAGAACACATGGACCAGGTACACACCTGTAACACACAGAGAGCAGGACCAGGTTACACACTGTTAACACAGCAGAGACAGACAGGTAATACACCTGTAACCACAGGAGCATGGACCAGGTACACACCTGTCAGCCACACGGGAGCGACTGGACCAGGTAATACACCTGTAATACCTGGTAATGAAGGGGATGTTGGAGCAGCAATCAGCAGCTGTTAAGCTCCTCTTCCTGTTTTCACAGATGCTGGACCCCTTGTCTATGAGCAGCCCAGAGAACTCTGCGTCCGGCAGCTGTCCCTCCCTGGACAGCCCACTGGACAGGTGAGGCCTGCGGCGTGGGTCGCCTCATACGTGTAACGCGGCCATCACGCGCACGTTGTTTGACACGTTGTTTGACACGTTGGCAGCAGAGCGCCTTGTAACCCCTCCCACCCGCCCAAAGGGATCACAGAGCTTCTCCACCCTAGCTCCCCAGTGGTGGAATGAACTCCCCGTCCCTCTCTGAACCTCCCCCTCACTACCCATCTTCCGCCGTGGCGTGAAGACTCATCTCTTCAGACTATATCTAGACTAACCACCACCACGCTGTATAAAAAAAAAAAAAAAACATGTTGCCCCATCCCTGCACTTCTTGGTAATTTGTATTTGTCCTAATGGTGCTATCTGCTGCCTATTGGCTTACAGTGTTAGACCAGAATAGGTTCATTGTTCTCAGCTGAATAGCTGTACAAAATAAGTAATTGTACTTACTGAACCCGTGTCAGCGTTGTTACGATCATGAATGCCTTTTTTTACGCGCTTGATAACGTCTGCCAATGATAAGTTAGTAATGACACGATGTGCGCTCCCCCTGTAGCGACAACTACCCCAAATGCCGCATGCCTCGAGCTCAGAGCTACCCTGACAATCACCAGGAGTTCTCAGGTGAGGTCCCCGTGGGGTACCTGCTTCTGAAGGTCGTCGGTGGTGGGACCGTTGTCCGTTTGGTCGCTAAGTTGAGTGTTTCCTGTGCAGAGTACGATATCCCAGTGTTTGAGAAAATTGCCAAAGGAGGGACGTACCCCCGACGATACCACATTTCCTTCGGTCACCAGGACTACAGCGACGGTGAGAGCTTTTATAGCACATTTCCCCTCCCGCGAACACACATCCGCTCGCGAATCCACACGCATCCTCGATGCTGCGTAGCAGGGATGTGCGGTAATTGTGGGTACGTTGCGTGTACGTGTGTATGTGTGGAGTGCGGATACGTCCTGTTGTGTAGTGTAAAAATTGTCATGTGTAATGTTAGATGTGTTCAGTTGTGTAATAGGGCTGTGCAGTTTGTAGATGGTGTATGATGTGTAACTGTGGTAATGTGCTATGGCATGGGAATGGGAATCTGTGATGGTGTTTAAGTGTGGGATTGTGCTATGGTGTGTAGTGGTGTACGATGTGTTACGGTGTGTAACTGTGGGATTGTGTTACAGTGTGTAGCTGTGAGAATATGATGGTGTTTAAGTGTGGGATTGTGCTATGATGTGTAGTGGTGTACGATGTGTTACGGTGTGTAACTGGGAATGTGTTATGATGTGTAGCGGTGTATGATGTGTTATGGTGTATAACTGTGGGATTGTGTTACAGTGTGTAGCTGTGAGAATATGATGGTGTTTAAGTGTGGGATTGTGCTATGGTGTGTAGTGGTGTACGATGTGTTACGGTGTGTAACTGTGGGAATGTGTTATGATGTGTAGCGGTGTATGATGTGTTATGGTGTATAACTGTGGGATTGTGTTACAGTGTGTAGCTGTGAGAATGTGATGGTGTTTAAGTGTGGGATTGTGCTATGGTGTGTAGTGGTGTACGGTGTGTTGCGGTGTGTAGCTGTGTATGATGTGTTACGGTGTGTGGCTGTGTATGATGTGTTACGGTGTGTAGCTGTGTGTGATGTGTTACGGTGTGTAGCTGTGGTTGTGTAGCTGTGTATGGTGTGTTACGGTGTGTAGCTGTGGTTGTGTAGCTGTGGTGTGTATGATGTGTTACGTTGTGTAGCTGTGTGTGATGTGTTACGGTGTGTAGCTGTGGTTGTGTAGCTGTGTATGATGTGTTGCGGTGTGTAGCTGTGGGAATGTGTTACGGTGTGTAGCTGTGGTTGTGTAGCTGTGGGAATGTTACGGTGTGTAGCTGTGGGAATGTTACGGTGTGTAGCTGTGGGTGTGTAGCTGGGGCGTGTAAAGCTATATGGTGTGTAGCTGTGGGTGTGTAGCTGTGGCGTGTAGCTGTGGTTGTGTAGCTGGGGCGTGTAAAGCTGTGGTTGTGTAGCCGGGGCGTGTGTAGCTGTGGGTGTGTAGCTGGGGCGTGTAAAGCTATATGGTGTGTAGCTGTGGGAATGTTACAGTGTGTAGCTGTGGGTGTGTAGCTGGGGTGTGTAGCTGGGGCGTGTAGCTGTGGTTGTGTAGCCGGGGCGTGTGTAGCTGTGGGTGTGTAGCTGGGGCGTGTAAAGCTATATGGTGTGTAGCTGTGGGAATGTAGCTGTGGCGTGTAGCTGTGGTTGTGTAGCTGGGGCGTGTAAAGCTATATGGTGTGTAGCTGTGGGTGTGTAGCTGTGGTTGTGTAGCTGTGGGTGTGTAGCTGTGGTTGTGTAGCTGGGGCGTGTAGCTGTGGTTGTGTAACTGTGGCGTGTAAAGCTGTATGGTGTGTAGCTGGGGCGTGTGTAGCTGTGGGCGTGTAGCTGTGGTTGTGTAGCTGGGGCGTGTAAAGCTATATGGTGTGTAGCTGTGGGAATGTTATGTTGTGTAGCCGGGGCGTGTAAAGCTATATGGTGTGTAGCTGTGGGAATGTTATGTTGTGTAGCCGGGGCGTGTAAAGCTATATGGTGTGTAGCTGTGGGAATGTTATGTTGTGTAGCCGGGGCGTGTAAAGCTATATGGTGTGTAGCTGTGGGAATGTTATGGTTGTGTAGCCGGGGCGTGTAGCTGTGGGAATGTTATGTTGTGTAGCTGTGGGTGTGTAGCTGGGGTTGTGTAGCTGTGGGTGTGTAGCTGTGGGAATGTTACGGTGTGTAGCTGTGGGTGTGTAGCTGGGGTTGTGTAGCTGGGGCGTGTAAAGCTATATGGTGTGTAGCTGTGGGTGTGTAGCTGTGGTTGTGTAGCCGGGGCGCGTAACGAGGCCGTGCGTCTCCCCGCAGGGCGGAAGACGTTCCCTCGGGCGCGGCGCACGCAGGGCCACAGCCTGCGCTCCCCGGTCAGCTTCAGCCCCACTGAGCAGCAGAGCCTGAGCACCAGCAGCGGGAGCAGCGTCTTCACCCCCGACCTGGAGGAGGCGGGGCGCCGTCGCCGCGGCAGCGACATCGACACAAACCCCACCCTCTCGGTCATGGACATCAGCCCGCCCAGCCGCTGTGAGTGACAGCGTGTGCACCGGCCTACGTGTGTGTGTGAGCGTGTGTGTGTGTATGTGTGTGGTGTGTGAACGTGTGTGTGTGTGTGTGTGCGAGCATGTGTGAGCGTGTGTGTGAGAGCGTGTGTGTGTGTGTGTGAGTGTGTGTGTGTGTGTGTGTGTGTGAGTGTGTGTGTGTGTGAGTGTATGTGTGTGTGTGTGTGTGTGTGTGTGTGTGTGTGTGTGTGTGTGTGCGCGAGCGTGAGCGTGTGTATGTGTGTGGTGTGTGAGCGTGCGTGTGTGTGTGACTAACAGCTGCGTGCTCCTCCAGCTCCGCGCGCTCCCACTAACTGGCGCCTGGGCAAGCTGCTGGGCCAGGGCGCGTTCGGCCGCGTCTACCTGTGCTACGACGCCGACACGGGCCGCGAGCTGGCCGTCAAGCAGGTGCAGTTCGACCCGGAGAGCCCCGAGACCAGCAAGGTGAGCGCGGGCCCGAGCGGCCACGGGGGGGGGGGCGCTGCGGTCAGGTGGGGCTGTGGGGCTCACGCTCTGTCTGTGCAGGAGGTGAGCGCTCTGGAGTGCGAGATCCAGCTGCTGAAGAACCTGTTCCACGAGCGCATCGTCCAGTACTACGGCTGCCTGCGCGACACGCAGGAGAGGACCCTCTCCATCTTCATGGAGTACATGCCTGGGGTGAGTGCTACTGTACTGCACACACACGCACATGCCTGGGGTTAGTGTTACTGTACTGCACACACACACGCACATGCCTGGGGTTAGTGTTACTGTACTGCACACACACACACATGCCTGGGGTTAGTGCTACTGTACTGCACACACACACACACACACACACACACACACACACACACGCACATGCCTGGGGTGAGTGCTACTGTACTGCACACACACACACACGCACATGCCTGGGGTTAGTGTTACTGTACTGCACACACACACACACACACACACACACGCACACACACGCACATGCCTGGGGTTAGTGTTACTGTACTGCACACACACACACACACACACACACACACACACGCACATGCCTGGGGTTAGTGTTACTGTACTGCAACACACACACACACCACACCACACATGCGGTAGTGCGTATGCACACACACACACACCACATGCCTGGGGTTAGTGTTACTGTACTGCACACACACACACACACACACGCGCACACACACGCACATGCCTGGGGTTAGTGTTACTGTACTGCACACACACACACGCACACACACACACACGCACACACACACACATGCCTGGGGTTAGTGTTACTGTACTTCACACACACGCACACACGCACACACACACGCACACACACACACAAGCCTGGGGTTAGTGTTACTGTACTTCACACACACACACACACACACACACACATGCCTGGGGTTAGTGTTACTGTACTGCACACACACACACACACACGCACATGCCTGGGGTTAGACGCACACGCATACACACATACACACACACATACAGACACACACGCACACACGCATACAGACACACGCATGCACGCATACACACACGCACACATGCACACATACACAAACCCACACGCATGCATACACACACACACACACACACGCATGCATACACACACACACACACACACACACGCATGCACACACACACACACATACCCATGTGCACGCACACACACCCGTACGCACACCAGCGCTCGCTGGCTCTCGTGTTGCGCGCTGGCCGCTGATGACCTCCTCCCCCTGCTCCCCCAGGGCTCCATTAAGGACCAGCTGAAGTCGTACGGCGCCCTGACGGAAAACGTCACGCGCAAGTACACCCGGCAGATCCTGGAGGGCGTGTCCTACCTGCACAGCAACATGATCGTGCACCGAGACATCAAGGGTGAGCGTCTCCGCGGCGACGTGATGTGGTTTGGCGTGTGACAGGAGAGCGGAGACACTCAGAACACTCTCTCTCTGTACCTCTGTGCTCCCAGGGGCCAATATTCTGCGAGACTCGGCGGGGAACGTGAAGCTGGGCGACTTCGGGGCCAGCCGGCGCCTGCAGACCATCTGTCTCTCCGGGACGGGGATCAAGTCTGTGACCGGCACCCCCTACTGGATGAGTCCGGAAGTGATCAGCGGGGAGGGCTACGGCAGGAAGGCGGACATCTGGTGAGGGGGGGAGGAGACCTTGGTCAAATACTCTTTTAAATACTTTAACCTGATAGGGCCCCAGTAAAATCCCTGCAGATTGTGGGAAAATTTTAAAGGAACATCTGTTCAACTGATTTTTGCACTTAGGGATGAGTATCGTTTAGTTTTGTGAAGAATATATTTTTATTGCCAAGGCAAAGAAATTGAACATTTTTTTAGTTTTATTTAATCGACATTTTGACCTTGTTTAATGTTATCTGGCTTGCTTATGGTACCTGCTGCTGTAAAGGCATGTAAAGGTATGGGTGAGTGATGCTTCTGTTGCCTGTAACTTTTGTTTTTAAGCACCAGAGGGTGATGGAAAACAGCTCAGGGTTTGTATTTCATCTGCAGTGCGATTCAATCCAGGTTTTTTTTCCCGGTTGTATGTGCAGAAGCGGGACCAGATTTCTGGAACCCAACCCTAGTTACACTCATGTTTTGTTGAAAATTTTTTACTGCCTAAAAAAGTTCAAGCATTTAGGATATTTGTTAGACTCAGATGTCCTGCTGAAGCCATCACTACACTCATCAGCCCAGCTCAGTTCTGTGAAACTCAGTGTTGCTCCACAGGCAGGAAACCCAAAGTAGTGTTTGCGAAGCTCCTACGAGCCAAAACACGACGTTTTTCGCTTTAACAGTAATAAATAATAATACATTTTATTTATAAAGCACTTTTCAAGCAGTATCTCAAAGTGCTGTACATGTTGTGAGGTCAATACACACAAAAAAAAAAAAACAGTAGTACCCTTTTTAAAAGAAAGAAAAATGAAAATATAAAATAAAACGACCACAGTGACTACAGTGTTCAGCGTGTAGCCGTACCCAAAAACGACAGCGGCGACGTTAATGAAGGTCCTGTCCGCCTTTCAGGAGCGTGGGCTGCACGGTGGTGGAGATGCTGACGCAGCGCCCCCCCTGGGCCGAGTTCGAGGCGATGGCGGCCATCTTTAAGATCGCCACGCAGCCCACGAACCCTGTGCTGCCGGCGCACGTGTCGGAGCACTGCCGGGACTTCCTGCGCCGCATCTTCGTGGAGACCAAGCAGCGCCCGGCCGCCGAGGACCTCCTCCGACACATCTTCGTGCACTAGCCCCTCCCCCTCGCCGGGAGGCCCCGCCCCCCCCCCCCTTTACCCCACCCCCCCACTGAGGAGATACCTGTCCCCTGGAGAGGAGGAAGAAAAAGGAAAGAAAGAAAAAAAAAAACTTTAAATGACCCAGAAATAATATAGTGGACATTGAGGGCTTCTCCTGTGACTGTAGTCCAAACAGCTATGGGGGGGAGATCTCTATGGTAAAACGTTTGCACCTTAATTTCACACTTGGGGTAGGTTCCCACAAAGACCAAAACACACAACTCTCAGCAGTTATCCCCCCGCCCCCCCTTGTGTTTTTTTACAATTGTGTGCGCCACGGTTGGTGGAGCAGATTATCAGTACTTACCGAGTCCAGCCGTGTTCTGGATTTGTGGGAGGTGAGAGAGGCGGGCCGGTGTAGTCCTGACCCGAAAACCAGAATGTATCCGTGAACCCAGTGGTCTGGGTTCCGAGCAAGCTGCTAAAAAAAAAAACAGGGTTGAGGTGAGTGCTTCATCTGTCACATAATGGCCTGAGGTACTACCATAGAATTAAGCTTTCGCATATTAGCTTAAGGTACTACCATAGAATTAAGTTTTCACGTACCGGCGTAAGGTATTACCATAGCATTATGCTTTCACATACTAGCTTAAGGTACTTCCCTAAAGTTAAGCTTTCACATACCGGCTTAAGGTACTACTTATAATTCTGCTTTCACATACTGGCCTAAGGCACTACCATAGAATTAAGCTTTGGCCTTCTGACCTAGGGTACTACCATAGAATTCAGTTTCAAATTCTGACCTAGGGTACTACCATAGAGCTCAACTCTCACATTCTGGCTTAAGGTAGTACCATAGAATTCAGCTTTCAAACACAGCCCTGAGGTACTGCCATAGAATGTCACTGGGTGAAAGGTAGAGCAGCTGGCCCAGTGAAGGCCAGTGCACCTCCATACAGTGATGCTTGCCTGTGCACTGTTTCTCCCTGCTGGTCTTTGCCTGGTACTGGCAGTGCTGTGTGCGGTTCTGCAGCTTTCGTTTGGGACCGAGAAGGAGCGTTTCGTTCGGCACGTTAGCCGCAGCGTGGGTGCGGAGGCCAGCGGAAGCTGGGCGTCTGTGGGCTGCCTGTAGGGGGGCGGGGGTGTGGGGGCGGGGGTGTGGGGGCGTTTCCTTCGCGTGCGTGCCTGCGTGTGACAGCAGGGGCCTTCACCTTTCCCCCAGAAAGCACAGATCAAATTTCAGACCAGCCGACTTACCGTATTCACCGGGTGGTACTGGGTCAGTACCCCCAGGCTGTACTGGGTGGTATGGGGCCCGCACTGGGTCCAGACTGTCTCATGGGTCCTATTAGCTCTGTTTCTCCTGTGTCAGTACTTGATCACTGCTGGGTCAGTACTTGATCAATGCCTGGTCAGTACATGATCACTGCTGGGTCAGTGTTGGGTCAGTACTTGGTCACTGCTAGGTCAATGCTGGGTCAGTACTTGATCACTGCAGGGTCAGTGCTGGGTCAGTACTTGATCACTGCAGGGTCAGTGCTGGGTCAGTACTTGATCACTGCTGGGTCAGTACTTGATCAATGCCTGGTCAGTACGTGATCACTGCTGGGTCAGTGTTGGGTCAGTACTTGATCACTGCTGGGTCAGTACTTGATCACTGCTAGGTCAGTACTTGATCACTGCTGGGTCAGTGCTGGGTCAGTACGTGATCACTGCTGGGTCAGTGTTGGGTCAGTACTTGATCACTGCAGGGTCAGTGCTGGATCAGTACTTGATCACTGCAGGGTCAGTGCTGGGTCAGTACTTGATCACTGCTGGGTCAGTGCTGGGTCAGTACTTGGTCAATGTGAGGTTTAGATTTAGTGGCTCTGGCCTCCTGCAGATAGGGTGTTGCTTGAGAAGTGTTTTCATGGGCTGACGTGTGAAGTGCAGGTACGATGGCGTACTGATTCTGCAGTACGTATAATGCAGGCAGGTTCTTTAAGGGTCTCAGTGCAGACACAGTGGCGTATTGATTCTGCACTACGCATAATGCAGGCAGGTTCTTTAAGGGTCTCAGTTTCTCCCATAGGCCAAGTGCAGAGCAGAGAGAAACCCGTTTCCTGTGGTGTTTCTGTGCTCCTCTGTCTGCGCTTCTGCAGAATGAAACACTAAACCCTCTCTGCGTGCACACGCGCGTCCTTAAATACACACACAGACACCTCTTTAAGTGCACTCTCACACGCGTGCACTCACTTTCACACACGCAGTATGTACAGGCGTAGGTACAGACAGAAGTAGCAATGTGTAATCACATTTTGATAGACGTCGAAAGTTTCACAGCGGACGATTGCTCGCACAGCGGCCCTTACCGTAAACCCAGACCCATGTCCCCCCCCTGCCCGATTCCCCCAGCTCACATACTGTATGTGGTATGAACACGGCTGCGATACGGCGCCACGTGGACCAGGAAGTCGCCCAGCGTCTCTCCCCCTCTCACTCACTTCAGCAGTGCCAACGATCGTACTGTCGCAGTTGTTATCGCCGCCGCTATCGTCATTTGTCATTTTTTTACGATTGCGCAAAAAATCATAACGACGAACTCCGCGCCGCGTTTCCCGCGTGGAAGGCGGCGGAGAAACGAAAAAAGTGCTAACCGCACGCCCATCCTTTCTCCCATTGGAGAAGCCGCAGATTACTGGCCGGTGTAAATACTGCTCGGTGTGTGTGTGTGTGAGAGTGCGTGTGTGTGAGAGTGAGTGTGGAGGAGGGACGACGCTCAGCTCTGCCGAATCCCTGCGCTTCTTCGCCCCCTGTTTTTGCGTTCGGTTTCGGCGGGACGCGCCCCGTCTCCGCACCCTGCCACCCCCGGGCGGCGCTACCCAGGTCCTGACCCCGCGCGCTCGAGGCACTCCTCCCGAAAACGCCGCCGGAAAGCCCTCATTGGTGGGACCCGCCCCTCCCTCTCCTGCCGGACGCGGCGTCGGCGCCGCGTGCTTTCGGACCGGGACCCCGGCGTCACGCCGAACCAAATCACACTTTTTTTTTTTTTTTTTGTAGCGCTGGCGCGCGGAGGACGCGCCGCCCCGGCTTCGTGTCCCCCCCCGTTCTCCTTCACAGGCGAAGCCCAAACTGAGCGCCCTGGTCTCTTAACGCTGTCCTTAACCGGCTCTGCGGGCTGGGATTGGAAGGTTGAAATCGTTCCGGTGACACGCCGCGGTCAGGCTTTGCCGGGAAGCCGACGGGCAAAAATTTAATTGTGTGTGTGTGTCGCCGCTGCCTTCGCAAGCCTCTTGGCGGACGCGGTGGGTCACGCTCACCTCTGATTCGCTGGCTGTCGGGAAGCGGATTACCTCTTAAAAGATCGGTACGGATTTGAGTACAACTTGGTGAGAAAGTTGCTAAGTGCCAATTTTAAATAATCGAAGTGTAGTGAGAAAAATGCATGGACGGTTGCATTTGTTGTTCAAAGTTGTATTGCTTCCTGGATATATTACGTGCTTTATATCCTAACGACAGCGTAACGGTTTAAGAAATACAGTAATATGTGTGTCACTGGAGGCTAACTGAGGACAGTTTCCCTCAGAGGTGATTTCTTCGCTGAGCCAGTTGGGTTTCCATTAAGGATCAAGGCGCTCAGCTCTGCCCTTCGTGCCTGTGGAGATGCGATGCCAAACCCTTTCCTTGCCCGTAACGCACACCACACCCCTTACACGCACAGATCTTGACGCCGCGGTTCAGGAAGGCCTGCGAGCGGTCCGACGTGCGGTTCGACAGAGAGGGGGGGAGCCCCGCCTCCCCGTTTCCAGCGGAACGCACCCAATGGCGGTTTTCCGGTGGGCCTCGATGTTGAATCCTGCTCGTGTATTTCTTCGCAGTCGAGTGTAGTTGTGTGTACAGATATTTTTTTCTATCGACGTTGACATTTTTGCACATTTTTTGAAGACTATGATTTGTACACTGATTTAATACTATTTACTGATGTATGCTGGGCATATGGAAGTGCGTGTACATGTGTGAGATGTGTGTGTGTGTGTGTGCACTTTACTGTTTGTGTAAGAAAACGTTTGGCTGTGATCCGCTTTGGTCAGGGTGCGCCGCGAGCTTGTTTTCCATGGCTGAGAGCAGTGCACTCTGGGAGCTCCGCTGCCGGAACTCACAGGAACGTCGTGTCTCATCTTGACCTCCGGGTGGCGCTGGCTGACTGTAGTTCTTGCTGGTGCCCAGCAGCCCTCTTGCCTTGTGTTTAACGGTAGGACTGGAGAGCGAGGAGAGGATGGAGCCGGTGTGAGTGTAGAGCTGGACAGGACTGTGTCTCCCCACCTCTGGGCAGGGTCCTCCTCCCGCTGTCCCCCAGTCTTACATCAGCAAAATAGGCTGCAGTCACTCGACTTGTGTCGCTCACTCAAGTGGGTACCTTTGAAGCCCACAATACCCTGTCTGCTTTCACTGTGGGGTCCTGAATGCACTGTTGAATGTCTCTGCTGTAACTGTGACTGTGCGTGTTCTACATGCACATGCGTGTGTGTGTGTTTTGTGTGTGTACATGAGTGTGTGTATTTGTGAGTGAGTTTGTGCATGTTTGTGTGTGTGTATACATGAGTGTGTGTGTATGTACGTACATGAGTGTGTGTGTTTGTGTGGGTGTATGTACGTGTGTGTGTGTGTGTGTGTGTGTATACTTGAATGTGTGTGCGTGTATTTGTGTGCGTGTGCGTGTGTGTGTGGGGTGTCCACCATACTGCCTGTTCCCTGGACACTGCGCCCTAACCCTAATGCGCATTCTGACTGTATGACTTTTATGTAAAAAAGAAATTTGGGGGAAAAAAGATGTACAAATATACAAATTTAAGATCTAAATTTTTTTAAAGAAAACTAAACAACAATTAACTGGTACAGAACATATCCCACACCGCTGTTCTGTTTATCTATTGTAAAAGAAGCCATGTTTATATATTTGGTTTGTGACCAATAAGCCTGTTTATATCAAATCTGTATATCGGTGGTACGCATATTTTTTTTAATATATATACTTTATTTTTTGTTCTGTTTTTTAAGATGTAAGATTTTATGCATGAAGAGAGAGCGCTGTGAGGAAAAGACTGGACTCTTATTGTCTGCAACTGGTTAGCCCCAGCAACTGTAGTGCCCCTATCTCACTGTTTGGGTGAGGGGCTCCCCTAAAGTAGTGACAATACCTTTGTGTTACCACTAGATGGCAGAGATTTTTTAAAAAAAGCACTAATAAGGGGATCCACCAAAGCAGTCACAGTCCCTGGGTAGTACCCGTTGTTGTTCATTAATACAGACTCCCGATCCCTCTGTCGGTGAGCGGGTGGAGATAGACAGTCAGCTTTATTATGGAGACTTGGAGAGTCCGAGACAGATGGCACTTTGCAGAGTGTTAATAATAATGATAATAATGATAATAAAAGATATTTATTTCAACTGCTGTGTTTTTAATATGTTACGGTGATATTGAAACAGTCACAGAGCACTTAAGAATGGTCGATGGCAAGGTCAGGTAAAAGAAATAGTCAATCATTTTTTTGTGAAATATTCTGGGTTATTTCTTTATATACATTTGGATAAACGTTTATAGCCATCACACAAATATTGCTAAAATGTATTACATTTTAATTTAACCCCTCCTAAAAATAATTGTCTTAATTCCCCCCTGGCATTCAGAAATGTACACAGACTTGACCATTAAATTTTTCTAGGTGTCTGATTCTGAATCTTACTGACATCTTTTTAATTATTTTTTAGCTTCGTACAATAAGCTAAAACGCGGAGTGAGGAACTGGGTTCCACTGCAGTGCTGAAAAAGGTCAAAATGTTGGGGAACAACATTGGTGCGGAAATTCTTCATAACAGGAATGAAACGATGTGTTATCCCACTGTGGTTCAAATGGAGTGACTCTTATTGTTTAACTTTCATACCATGTTATATGGTGCTGGTTCCCAACCTGGGGTTCCCAACCTAAGATGCGGGGGGGAGGGGGGATCATTTTGTGATTATTCCAGCCTCAAATTGAAATGGCTGGCATTTTGCCATCTTTGACGCTTCCAACTTCTAACTTGGGGGAGCACCAATTGGTTATGATAAGGAAAAAAAAATCTTGAATTTCACACTGATGCTTCTTTCAAACTTCAGTTTATGGTAGATTGAAATTTATAGACAAACTGTTTAATATTGCATTACGTTTTCTAGAAGAGTCAGGAGGTAGCCTACTTTGATAACCATGGGCTGAAGGAACCTTTTAGTTCCTTGAAAAGTAGTTCCGGGTACTTTTGGTGGAAACGCGGCTATAGTCAGACTCGCCGTTCTTATACATCTCTGCAAGTTATTGTGGTCTCGTGTGGCGTACTGTGGATGATTACGGCATTGCAGCTGTCATTACATCTTTGACTATACAAATGCAGCAGCTTTAACCATAACATTAAAAAAGCTGTACTTTCGTTTTTGGAAAGGATTTGACGTGACAAAAAAATGAATGGGCGTATCCAAACAACTTTTTACCCAATTGGTTAAGAGAAGCGTTCGGAGCCTCGCAGCTGAATGCATTTCCACAGCCACTTTCTGCTGATGATGATATAGCTAGAATGTCTGCTGCCTCTGCGTTGAAACCGGCCTGGCGGCGTGCGCGATTCTGGGCACAGAAGGTGTACAGTACTTCGCCAAAGTTTGGAGCCAGCGACTTGCAAATGGCCCCCTCCAGTTCGGAGAAATTCAGAACCATTGACGACTTACCTGGGCCAAGTCTAGCCACTACTGTCTACTGGCTTTTCGTGAAGGGTTACGCGGACAAGAGCCACGCAATGCAGGTAAAATATTTTATTCTTTAAAAAAAAAAAAAAATCAGTTTTCCTTGCAGTGTTAAAATTTAACAGAGGAAAAAAATAAGCGTGCGTATATTTTTGTTTATTTGTTTAGCACGTCAAAGACACAAAGACGTTTTGCAGAAAACGGGAAATCCCCATTTCCCCTCTCAAAAAAGGTTTTTAAAAGTACCCTGGAAGAAATCTCTGGAAATCCCCGCAAGTGTGAGCGAGCCCAGCGAGTTAATCATACATGTTTAGCCTTATTCTGTGAAAGCAAATGAGCCTAAATACACCTTCCAACAGAAGACATGATTCTCACCTACATGACAGGGACGCACCTACTGAACAACTATAAAGGACAGAATCTTTTAAAATTATATTCCGTTTATGTTGCTTTTCAAGACTTCCTTACAGCTGAAATGTTTTGCCAAGAAATGCACCAAAATATGTTTTCCAAAGTAAAATCAGACGGAGCAACATTATGCGTAGGCTACTGAATATTCATGTATTGTCTTTTCCGACAAGCGCAAAAAAAATGAATCCTGCACGTTTAAAGTAATTAAAACGCCACGATAAACACTTTTAGGCCGATACCACATAATGTCAATTAAATACTATTTAAACATGCAATTAGAAACAGTGCCAAATTAGCCTAGCCTGTTTTTTATGCAGGTAGTTTCAGGACTTGTTTTATCTGCAAGGAGCAACGTAACTTTCGGAGTTAAGGAGCTTTATTTGAGTCTTGGCGTAGTATTTCAAGGCGACCGCTCCTTAGTAGCCTATTTTTATAATAATTTAGTATTATTATAACGGTTGTAATCCTTGGATTATAGTTAAAGCCAATTTTGATGCGTATGGTTTCGCGTAAACAGAAAGTACACTTTCTAGGAGAACGAAGCGTTGTTTGAGTAAGCTGTGAATGGAATGGAATGTACTGAATCTGACTAAAGGAGCAGCTCATCCAAATGCAACCTTGTCCCCAGGTAGAACACCGGCGACTGTATGGTTCGATTTGGCGTTCGCGATTCGGCCCTTTCGACATCGTGAATGTGGCGCATCCCGAGCTTATTGCTCAGGTTATCCGACAAGAGGGACGCTACCCAGTCCGGACAGATTTACCACACTGGAAGGAGTACCGCAACATGAGGGGACAAGCCTACGGACTTCACGTCGAGTGAGTGACTATAAATGTAGGCATCACATTTTTAACGAACTGTGTTAAATCAGAGCGACCTGTCCGACATCTTACGCAGTTGAACAAGGATGGCTGTGTGGTTCTGGACTTCCTGCCTGCATCCGTTCGTAATTATTTAATTATCCCAATCATATTTATGATCCGACACAGGCAACTGCACATGTAAGCTTGGTTTACTCTGCTAGTAAGCAGGTGCTGGTGTGTACAGATAATTTTCGAACAGAGCCAGAAAAACTAGCTCACACACACAGCCCTTCCAGGAATGACTCTGCCCACCCCTTATTTGTAGTAGCTCCTTTAAGTTGAATGAGGATACTATCAACAACAGGAGGATGATTTTAGCCATAATTCTTCCTCTCAGTAAGCCTGTGCTTCATAGTCAAATGCAGCTTGTTTGTTTAAAGTGTAACAAAAAGCTCCAGTGTCATGTTATACAATCTGAGAAATAATGGTACAGTGGAGGTACGGTTTTGTTCTTTAGGGAACACATTTCCAAAATATACCTTGAAAGTACAATAATGCTCAGTTTGGGTACTAATAAGTACCTTTACAAGTAAAGAAGGTAGAAATTAATTGTGTATTTCTGGCTTGGGGTACAGGTTTTTGTACCTATAGGGTACCACACCAGTGGCACTTTTGGGCACTTTTTAAATACCTTTTTTTTCTGAGGGCGTAGTGCTTTTCCTGTGAGTCGCTGTTGCCTAACTTTACCCTCCCCCCCCCCCCAGTACAGGCCCAGAGTGGTACCGTATCCGTAGCGCCCTGAACCCTAAGATGCTGAAGCTGCAGGAGGTGTCCGCGTTTGCGCCTGTGATCCACCAGGTGGTGACGGACCTGCTGCGTCGCCTGGAGACCCTGCGGCTGCGGAGCCTGGACCAGGCCACCGTCCGCGACCTCGCAGGAGAGCTCTACAAGTTCGGGTTCGAAGGTCAGTTCCCTTGGGGTCGGCCCCAGCAACAACCCGGGCTACTGCTGCGCTACTACAGAGCAGGACAGCCAGAGCCCCACTTCCCTCTCCCTCCCCCCGCCCCCCCCTCCCAAAACCAAAACCAAAACCAAAGCCTGGCGCCTTGTATCAGATCTCCATGGGGAAAACAATAAGCTTTATTTATTTAAACATTAGAAAAAATTTTCCGTCAGTTTTTGGTTTACAGTATACAAACAACAAATATACATCGATTAACAGACTACACATAAATACAACGCTGAGCAAATGGTGTAGCGTACGTGCTCCTGCAACACGACCCGGTGCTTTCCCGATAGCATTAACCTGAAGCCGCACATCCTGCGCCCAGGAGCGAATTTCTCGGGCGATGACA
The DNA here is from genome assembly GCF_018555375.3 of Anguilla rostrata. Classification (NCBI taxonomy): domain Eukaryota; kingdom Metazoa; phylum Chordata; class Actinopteri; order Anguilliformes; family Anguillidae; genus Anguilla; species Anguilla rostrata. The sequence continues at coordinate 5,403,954 of NC_057947.1, forward strand.
TCGCCTCCAGTCATTTCCAATGAGAGCTGATTCTTCGCGTCCACGAGGCATGTTGGGATAGAGCTGGCGACGCGAGAAAAGTCTGTGAAGCGACCGGAAGTGACGGGGAGCGTGCCGCGATAACCAATCAGAGGAATGATCTGACGTGTACATCGTCCCCCGCTTCAAAATTTATCAGGCCCATAAGCAACCGATTGTGGGGGGGGGGAGGGGGGGCGGGGCGAGCGATGCCAGGAGACCTGGTTGGTGGATGTGTGTGGACTCAACCCTTAGTTTGATGTGGAGCAGCGGTTGGACCGTCCCTACGCTCCTCTATTTCTGGCCGGGTGTCCAGTGTCCTCCTTCCTTGCGCTCGCAGGCATTTCCTCCATCTTGTTCGAGACCCGGCTGGGCTGCCTGGAGGACCAGATCCCGGCCGACACGCAGCGCTTCATCGCGGCAGTGGGCGCCATGCTCACCCTGTCGGAGACCGTCCTCTTCTTCCCCCGCTGGACCCGCCGCGTCCTGCCGTTCTGGGCCAACTTCGTCCAGGCCTGGGACGACCTCTACAGCGTGGGTACGGCTCGCGTCCCCCCACTGTACCTAGTTAGGATAATTTGATTATGTTAGTGTATCTGGCAGGATTGCTTTTGTATGATTAGGTGTGATTCCAGTGCTAGTTTGTACTTGGTAGGATTCTTGCTTGCTGAACAAGCTTACTCTACAGGGTTGGAGTCCTGATCGATGTGGTCACTTCTGGCACTACGATCCTTACTTCACTCTAGTGTTTCTTTTGCGCCTCTACATCATGAAACCTATGCACTTGTACGTCGCTCTGGATAAGAGCGTCTGCTAAATGCCTATAATGTAATGTAATGGGGCGCGGGGCAAGCGGGTGGGGTCACCGTGGTGTGATGGGAAGGGCTGGGGGGTACATTACATTTCAGATTTAACAATTGATGAAATGAATTAAAACTCAGTTTGCAGGTTGAAAATGTACATTTTTTGGTCATTTATGAATGATAAACTGAATTTTAGTGCATTACCTGAACTCTGTTATTGTTACTCTCTATCAGTCAGACAAATCAAAGTCAAAGTGCTGCGTTTGTAGTCATGGAGATTCTTAACTCAACAGACACAATAAAACACCCTGACTGGTTCAGATTCCTTCCATGAAAAGCATGTCATAGGTAAATGATTTTGAGCCAGGTCTTTACTGTAACCTAGGTCATCTGGCACTGTACAGTATGTGTGGCTGAGGATAGACAAATGAAAGAAAACAAGAATAGGAAGAAAATAAAGATTATGAGGGAATCCAAAGCCTTCTGTATTATTAGCAGGTTAGCTGGAGTATAATACGAATGCTGTAGTGTCTAATCATGACTGGTTTCTAATTAGATCAACTGATTAACTGTGTGTGTTTATGGGTGTGCTTGTGCTTTTGTTTGTTTGTGTGTCTTTGTGCCTGGATTTGTCTTTGTGTGTGTGTATGTCTGCATGTGTGCCTGTGTGCCTGTGTAAGCTTGTGTGTTTGTTTGTGTGTGTATGTGTATGTGTGTGCAGCTCAGCGTCTGATTGACAGGAAGGTTGAGGAGATCGCTGAGAAGGTGATGAAGGGGGAACAGGTGGAGGGTATGTACCTGACATACCTGCTATCCAGTAGCAAGCTGTCCATGGGGGAGCTGTACATAAGCATCACAGAGCTACTGCTTGGAGGAGTTGACACGGTGAGCAGCACCTGCTTGGCTAATGTTAGCCTGTGTGGTTATACTGGCTGCGTATCTGGAATGGCCTCGCTAATGTTAGCCTGTGTGGTTATACTGGCTGCTTATCTGGAATGGCCTCGCTAACGTTAGCCTGTGTGGTTATACTGGCTGCTTATCTGGAATGGCCTCGCTAACGTTAGCCTGTGTGGTTATACTGGCTGCTTATCTGGAATGGCCTCGCTAACGTTAGCCTGTGTGGTTATACTGGCTGCGTATCTGGAATGGCCTCGCTGACGTTAGCCTGTGTGGTTATACTGGCTGCGTATCTGGAATGGCCTCGCTGACGTTAGCCTGTGTGGTTATACTGGCTGCTTATCTGGAATGGCCTCGCTAACGTTAGCCTGTGTGGTTATACTGGCTGCTTATCTGGAATGGCCTTGCTGACGTTAGACTGTGTTGTTGTCCTGAAAGCCAAACCCACCATTCTTCTGTCTCACTGTCTTAGAGCTTGAATGGTTTCTCGGACCAGGAAACCAAGGCCTTTAGCATGACAAGATTTATTTAGGCTTTGTTCTCTTCTGTGTAATGTTTTTATTGGCCTCGCCAGGACAACATATGTTCAAGGAATTAATAATGCATAATTCAGGACAACACTTTTGTAAAATTCATTACAACACTATACAACAGCCAACATTTTTGGCATTTAATTATGATGAGAGCAGCAGATCACAGGTATGACCAGTTCAAATAAAACAAAAAACAAAAAAAAAAAAACAAGAGAAGAGGGTTGTGTTAAAGTTAAAAGAGACTCAGTATGTGAGGTTGAACTGAATTCAGTTGAACTTCAGTGAGTTTATTTTATTTGATATTACATTACCGGCATTTGGCAGACGCTCTTATCCAGAGCGAACGTACAACAAAGTGTATAATCAAAACCAGGAAAAAGTGTGTTGAAAAACCTAGAGGGAAGTACAGTTCCAAGTGCAGGGAACGACCGCGTAGTTTAACTTGGACCCTGTAGGTTAATCTGACTAACACAACAAAAACAGCAACAAAGCAGCCTATGCAAATAAAACAAGCAGTAGTTGAGTAGGCACAAGTGTAATAACTAAGTCAACTAAGATAAACAGCTTACCTAGCTACACCCCTAAGATTACATAAGCCGCGTTTCCACCAAAATTACCCGGAACTTTCAGTCCCAGGAACTACTTTACCAGGAACTAAAAGGTTCCTTCAGCCAATGGTTGTCTGCGTTTCCACCGGGGTCTAAAGTCCCGCGAAGATTAGGCAAATTAGCCCACTGACGTATGAAAAAGCGGCGTTGTCGTCGGTCCATCTGTCATATGATTTCTTCTGTAACCCCATACTACCACCGAAGTAGCCTACATTATTTTCTAATAACCGGAACAGCCCGGAGGGGTTTATTCCACTTATATACAACGGGTTACCAACAATGACTATATATGGTTACTTTTGTATTTATTGATTTTTATCGATTTAATCACATGGAATTGAAATATTCTTCTGCAGCCGTTTGGGCATATTTTACCGCTGTCAAGCAAAACTGTCGTTGGTAGTTGAACTTGGACCGTTATGCAACAAATATGATATAACAGGCCAATAGTCAGATTGTAACTGTTTTATATATCCTCTCAAACACATTCATTATGTTTTTATGCGAACATTCGCTTTCATGTCTTGACATCTGAAGCGACAGAATGCATTCACATTTCCAATATAGGCTAACTGGCAACAACAGCAGAAAACATGCACACGTTGTAAACAATTTGCTGTTTGATTACTTTCTCATCATCAATTCCATATAGGCTAATCGCAAAATGACAAGAATAGAACGAAAACTCGGACTTGCGTGAAAATTTTAATTAGTAGTGGTACAGCCACCGTTTGTTTTCCTTCGAAGTTACTGCTAGCCGAGCAGCGAAGTGTGCCCTCCAGATGCGAACCATGCACCATAAATTAGTCCATAGTCTTCCTGGTCTTTTTGTGGAACTGAAGAATGGCAGAGTAAAATTACGGCAGTCAGAAAAAGCTAAAGGTACGATTACTAGAATTAACCTGTTATTTTACCCTGACAAAAAGTGCGGAAGGTGATTTCCAGTTTGCTTTTACTGTATCACCAATGTGAATTACGCAGAACTACCGCATACCTCACATAACTGTATCAAACGTTTTGAGTCAATTACAACGGGCTAAGAAAATCCGGAAGAAAATATTCAGCAACCGAATTAATCCGTTTGAATGTTTTAGTACGTAATATGCTGTCCCAGCACGAATGCTTAGCATTTAATAAAACGAATACTAAAGCAAGAAAAGAACAGAAGAGCACACGTTATAATTCCAAGACGTTGGCAGGCTATAACCAAAAGTAGGCTACTGCGCCGCATAACATACAAGTTTGATTTGAAGTTATTATGAAAATAAATTGGTTTGCGCCTGCATATTTTCAAACATGGCGCCTGAAAATAGACACAAAAAAATCCTGTGAGTACTCGACCAATCAGAAATGTTCAGCGCTGCAAACTCCACCCAAAAGGTTCCTGTACTTTCGGAAAGTACTACCCCCCGAGCAGGAACCTTTTGGGGGGTAAAACAAAGCCCCCAGAACTAAATTTAGACCCTAGTTCCTGCGGTGGAAACGCACTGAGTTCCTCAAAAGGTTCCTAGTTCCGGGGTATAGTTCCTGCGGTGGAAACGCGGCTATAGTCAATTAGAGACTACAGGGAGGTAGGGAGGGATAGGGAGAGGTGCAGCCTGAAGAGGTGAGTCTTCAGTCGTCGTTTGAAGGCGGTCAGGGTCTCAGCTGTTCTGACCTCCACGGGAAGGTCATTCCACCATCGTGGAGCCAAAACAGACAGGAGATGTGTTCTTGCTGAAGCAGCACACCGAAGCATTTGATTATTTATGCTCCACTTTAAAAACAGAGCATGTGAGTACAGATGGGTGCGGTTCAGCTATGAATGTGCTATGAATGAGGTGACTTAGGTGCATTAACTGTCTTAACGACTACTTGTATTTTTTCCATAGACTGCGTTGTTGCCGTTCTCGTTGTGTTAGTGTTAATCAGTTTAACCTTCAGGGTCCAAGTTGAACTATGCGGTTGTTCCCTGCACTTGGACCGGTACTTCTCTCTAGGGTTTTCGTCATACTTGTTCCTGGTTATGGTTATACACTTTGTTGTACGTCGCTCTGGATTAGAGCGTCTGCCAAATGCCTGTAATGTAATGTAATGTAATGAATGTAGTGAAATGTAAGAGAGCCGGTCAGCGATGTCAAAGGCGCTGTTTTTCCACCGTTGGTGCCATGCTGGAAAATTTGATATCTATCTATGCTGAGTGAAACCAGCTCTGCAGCATTCCGTATTCGTTTGTTTGTTTTTTGTTTATATTCCGTATTGCCGCTGGTGACATGAGGCTGAGGTAATGCTCGACGAAATGGGATTTACAGAAGGCGTATGTTGCAAAACTGTATTACCAAGAGATTGCAGCCCCTGCTCAAAATATGAGCAAACGTACAAATAACTGGCACTTTAAGACACTGCAGTATATTAATAAACATATATGCTGCTGCGATAACTTCTCAGTATATTTTCATTGTAATTCCCTCTATATTTTCAGTAGTGTATTGCGGTGTGCTCTGTTTCTGTGAGAAGGAGGAAAGAACCCTGGGTGAACTAAGCGCACGGCTCCTTCTTTAGACATCCAACACCCTCTCCTGGACTCTGTACCACCTGTCCCGGGATGAGCCTGCCCAGGAGCGGCTGTACCGGGAGGTCACCTCCGTGTGCCCGGGGAAACAGCAGCCCACCACGGAGCACCTGAACAGGATGCCTTACCTGAAGGCTGTCATCAAGGAGATACTCAGGTAAGTCTAGTTGCCGGAGGGCGAGATTTAAAGAATCTGATGCTTTGGTGTATTCACGATCTGTATTATGGTTCTAGGTTAGCGCACTACCTGATATTTACTGCTAGTCTTTGCTAATGTAAGTCAGGTGGATGCACTTTTGTTATCTGTCATGTTAATTTACCGCTTTCTTGATAATGAGCGTAATGCAGTGTGCATACAATAGAGCCATAGTGGGCTGTTAAGTAATGATGCGTTTTGACAGATCATTATACAGTTCCGTTGCTTTGCCCAATCAACATGTTTTGCACTCCAGGGCAGAGCACAGTGATTTTAATCGCATGCCAACATCTTGTTCTTTCATTTTCGCCCTGCTCTGTCTTGCCCAAAAATGCCAGAGGCATTTCTCCACGGAGACTGCTCGGTAGTCGAGTAATTTCCGGCATAATTTGGAACTGAGCTGTTAGCTACGCGGCCCCTCCTTGGTTCCAAGACCTGAATTGGCTGCTGATTGCAAGGTGACCACAATAAAAACCTGCAGGCGCTGCAGCACTCGAAGACTGGCTCCCTGGAGCAAGCCAAAACACATCGGTTTGCAGTGCTGTGCTGGATCTGATGTGGGAAACGAATCAGCAGCAGACACGATGCACAGCCTTTAGCAGCTCTGTCTAATTCTGGATCCATGTTTGCTTTTCCTCTGTGGCTCTTTTTCCCTTAGCATGTCTAAAAAAAGCAACAAGATGTTGCCATGAAGCCTAATTTTGAGGTTTTATTGCAAATAGTTGTACGGGGTCCGCTTTTCATACCATACCATAGCGTAATGATTTGCTTGTGGTTTGAAATCAGTAATTGTCAAGGGTAGCAAAACACAGAATTTTATTAGCATACACAGCTAAAACTAAACAGCTATTGACAAAGATAATTATACATGCAGTACATGCTTTTATCAGACCCCATGCCCCTCTCTCCTCTTGTGTGTTCTGTGTCTGTCTCTCGTGCTCGACTGTACTGTTTGTCTGTGTTCCCCTTGACCGTAAGGTCTGTCTCTGTGTTCCTGAACCCTGCGTGGTGTATCCGTGTCTCTAGACCGTGGAGGCTCTTTGTGTCTCTGCAGGTTGTACCCGGTCGTTCCTGGGAATGGACGCCTCACAGTGGACAATGAGGTCATTGTGGACAATTACTGGTTCCCGAAGAAGGTAAGTTTTGTTTTTACAAATCCCATTTCTGTTTCTTAAATTTTATTTCCTGTTTAATTTCACTCTTTCCTGGGTTTGACCAGAATAATAATGTGTGCGATTTTTCATTCGTTTTATGCTGTGATTATGATCATAATTGTGTACGCTACTTGTGTAACCGTAACTGATTAAAACTGTAATTGTATGGTTATTTGAAATGACAGTTGCCCTTTCATAATTGTGGGTTGCTGACCCTAGATGTGCTTTCTGTTCTCTCACTCTCTCTCTCTCTCTCTATCTGTCTACCTGTGCAGACACAGTTTCACCTGTGCCACTATGCTACGAGCCGCGACGATGCAGAGTTTCCGGAACCCGACCGCTTTTTCCCTGAGCGCTGGTTGAGGGGGAGCCCCACCAGGTCCCAGCACCACCCCTACAGCTCCATCCCGTTTGGGGTGGGGGTCCGTGCCTGTGTGGGCAAGAGGGTGGCCGAGCTGGAGATGTACTTTGCCCTGTCTCGAGTGAGTGTGAGGGGCAGGGGTGGGGTGTAATTGGGACTTTATGTTTTCAGAGTTGGCGGCAATGAGATACAAAGTGTTGGATACCCAAAATCTGAACGCCTGCTTGCATTTGATTGGTTGGTTGCAGCTGAATCTTAGACTGGATGTGGCCTCCAAGAGGAATGCCTGATCAATTCTGTGAATTGTACAAACTCGCTATTTTGCATCTACTCTCAGGCTTCCCTGTGCGTACGCACCTCACGCCCTGTTCTCTCTGTCTGTGTGACCCTCTCCCCTCCACCTGTCCCCCACCCTGCCACGCCCTACCAAGCTGATACAGGCCTACCAGATCCGGCCAGAGGACGATCCCGTTACCGTGGAGCCCAAGACTCGGACCCTCCTGATCCCCGCTGGACCAATCAACCTCCGCTTCCTCCCCCGAGCCTGAGGGGGGGCTCCAGCGTGGTGGGAAAGCTACCGGCTCTGGAGCCTGGTGGAACCAGAGATGATATAAATAGACAATATAAGTATGAGAGGAGACCTATTGGTCAGTCTTGTTTCCCTGTGCACTAGAATCCTTAATAGGGAGTGTTTCACCGTTCTTCACTGGAAAACCAGTAGCTTTCACGTGTTGGTATGAAGATGATTTGTAAATGGTTGTGAGCCTAATGTCTGCGGCAGCTAGTGACCATTCACGAGTGTTGTGTCCCCTTGTCTCACCTGCACTACAGATGGTCTGAGTCTTCAGATGATCTGTGTTGGGGGACCTGGAAATATTTATAGCGAGGTCAGAAACAGTGCTTTTGAACTTTCGAGCTTTCCTGATCCTTGTGGTAAAGTCTGAAACTAAGAAGTTCACTTTTATATATCTTGTTGTATGCCGTATGTTTTGAATTTTTAATTGGCATGGTTAATGTGTGAAGGTTTTAGGGGAGGTGTGTTCGCAGTGAAGTACAGAGTATAGACCGCTTGATGCGTGCAGTTGGACAGATGTAGTATTGTCCCATGTATTTTCAAGCCTGAAAACTAAACCTGTATTATTTTATAGAATTAACATTTTTGTAAAAGTTTTTGTATTAACAATATTAATAAAACCAATTACACAGGAGAGAAAAATAATCCTGCAGCTCACATCCGGCTGAATTTTGTTTCACCCTCGCTGTGTGTTTTTTTTTTTTTAAGAACGTGAGGTTTTCCGTACTTTACCCCAGAATCTTCAGGTGTTCTGTTTAAGTGGTTTAATGATCATGTTTCAACCAGCTTATCAAATGTGCCTGATAACATCAATGAGTTCATACAGTCCTGACGGCTAAAATAACCAACATTATACTCTTTTCTCGCTGGAGAGCTGGAAGCAGGCTGGCTCATTATACCCCTTTCCCACTGTAGAGCAGGAACCAGGCTGGCTCATTATAGCCCTTTCCCACTGTAGAGCAGGAACCAGGCTGGCTCATTATAGCCCTTTCCCACTGTAGAGCTGGAACCAGGCTGGCTCATTATAGCCCTTTCCCACTGTAGAGCTGAACCAGGCTGGCTCATTATAGCCCTTTCCCACTGTAGAGCTGAACCAGGCTGGCTCTTATAACCCTTTCCACTGTAGAGCTGAACCAGGCTGGCTCATTTACCCTTTCCCACTGTAGAGCTGAACCAGGCTGGCTCATTATAGCCCTTTCCCACTGTAGAGCGAACCAGGCTGGCTCATTATCCCCAAAGCTGACCTGCTCATTATACTCCTTTTCCACTGTTAGCTAACTGGCTGATTCATTATAGCTCCAATGAGAACTGGACCGCCCAGTTTAGCCTGATGCCAGAGACTAACCAGCTGTCATTAAACTCTTTTCTCCCTGTAGAGCTGAACCGGCTGGCTCCATTATAGCCCTTCCCACTGTAGAGCTAGGAACCGGCTGGCTCATTATAGCCTTCCACTGTGAGCTGAACCAGGCTGATTCATTATAGCCCTTTCCCACTGAGAATAGAGCTGGAATAGTATCAGTACTGCAGGCTCTATTAACCTTTCCCACTGTAGAGCTGAACCAGGTCATTTCCTTCTGTAAGCTGGAACAGTGGCCATTATAGCCCTTTCCCACTGTAGAGCTGAACCAGGCTGGCTCATTATAGCTCTTTCCCACTGTAGAGCTGAACCAGGCTGGCTCATTATACCCCTTTCCCACTGTAGAGCTGGAACCATACTGGCTCATTATAGCTCTTTCCCACTGTAGAGCTGAACCAGGCTGGCTCATTATCCGCCAAAGCCGGGTGACCTGCTACAATATAAACTCTTTTTCTATCGTGTTATGCTATACTGGTGCAGTTGCGCGTTATGTCACAGTGAATACTGGAATCTGCGCAGATTTAGGTGACTGCCTGGACCACACCTGCTGTCAAAGAACTTCTTTTTCTTAAAAGAAGCACCTTTTGCTGACTCCACATATGCAGCTCACATATAAGTAGGCAACTGGCAACTATATAACTGCCAACTCTAGCAGGCTGATTTGATACAGGTCACCCGGAGAGAAATATAATGGAATAGTGAGATCAAGTACTGCAGGTTTAGCAACTGACTACTCACAGTACTCAAATGTCAGCCATTTTCTTCTGTAAATAAGTGCATGGGAACAGATATTCCTTTTAAGTGGCAGATAATTCTGAGGGGTGACAGTGGGATTTTGGGGTGGGAGTGTGGGGGTGGGGGGGGGGGTGTTGTGAGGGCATGGTGGTTGGAAGGAGCACACTTGGGGAAACAAAAGATTGTCTAGACTCTTGACAAATGTTTTAGTTTGAAGAGCTTACATTTTGTTTCCTCACATTAGAAATATTAGCTTTTTAAGTTTATTCATAAATGAAATTCCTTTAATGGCAAAATTCTGAAGGTGACATGATTATATGAAATCTTTTGAATCTAAATATAAGACTAAAATCCTTGTTAAGACTGATTTATTTTTTGGTTTTTGCAGTGCAAATGATATTTTGGATGCAGTCGGTTCCCTCTTCCCGTGCTGTAGACAAACCGTACACAATTCCACAGAAGACACTGAACATCTCTGATCCCTATAGCTGCAAGCCTTCAGCTCCCTCAAATATGTCTTCTGTTGAACACATTTAAGGTACATAGCTAATGCTCTATTCCAGTTTACAGCATGCTTTTGATAAACAGAGCCATTCCAGGGGCTCACACACGCACACACACACACACACACACACACACACACACACACACACACACACACAGCTTGGTGTCCAAATATATTGCATAAAGGGCACGTTTAATGGAGCCGTGATGTTAATCCCTGGCGTATCATCATCTCTCCTGGCCAACACGTGCCGCCTTCGCCCGGATTCATCCTTAGCCCCTCTTCCGCATAATGGTACACTCCGAACCGTGTGAGGTAATTAACATCATCACTCGGGGCTACTGGACTGAGACGCGTGCTCTGACGTCCGTGGCTGTTGGCAGAACATGCAAGCTGGGTGAACGTGGGCTATAAAGCAGCCAGCATTATTATCTTATATCGATATTTAGAACCAGATTACGAGGTCAGATATCGGATGCCCCGCTATTTCACCATGTTTTCAGTCCACAGTCTATGGCTAGTTATGACTCAGTAGTTAGAGGACGGTCACCGCTGTGTGAGCGCCAGTACAATAACAACAGTCAGGGTCTTTTGCTTTGATGCTTTGCGCTGGAGAAAGCGAGCGGAGAAGCGCGCCATGCTGAAGCTCTGACTGACTGCACTGTAGGATGGGGAGCGGGCCGTGCGGAGACGGGCGATCTCTGATCCAGCTGGCGGGCGCGGAGGACATAACTGTCTGCGGTGTGTGGTACCTCTCGGATGCTGAGTCGTAGCGCGGGTGAGTAGCCGAGCTGTGCGATTCTGTTCTTGGGAACATAGGATGGAATGGCATTTAACTAATAGTGAGCATGTGTACATATGTGCCGATACAATAACCAGGAAAGAACAGTAAACGATACAGTGCGGTGGAACAATTGGTCTTCTAAACACAGCAGTAATTATGAGCAATTTAAAATCTAGTTTAAACGATCCGCCATTGCGACATACTTGGGGTATCCACAAGAAGGTACTTAATAGCACAGCATTTCCCTTGATGAATTGACAGCTAATTTAATAATATTTTTAATGTACATCCCAATTATTCACCGTCTCTTCGATGGTGATAACGAATTTGACAAGAGAGCCGAACCCCGTGTGCAGTATGTGTTTATAGGCCAGTGTGTTCGTAACAAGTTCCATATCTTAGCAATGGGGATATTGTTTCAGATTCCTTCAGTTTTTGGTGTTCTGTTGAGAACTTGTTCGTTTACATTTAGTCATAAATTCACAGTGTTTTCACAAATACATTTTCTCTTTGTTGGAGCTTTGGACTTTATCTGACCATTTCCATGCATGCTAGCTATACGACAGTGTTATGGGTGTCAAATTTGGCACGGTCCCAACGCAGCGGACTCGGGATCTGCACTTGTGCAGTCTTTTGGTCACGTGCACTTTGTGCGAGACTGTAGGCAGCGTTTATTCCCTTTCATGTTTGTCTGGAAGGAGGGTTCGAATTACGGTGGAGCCGGGGGGGAGTCCAGCCCCCCAAATGAGTCCTGAGACCCCCCCTTCCCTTCAGTCCGTGATCAGAACTCCCACCCCCCCCCCCCCGCCTGAACACTTCCCCGGAGGTCCGCAATCATGTCTCTGTCAGTCTTCAAACCCGGTCTCCGTCAGTCTTCCTCTGGTGGAAATAAAGGGGCAATGCTTTAAAATGGCAGGTAATTCAGAGGGGTGCCTTTGGGTGAGGGCAAGGAGGTTGCATGTTTAGTTGACCATTCATAGTCTACAGGCAGCATGCGTCTGGCTAGCATTTTACAGCCATTCTTTTCCCCCCAGTTTGTTGCTTAAGGCTAAAGCACCAACTCATGGCTGAACACCAATACTCTGCGGACACGGAACACAACAAAGATCATTACACAGTGCATCTCTTATGTATTCCCCACAGAACTCAAACTAGAAGTATGAGCGCACATGCCAGTTTGTCCGGTCGTGACTGTACCATTCTGTTGGAAAGGGATGAGAAGCATGGGAACAGACAAGAACTTGGAGATGCTCTGCTTGCCAACTGACAGAAGGCACAAACACAAACCGTTCCAGTCTGTAAATGCCACTGTCACAGCCTCACATGCTCACAGCCTCCTCAGCATATTGAACACCTTCTTGTTCTCACAACATTATGATGTCACGGTCCCACCAACCAAGGTGATTACATCAGGTAGATACTGTTTATCATTAAGTTCTCATGCCTAATATGGCATCATAGCACTTATAGTTGGATTGTACTGTGTGGACATTTAGTCCTTATGATGTTGCCCATGTTTGTTTCAAGGCTGTTTAGACAAAAGATTGCACGACAAACACTGTGCACTTACTGCCCAGTCTGTTCGATTGCCTGTCTGTCTGTCTGTCTGTCTGTTTGTCTGTCAAAGAGAGGTGGTCTGTGTGGGTTTATCTCATAGGGAGGTGGTCTGTGTGTATCAGTGAGAGGTGGTCTGTGTGGGTTTATTTCTTAGGGAGGTGGTCTGTGTGTTTATCAGTGAGAGGTGGTGTGTGTGGGTTTATCTCATAGGGAGGTGGTCTGTGTGTTTATCAGTGAGAGGTGGTGTGTGTGGGTTTATCTCATAGGGAGGTGGTCTGTGTGTTTATCAGTGAGAGGTGGTGTGTGTGGGTTTATCTCATAGGGAGGTGGTCTGTGTGTTTATCAGTGAGAGGTGGTGTGTGTGGGTTTATCTCATAGGGAGGTGGTCTGTGTGTTTATCAGTGAGAGGTGGTCTGTGTGGGTTTATCTCATAGGGAGGTGGTCTGTGTGTTTATCAGTGAGAGGTGGTGTGTGTGGGTTTATCTCATAGGGAGGTGGTCTGTGTGTTTATCAGTGAGAGGTGGTGTGTGTGGGTTTATCTCATAGGGAGGTGGTCTGTGTGTTTATCAGTGAGAGGTGGTGTGTGTGTGTGCACGTCTGCGTCTGTTTGTCTAACGTGCTGCGCTCAGGTTCCATACAGCGAAGGGAGGGTGATTGGAGTTGAAATCTGTAATGGAATGGGGAAAGGAGAACAGGGCATGCTGGGTGCTGAGATGCGGGGTGTACGCAAGAGTGCTAACCGTCCTGCAACAGGGTTGTCCTGACATTAAGCACGTCATCAGTGCAGTGGGTGGTCTGTTATTTTCTCTGGGGAGTAGTTCTTATTCCAATCATTGAGTACTGCCCGTGAGGGGTTCACCCGACAGGCGAGTTAGACCAGGTTTGACCTGGGTGACATGGACGTTGCAAAATGTATGAAGGGGGGATAACCGTTGTCTCGTGCTTACTGGCAACCGCTGTGTTTACCTTGTCTGTTAACGCTGACCGAAAGGCTGTGTCTGAGATGATATGCGTTGGTGGCGGTGTGAAGCATTTCTCTGATGGCCTGTCTTCTTCAAATTTTTGTCCCGAGCTTCCAGATCTTGCTCTGTCACCATATTAACTGTGGCATTTAAAAAAAAAAAAAAACATTTTTTTGAAAAGGCAGGTAAATCGCAAAATTGTATTCGGGCAATGTCAATGGTCATCGTTGATATTGACTCGGTGTGTTTGTGTTTTTTTGAAGGGCGACATAGCTCAGGAGGTAAGACCGATTGTCTGGCAGTCGGAGGGTTGCCGGTTCAAACCCCGCCCTGGGCATGTCAAAGTGTCCTTGAGCAAGACACCTAACCCCTAACTGCTCTGGCGAATGAGAGGCATCAATTGTAAAGCGCTTTGGATAAAAGCGCTATATAAATGCAGTCCATTTACGATTTACCATTTTTGCGTGTGCTTGTAAGAGCGTGCGCGATTGTGTGTGCCTGCCTGTTTGTTTGTGTGTGTGTGTGTGTGTGTGTGTGTGTGTGTGTGGACACCCATGCGCTCGTGTGCGTATTTCTGTAAACACATCAGGAGCCCCGTAGTTCAGTGAGTGAACGGTCTGGACGTCGACAAATATCAGAGCGTTCGTTTTTACCGTTGACGGCTGCGCGTAGCTGCTGATGCTCGGCTGCCGAGCCGCGAAACGACCTCGTTTAGCAGAGCAGGCGAGACGGCGGGCTGCGGGACGTGACCGCGTTTAACGGGGGAGAGGGACGGGGCGGGGCGGGGGGAGGGGCTGACGAGGAATGGCACCGCTCTGTGTGGAACGGAGTGTGCGGCCGTGTCCGATACGCGACCACGGTTAGAAAAGAGAATAACTGCAGCAGCTTTCCTGAGTGGCCAGAATCTAATTCAGCGAGGAAGGAGGATGTTCTTTTTTTTTTTTTTAAATGAGAGAGAGAGAGAGAGAGGGAAACAGGCCTGGGGAGGGAGTGAGGCAAAGGGAGAGGGAAAGAAAGTCAATTATAATCCCATTAATCCGCTGCACTGTTGTCTTTTACTCGACAGTAGATGCTCTAGATTGTGTCTGAAGCTCAGAGAACATAAGGTCTCTCACTCACTCACTCGCTCGCTCGCTCAGTCCCTTATTCAGTCACTTACTCATACGGGCTCTAACCTTTGCACCCCTGAACTGGGACGTGCTTTAGCCTTTACCCCCCTGAGCTGTGCTGGGCTCTAACCTTTGCACCCCTGAACTGGGACATGCTTTAGCCTTTACCCCCCTGAGCTGTGCTGGGCTCTAACCATTACACCCCTGAACTGGGACATGCTTTAGCCTTTACCCCCCTGAGCTGTGCTGGGCTCTAACCATTACACCCCTGAACTGGGACATGCTTTAGCCTTTACCCCCCTGAGCTGTGCTCTAACCTTTGCACCCCTGAACTGGGACATGCTTTAGCCTTTACCCCCCTGAACTGTGCTGGGCTCTAACCATTACCCCCCTGAGCTGGGACGGGCTGCTTTACCCCCCTAAGCTGGGTGCAGGGACTGGATCTAGCCTTTACCCCCCTGAGCTGGGAGCAGGGACTGGATCTAGCCTTTACCCCCCTGAGCTGGGTGCAGGGACTGGATCTAGCCTTTACCCCCCTGAGCTGGGAGCAGGGACTGGATCTAGCCTTTACCCCCCTGAGCTGGGAGCAGGGACTGGATGTAGCCTTTACCCCACTGGGCTGGGTGCAGGGACTGGATCTAGCCTTTACCCCCCTGAGCTGGGTGCAGGGACTGGATCTAGCCTTTACCCCCCTGAGCTGGGAGCAGGGACTGGATCTAGCCTTTACCCCCTGAGCTGGGAGCAGGGACTGGATCTAGCCTTTACCCCCTGAGCTGGGAGCAGGGACTGGATCTAGCCTTTACCCCCTGAGCTGGGAGCAGGGACTGGATCTAGCCTTTACCCCCTGAGCTGGGTGCAGGGACTGGATGTAGCCTTTACCCCCCTGAGCTGGGAGCAGGGATTGGATCTAGCCTTTACCCCCCTGAGCTGGGAGCAGGGACTGGATCTAGCCTTTACCCCCCTGAGCTGGGAGCAGGGACTGGATCTAGCCTTTACCCCCCTGAGCTGGGTGCAGGGCCTGGATCTAGCCTTTACCCCCCTGAGCTGGGTGCAGGGACTGGATGTAGCCTTTACCCCCCCTGGGCTGGGTGCAGGGACTGGATGTAGCCTTTACCCCCCTGGGCTGGGTGCAGGGCCTGGATGTAGCCTTTACCCCCCTGAGCTGGGTGCAGGGACTGGATGTAGCCTTTACCCCCCTGGGCTGGGTGCAGGGACTGGATGTAGCCTTTACCCCCCCTGGGCTGGGTGCAGGGACTGGATGTAGCCTTTACCCCCTGAGCTGGGTGCAGGGACTGGATGTAGCCTTTACCCCCCCTGGGCTGGGTGCAGGGCCTGGATGTAGCCTTTACCCCCCTGAGCTGGGAGCAGGGACTGGATCTAGCCTTTACCCCCCTGAGCTGGGAGCAGGGACTGGATCTAGCCTTTACCCCCCTGAGCTGGGAGCAGGGACTGGATCTAGCCTTTACCCCCCTGAGCTGGGAGCAGGGACTGGATCTAGCCTTTACCCCCCTGAGCTGGGTGCAGGGACTGGATGTAGCCTTTACCCCCCTGAGCTGGGAGCAGGGACTGGATCTAGCCTTTACCCCCCTGAGCTGGGAGCAGGGACTGGATCTAGCCTTTACCCCCTGAGCTGGGTGCAGGGACTGGATCTAGCCTTTACCCCCCTGAGCTGGGTGCAGGGACTGGATCTAGCCTTTACCCCCCTGGGCTGGGAGCAGGGACTGGATCTAGCCTTTACCCCCCTAAGCTGGGTGCAGGGACTGGATCTAGCCTTTACCCCCCTGAGCTGGGAGCAGGGACTGGATCTAGCCTTTACCCCCCTGAGCTGGGTGCAGGGACTGGATCTAGCCTTTACCCCCCTGAGCTGGGAGCAGGGACTGGATCTAGCCTTTACCCCCCTGAGCTGGGTGCAGGGACTGGATCTAGTCTTTACCCACCTGAGCTGGGTGCAGGGACTGGATCTAGTCTTTACCCCCCTGAGCTGGGAGCAGGGACTGGATCTAGCCTTTACCCCCCTGGGCTGGGAGCAGGGACTGGATCTAGCCTTTACCCCCCTAAGCTGGGTGCAGGGACTGGATCTAGCCTTTACCCCCTGAGCTGGGTGCAGGGACTGGATCTAGCCTTTACCCCCTGGGCTGGGAGCAGGGACTGGATCTAGCCTTTACCCCCTGGGCTGGGTGCAGGGACTGGATGTAGCCTTTACCCCCCTGGGCTGGGTGCAGGGACTGGATCTAGCCTTTACCCCCCTGAGCTGGGAGCAGGGACTGGATCTAGCCTTTACCCCCCTGAGCTGGGAGCAGGGACTGGATGTAGCCTTTACCCCCCTGAGCTGGGAGCAGGGACTGGATGTAGCCTTTACCCCCCTGAGCTGGGTGCAGGGACAAACTCTGTGTGAGTGTGCGGCAGCTGCACGGGGAGCTCTCCCTGCTGAGTCTGAGGATCTGCAGGGGGCCCTGCGTGGCTCCGGCTGCAGTGGGAGGGTGCGGGACTCGCAGGGCCTGGGGGCCACTGCCGCACCTCACACTGAGGCCTCACCCACCCTCCCCCTTGCCATGAGTCTGAGTGCCGTACCCTAACAGGAGTGGCCAGTCCCTGACTGAGCCGCCAGTGAAACGGGTGTGAAAGCAGCTCCACTGCACTGCTGCACTTAGCACAAAGCCTGGCTGGGTCTTTACCGCTGAGACTTCAGTGAGACGGGCGCCAGGTTAAGCTGGACGCCTCGCGTGCTGCTTCGAGGCTGCGGACTGCCAGCTTCGCTCCGCCGCCGAGGCGGACGCTGGCATCGTTGGCTGCGATTGTTCAGGTCGTCGGCTGTGCTGATTGGATACCGCGCGTTTGTATTCCCGAGGGTTCCGCGGATCTTCTCTCCTGTGTGTTGGATTAAGAGTGTCTGCTAAGTGCTTGTAATGTAATGCGTAATGAATTGCTTGTCAGTTGTCTCTTTCACGTCTTTTAATGCACTGTAGGCAGCAGTCGTCGATGGTGAAACACATCGCTGATCACTGTCTTAATGCGGGGAGGAAAAACCAATGACATCGTGAGCAGGGACCCATGGCCACATGCAGTCGCACCGCTGTTACACTAACAGGGACAATAACGGCCACAGGTCCACTGTATACTGGAGTGGAATAACTGTAAAGTTGATATTTTGCAAGGAACACTTTTTGTAATTTGCGCTTCAAACATTTAGCTAATGATAAACAGTCAAAACCGCAAGTATTTAGTACAAACCTAGTGCGAAGTGCGGTGACCCACAAGGACTGTTGAGCTTCAAAAATGAAAGCACTGCGCTCCAAAAGCAATGCGAAGAGGGGAATCGCGGCAGAACCAGTTGATACAGAGGAAATGCTCCAAGGCACTTAGCATGTGTTGCGCAATGGAATGCACTCTTGAGGGGAAGACGGTATGAAAATAACCATGCTGGCTAGCGACTCCGGTGGGTACGTTAGCTAACTAGCGAGTTTGCGTCACCTCACAGCAGTTAGCTGCGTGAAACTAAACTAACGTTAGTGACTGACCCGCATCTCCGTTCTCTGCCAGGCGCAATGCGCTCATAACGTGCTCCTCTCTGTATGAGGGTACGCTCCATTGTGCTGCTCCTCCTAAGTGGCGTGGAGCACGTCTGTTATATCAGCTGGCTTTGCAGCAGTTCTCCTCTTTTCGTTTCTCTTTTTGGAGGCCATTCCCTTTATGTTTGTGCTTTTTTTCTTTTCTTGAATTGCGATCGTCCCTGTAGGCCACCGTACCAAAGTCATTGTTTCAGAAAATGAAGTGTCTTTTTTTCCATTAAATAACTGTTTGATACAGTTATTTAATATGTAGTTTTTTTTTTTTTTTTTTTACTGTGAATTGGCAACTTAAAAAAGATTTCAGAAATGTGGACAGAAGCACTAGCCGCAACCGTGATCGCTTCATACTTCGTCATGAACGACACCAGCGCATTTTAGATGTGGATTGAGAGATTGGATGAGTAAATTGGCAGCTGTTTGTTTTCCGCCCCGCACTGTCGTGTGCGTCAGTGACGTTGTGGAAAATCACTGGCAGAACGTCAGCGGGAAGGCGGCAGGTGAAATCGCCGCACGTGCTCAGTGGCATCTTACCGCACCTCCCTGACTCAGACGCAGGGACCACGCGCTGTAATGACACGCCAGGAGCAGGTTGGGAGCAGCAGCTGAGGGGCACGATGATGATGAGCAGGAGCAGGTTGGGAGCAGCAGCTGAGGGGCACGGTGATGATGAGCAGGAGCAGCCAGACAACGTGACTGCCCTGGCTGACACACAGTCAGGTACACGCGCACGCTGCGTTCATGGAACCCAATGCACATGAACACACACGAACACACACGAACACACACTCTCGTAACGGGGACCAGAAGTCTGAGGACTGTACCAAGAGCTGATCTGAGAGCTGTTCTCATTATTTATCAATGACTAATACAATTATGATTCTCCGTTTATACTTCTTATTCCAGAATACATTATTTTATAGTCAAAAAGTGTGTAGGTAAATATTGAAAGTCAAAAATGTGTAGTACTTGGTGTGTCTGTCTTCCTCCTTGATTACTGTCTTCTCTCTGCTTGGCACTGTTTCCACCAGCTTACGCAATGCCTCTTCTTCCATTTCATTCCTGCACTTTCTCTCCATTTCCCATAAATGATCTGCTGGGGTTTATTGATGTTGGGCCCTTTTCCTGCTCCCAGAAATGTTGGATTGGGTTCAGTGTCCGCGATGGGATTTGCTGTCCTGATACGCCCCCCTTACTCAGAATAATGTGCTCTCGAATAACAAGCGCTTTCGGAGTATCACGATCGCATTTATTCCTTGACAAATAATGAAAACAAACCAGGACTTGGCCGCGTCCTCAGACTTTTGGTTCCCACTGTGTGCTCGCCCACGCAGACACACGTGCACACGTTTGCTGCATACACTCGCACGCACACACACACATTTCGTGAATGACTCTTTGTTCTGGAGATGAGAGCTGTGGGGGGACCGGTCCAGGTTCGGGGAGCGTGGGGCCCTGGGTGTGAGTCACCGGCAGGGCGTGGGCGGGACCCGCCAGCTTGCGGTGGGGACGGGCGGCGGGGACCGGGGCGTGACTAAAAGCGCTGACGCCGCTCCCCCCCCCCCCCGGGTCTCACGACGCGCTTTCGCGCGGCGTCTGTCGCGGTGACAAGATGGCGCGCTGCCCGCTGATGTCACTCGGCACCCGTGTGGCAGAGCGTGACGCGGGCCTGGCCGATGGCCGCGGAGAACGCCGCCCGCCCCGTCGCCGTGGGAGACTGAGCATGTGCACCGAGCGAGCTCCTTTCAGCGCCAAGCTGCGAAAACTAGCGAGTCGTGATTTATCCTTTCCGTGGCTGCCAGCGGACGGAGCTTCCTGCGTAGAGTTTTTCAGCAGGCTCTTTCACTTTCATCTGTTCCTATGTGGAACCTTTCAAACCCAGAACCTCCTGGTTTGAAGCCAAATTCCAAACCAAACTGCCAACTGTCAACACAAACATAATGGGCCAGTGCATTTATAATACCAACACATAGAGTAGAAATGAATGTGATGTTCATCATTGTACTGAGTGGAGGGATAAATTCTTTTTGGAGTTTGTGTTTGAAGTTTTGAAAATTGCTGCTCACACACTGGTTTTCACACAACAACCAGAAGATGCCTTATCAGAGCGACTACATTACTTTCCATATAAAATAACTGAGGAATGAGTACAGCGTGCTACCGAACAAATGTGCAATGAGTATGGTTTGAGTTTGCAACAAAAAGGGGATATTCTGGTAGATGCAGACATTTTTATTTATGTACACAGTATATTCATAAAACTACCTCTGGGAATTAAAAAATGTAATGGTGGGTTGGATGTGGTAATACTGGGATGGGAATAGTGGTTTCCCGGAACGCTGGGTTTGAATGCTCTCTGACTGTTTTTGCTCTGAGCATCTGCAAGGCCAGCAGGGCGCCACTAAGAGCCAGACATGCGCAGTACCCCCCCCAAGCACTTTCACACCCACTTGGGGGGGCTGGGGGGTGGCCAGCAGTGCCCTCTAATGCAGTTGATGCCAGGAGCCAGGAACACTCAATCCTAGCCAGGTTTACCCCAGATGTGACTCCACAGGAGTCAGTCAGTCTTAACACTCTCCCTGCCCTCGACGGGAACATCCAGTGCTCCTCTGCTTCAGCTGATGTGACGGCTGCAGAATCAATCCATTCCTCAGACCTGCAGAACCCAGGGAAAATCAGGAATCACGGATGGGACAAATATCAAACATTTTTCAGTGTTTTCTTTTTGCTTTTCATTATATAAGTTACATTGTGAATATGAGGTGAATAACACAGTATGAGAATTATTGTTGCATAATGTTGTTTTGATTACGTCTCCCTGGAGACCCCCCTCGTCCTCCAGCAGCGCTGGTGAAACTAGGCCAGGGAGATAATTACAGAAGAAGGCTTTTATCGGAACGTGTTTTGGGCTCGTCTTTCAGCCCCTCGCACCGTTGGGCTTGTCTTCTAGCGGTACGTAAGTCAGGGTAGTTGCCGTAGGGAGGGACGGTGTCAGTCAGCCGATATGCCCCGTCTCATTGGCTAACGGACTCCTGCGGTCGGTTCAGGGGCCTCATTTATAAAACGTACGTACGATCAATTTTGATCTTAAGTATGACTTACGCAGAAAACCACGTATAAGTAGTTATTTATAAAACCTTACTTTGACGTGGAAATGATCTTATCTCTACGCAAAGCCTAGACTTGACGCAAGTGATTTTCCTGCTGGTCATGTAGGGGTATTGCAGTTTGGGACGCACATGCGTCCAAGCCTGTGGTGAACTTTGCATTAGCTTTTTGCTGCCCCACCTCGTTCACTGCAGTGGTGACACACTCCCAAGCTACCCGTTTGGCTTTGTTTGTCAACCCACTATTTAGTCCACCGAATAATACGTGTTGCCTGTCTTCAATCTCCTCTACCATCGCCATGATCTCGTCTTCCAAAAAGTTTGCTTTTCTCTTTTGGTCCCATGGTTATTCCTGACTAAACCCTCATTTGTGCTAGCATTATATAAGGGGAAATCGCTGATTGTAAGGCACTTTCAGGTGTTCTTCTGGTTGTTCCGAAATTACTTTCATGAGCAGACATATTTTCTGGAAACTTCTATTTCCCAACGAGTTTCAGAAGCGAGCAGTAGCAGCAGCTGCTGCCCTGGGGCTTGAACCTGCAGCTCTGCTTTTGATGGTGCGTTAATGTGTGACACAGCGTGAGGATCATTAGCTGCATTTGTTCAGCCACACCGGGGTCAGCCGAGCCAGCCACCTGCCGGCGCGCGGTCAGGGTCCACAGCGGGGTTATGGCGGGGGGCCATGTTTCCGGATTCCGGAACGTTAACCGGAGGACAACGTTAACCACCAGGGGGCGCGTCGTGTCAGTAGCGGTCGATCGTGACGTCGGCTCCCGAGGCGCTGCAGGGGGACAAGCAGGCTGAACAGTGCGATCGTCCTTTTGGCGGGTGGTCGTGGGAACAGGCTTGTGGAGGCTTTTGGCGGGGCCAGGCTGGCCTGGCTGCTCAGTCCCTCTCTCACAGGGACGAGCTCTGTGGTGTGGAGTGGGCGGTGTGGGGTGGGTGGGGGCCATCGGGTGGGGTGGGGGGGGGTCTCTTCCTGTCTCACAGGGCCTGGTGTGCTCTGCCCTTTAAAGCTCAGAGTACAGGACGAGCTCAGCCAGGAAAAACGGAGAAGGTTGCGCATAATCCTATTAAGGCTGCTCTCTCTCTTTCTCTTTTCCGTTTTTTTTTTTTACCTCTTTCTCTCTCCCCCCCCTCTCTCCCTATCTCTACGTCTTTCTCTCCTCTCCCTCTCTCCATCTTTCACTGTTTCCTCGATCTCTTTTTCTCCTTCTCTCTCTCACCCAGATACTCGCACAAATTGTTCCTGAAACAGTTGTACGGCTGTAGTGCCTGCTGATGTGTCTTTCGCGCGTTACCAAACGAGCAGTGAAGGCCAGCAGTCTCTGGGGTGTACTGGCACAGACCGTGCCTACTTCTGAGATCCATTGTTTACATGCGCTGTCTCGTCGATGGAGGGAACGTGGGGTCTTGAAGCTGCGGTAGAGAAAAAACCTGAGAGGTACAGGCAGGGTCGCTGATTGGCTCTTAGGCTGTTGCTATGGGTGCTATGCAGCTCTGTCATTGGCCAAGTCCTGAATAACCTGAAGGTGTTCATAATTCAGCATTCCTCTGTTGTTATGACAACGGACAGGAAGTGGGAGGTTCAGATAATAGTAGCATAATAGGTTTTTTTTGGTATGTTTAACACCTTCACATGATTTTCATTCACGCTTCCTTTGCCCTCCATTAGCATCTGCTAGTAATTTGATCTCTGGTGGAAACTGTTCATTCATTAACACCCAAGACCACTCTGTTCTCTCTGATGCTGAATATTCACGCCTACAGCTACATGCTGAAACTACACACTGCACTGTCATCTACAGCACTGACTCTACACACTGCACTGTCATCTACAGCACTGACGCTACACACTGCACTGTCATCTACAGCACTGACTCTACACACTGCACTGTCATCTACAGCACTGACTCTACACACTGCACTGTCATCTACAGCACTGACTCTACACGCTCACTGCTATCTACAGCACTGACTCTATACAGTGCACTGTCATCTACAGCACTGACTCTACACACTGCACTGTCATCTACAGCACTGACTCTACACACTGCACTGTCATCTACAGCACTGACTCTACACGCTCACTGCTATCTACAGCACTGACTCTATACAGTGCACTGTCATCTACAGCACTGACTCTACACACTGCACTGTCATCTACAGCACTGACTCTACACGCTGCACTGTCATCTACAGCACTGACTCTACACGCTGCACTGTCATCTACAGCACTGACTCTACATGCTGCACTGTCATCTACAGCACTGACTCTACACACTGCATTGTTATCTACAGCACTGACTCTAAACGCTGCACTGTTATCTACAGCACTGACGCTACACAGTGCACTGTCATCTACAGCACTGACTCTACACACTACACTGTGTCATCTACAGCACTGACACTACACTGTGTCATCTAGCACTGACACTACACACTTGTCATCTACAGCACTGACCTACACTACACTGTGTCATCTACAGCACTGACACTACACACTACACTGTGTCATCTACAGCACTGACACTACACACTACACTGTGTCATCTGCAGCACTGACTCTACACACTACACTGTGTCATCTACAGCACTGACACTACACACTACACTGTGTCATCTACAGCACTGACTCTACACACTACACTGTGTCATCTACAGCACTGACACTACACTGTGTCATCTACAGCACTGACACTACACACTACACTGTGTCATCTACAGCACTGACACTACACACTACACTGTGTCATCTACAGCACTGACACTACACACTACACTGTGTCATCTACAGCACTGACACTACACACTACACTGTGTCATCTACAGCACTGACACTACACACTACACTGTCATCTACAGCACTGACTCTACACACTGCACTGTTATCTACAGCACTGACGCTACACAGTGCACTGTATCTACAGCACTGACACACTACACTGTCATCTACAGCACTGACTCTACACACCACTGTCATCTACAGCACTGACTACACACTGCACTGTCATCTACAGCACTGACTCTACACACTGCACTGTTATCTACAGCACTGACTACACACTGCACTGTCATCTACAGCACTGACACTACACACTACACTGTTATCTACAGCACTGACCTACACACTCACTGTGTCATCTACAGCACTGACACTACACACTACACTGTGTCATCTACAGCACTGACTACACACTACACTTGTCATCTACAGCACTGACACTACACACTACACTGTGTCATCTACAGCACTGAACTTACACAGCTGTACCTGTGTCATCTACAGCACTGACACTACACACTACACTGTGTCATCTACAGCACTGACTCTACACACTACACTGTGTCATCTACAGCACTGACACTACACACTACACTGTGTCATCTACAGCACTGACCTACACACTACACTGTGTATCTACAGCACTGACCTACACACTACACTGTGTCATCTCAGCACTGACCTACACACTCACTGTGTCATCTACAGCACTGACACTAAAACACTTCAGCAGCATGACAAGAGAAAAGGGGAAAAAGGGACTATGAAGGAGATGGAGGTGAGGGATAGAGAACTCGCAGAGTGAGAAAGGAGGGAGAAAAGGCCCAGAGCTCTTTCCCTGCGGAGGGACGCCCTCCTTTTTTCGGTCCTGTGTCCCGGAGCAGCGCTCCTGAGCGAGCGGACATTCTGCTCTCGCTCATTTTAAAGCGCATCCATTTCGTACTCGTGCTGAAGCCCATTGGAACGCGCACCGGTTACATTATTTCTGGTCATTTGCTCAGACTGTTGTATCCAAGGTGACTTGCGCACACACATGTGATTTTTTGAAAGGATCCATCCGTACAGCTGCTGCAAGGCAGCACCAGTCAAACGCCGAGCCGTCTGATTTCCCAGCTCGGCAGTGTGTGTGACCTGCACTGCAGCTGTGGGTCTGAGTTTGTCTTTACATGGCGCTGTAACTGTAACTGCTCCGGGCTCTGATATCTGTGGCTGTGCCAGAGCTGATTCCTGATATAATGGCTCCATTTCCCCGCACTGCTTCCTGTTGTTGCTGGAAGAGAGAGACGCAGTGAACTCCAGCTGCTCCTCCAGGGGCCCGTCCCATTCTTGCTTATCTTGGACGTCTGGCTCAGTGGAGGGTAATTGTGGTGTATTAGCTCTTTCCTTTTCAGTGTGCGGGGACACAGAACGCAGTCACGTAGGCTGGGTGTATTACCGCAAACTCTCTCGCTCACCGTTAGCCTTCCAGAATATTCTCTGGGTTCAGTTTGTGATTCACACGGGAACCAATCATTTATTTGTAGGTGGACATACTTCAGGACTGAATAATAGAAAGGCCCTTTGGCCTATAGCATCTCAGATACTGCAGTAAAGACCTGATGTAAAATGAATTTCGGCTTTTAAAGACGTGGATTCTTTGTTTTAGCGAAATGCTTTGTGCATGCCTGACTTCACTTCCCTCTCATCCTGTTCAGGT
Organism: Anguilla rostrata; assembly: GCF_018555375.3. Taxonomy (NCBI): domain Eukaryota; kingdom Metazoa; phylum Chordata; class Actinopteri; order Anguilliformes; family Anguillidae; genus Anguilla; species Anguilla rostrata. Next base: position 5,429,812 of record NC_057947.1, read on the forward strand.
GGATCACTTTGGATGGGAAGCACCTCCTAATCTTCCTAGCCCAAGCCCCACCCCACCCTCACCCCACCCTCACCCCGCCCACATCCCCCCCCTGTCCTCATCTCCCCCACATCCCACCCCTGTCCTCGTCTCCCCCTTCCCCCTTGCCCCTGCTTCCGAACTCCTGCGCGCCCTTCCGTTCCGTCACCATGACAACGATGCTGCAGACGCCGGCCTTCAAGCTGGCCCTTCTCCCGTCTCCCTGGAGCCCTGAGCGCCTGTACAGCTGCGAGGACAAGATCGAGCGCCGCTATGACATCATCCCCTCCGTCATCTGCTCCATGTGCTGCGTCTTCGGCATCATCTACTGTTTCTTCGGTAAAACAAGCATGCTGGGAGAGTAGAGCATTCTGGGAGAGTAGAGCATGCTGGGAGAATAGAGGATGCTGGGAGAGTAGAGGATGCTGGGAGAGTAGAGCGTGCTGGGAGAGTAGAGCGTGCTGGGAGAGTAGAGCGTGCTGGGATAGAGTAGAGCATGCTGGGATAGAGTAGAGCATGCTGGAGGAGAGTAGAGCACTCTGGGAGAGTAGAGGATACAGGGAGTAGAGGATGCTGGGAGAGTAGAGCGTGCTGGGAGAGTAGAGCATGCTGGGATAGAGTAGAGCATGCTGGGGGAGAGCAGAGCATGCTGGGGGAGAACAGAGCATGCTGGGGGAGAGCAGTGCATGCTGGGAGATAGTAGTGTTCACTGAGCACAGGAGTGCATCCATTATAAGGTAGAATAGACAGATACCTCCTCGCCTTCATGGTTTTAGCATTTCTTTTCGTATGACTTCAAGTAGAGCAAATATTAATTCTGTCTTTCCGCCTTTCGCCCCTCGCATTCCCTCTCCTCCTCTTCTCTTCCCTCTCACACACTTCTCTTCCCCCCTCTTCCCTCCCTCTCTCCCCTCCTCCAGGCTACCGCTGCTTCAAGGCGGTGATGTTCCTGACGGGCCTGATGTTCGGCTCCATCATCATCTTCGTGCTGTGCTACAAGGAGCGCGTGATGGAGACGCAGCTGAGCGTGGAGGCCAGCGCGGGCATCGGCCTGGGCATCGGCGTGCTGTGCGGCCTGGTCACCATGCTGGTGCGCAGCGTGGGTCTCTTCATGGTGGGCCTGCTGCTGGGCCTGCTGGTGGCGGTGGCCGGGCTGGCGGTGGCGGAGGAGTTCTACCACCCGCGCACGGCGTGGGTGCCCCTGGGCGCGCTGCTGGGCTCGGGCATGCTCTTCGCCGTGCTGACGCTGCAGTGGCAGCGCTGCTTCACCACGCTCTCCACCGCCGCCTTCGGCGCCGCCGTCATCGCCGTCACCGTCGACTACTTCGCCGAGATGCTGCTGGCCGTGCGCTACCTGTACGAGCGCGTGGTGGCCGCCCGCCGCCGCCCCGTCTGCTGGCTCAGCTGGGCCGTCCTGGGCCTGTGGCCCGCCCTCGCCCTGCTCGGCGTCATCGTCCAGTGGAAGGTGACGGCCGAGGGCTACTCGCACACGGAGGGTGAGTCCGCGTCCGTCGGCGTGCCGCGCGCCAGGCTCCGCAGGCCTCTGGGGTTTCCCTTTCGGTCGGCAGCCATTTTAGGCCATTTTGTGGATTCTTTAGCCGGTCAAGGACTTCAATGAATCGCTGGTGCAGGAAACACACCAGAAACCAGCTGACACTGCGGTCCTCCGGGACTGTATTCCGATGCCCGTGGTCTAAATCGAATTTCCTGTTCGTTTTTCTCAGTGATCCAAGGCTTGCGGATTATCTCTGTTGTGTCTGACTCTGTCATACATGTTTATTGAGAGTACGTGAGTGTGCGTGTCCTTGCACAGACCCTCAAGGTCTCAGGCTCCAAGCCGGACTGTGGAAATAGCTGACGCTCCAACTTCCGTATCCATGCAAGTGAGAGAGAGCACTGAGAGTACAAGAAATTAAATTACTATTGTCCTGAATATCTCTCTTTCTGTCTCTCTCTCTATCTCTCTTTCTCGCTCTCTCTCTCTCTCTCTCTCTCTGTCTCTCTCTCCCTCTCTGTTCCTGAAGAAATCATTTCCATAAAACATAAAATGCTACATTAGAGATACTTGTACTTCATTGTGTTTTTGGCTGGACCGCAAGAGCGGGGGCCAGTCCTATAAACGCGAATGTCAGTGACTGAGTGAGTGATGAAGTTACACCGCACATGTCTGTGACTGAGTGAGTGAGTGATGGAGTTACACCGCGCATGTCTGTGACTGAGCGACTGAGTGATGAAGTTACACCATTGGTCGGCCGGTTCGGTCCAGCCATACACTAGGTTTTGACCTGGTCCTGTTGATATATAAAACATGACCATTATGATCATTGTTATCGTTGTTAATGATGGTAATTCTCTCTCAGTGATAATCAGTCGCCAGCAGCGACGGGTGCAGCTGATGCGGATCCGTCAGAAGGAGGAGAGGAGAGAGGGAAGAAAGAAGAAGAAGAAACAGCAACGGCACCACCACTCCCAGCACACGCACGCCCCCAAGCTGCACCCCGAGCCCACCTACCGCCGAAAACCCACCCCCATCCGCCGCTACGACGGGGACGTGCTTTCCCCCGTAAGACACCCCCCCCCCCCCCCGCCTCCCTCTGCCTGTCCCTGCATCTCTCATCCTCTCTGTCTGTCTCTCATCCCCTCTGCCTGTCCCTGCATCTCTCATCCTCTCTGTCTGTCTCTCATCCTCTCTGTCTGTCCCTGCATCTCTCATCCTCTCTGTCTGTCTCTCATCCTCTCTGTCTGTCCCTGCATCTCTCATCCTCTCTGTCTGTCCCTGCATCTCTCATCCCCTCTGTCTGTCCCTGCATCTCTCATCCTCTCTGTCTCTCTCTGCATCTCTCATCCCCTCTGTCTGTCCCTGCATCTCTCATCCTCTCTGTCTGTCTCTCATCCTCTCTGTCTGTCCCTGCATCTCTCATCCTCTCTGTCTGTCCCTGCATCTCTCATCCCCTCTGTCTGTCCCTGCATCTCTCATCCTCTCTGTCTCTCTCTGCATCTCTCATCCCCTCTGTCTGTCCCTGCATCTCTCATCCCCTCTGTCTGTCTCTGCATCTCTCATCCCCTCTGTCTGTCCCTGCATCTCTCATCCTCTCTGCCTGTCTCTGCATCTCTCATCCCCTCTGTCTGTCCCTGCATCTCTCATCCTGTCTGTCTGTCTGTCTCTCATCCCCTCTGTCTGTCCCTGCATCTCTCATCCCCTCTGTCTGTCCCTGCATCTGTCTGTCCCTGCATCTCTCATCCTCTCTGCCTGTCCCTGCATCTCTCATCCTCTCTGTCTGTCCCTGCATCTCTCATCCTCTCTGTCTCTCTCTGCATCTCTCATCCCCTCTGTCTCTGCATCTCTCATCCTCTCTGTCTGTCCCTGCATCTCTCATCCCCTCTGTCTCTGCATCTCTCATCCTCTCTGTCTCTCTCTGCATCTCTCATCCCCTCTGTCTGTCCCTGCATCTCTCATCCTCTCTGTCTGTCCCTGCATCTCTCATCCTCTCTGTCTCTCTCTGCATCTCTCATCCCCTCTGTCTCTGCATCTCTCATCCTCTCTGTCTGTCCCTGCATCTCTCATCCCCTCTGTCTCTGCATCTCTCATCCTCTCTGTCTCTCTCTGCATCTCTCATCCCCTCTGTCTGTCCCTGCATCTCTCATCCCCTCTGTCTGTCCCTGCATCTCTCATCCTCTCTGTCTGTCTCTGCATCTCTCATTCCTTGCTCTGTCCCTTTCAGCTTCTCCTTCAGTCCCTCTGTCTCTGTCTCCTTTCTGTCTCTCTGTTTCTCTCACTCCCTCCCGCTGTCTTTTCTATCTCTGTCCTCACTCTGTCTCTCTCTGGTATGAGCCAGCCTGGTTCCAGCTCTACAGTGGGAAAGGGCTATAATGAGCCAGCCTGGTTCCAGCTCTACAGTGGTAGAAGGGTATAATGAGCCAGCCTGGTTCATCTCTACAGTGGTAGAAGGGTATAATGAGCCAGCCTGGTTCAGCTCTACAGTGGGAAAGGGCTATAATGAGCCAGCCTGGTTCCAGCTCTACAGTGGTAGAAGGGTATAATGAGCCAGCCTGGTTCATCTCTACAGTGGTAGAAGGGTATAATGAGCCAGCCTGGTTCAGCTCTACAGTGGGAAAGGGCTATAATGAGCCAGCCTGGTTCCAGCTCTACAGTGGGAAAGGGCTATAATGAGCCAGCCTGGTTCAGCTCGAGAGTGGGAAAGGGCTATAATGAGCCAGCCTGGTTCCAGCTCTACAGTGGGAAAGGGCTATAATGAGCCAGCCTGGTTCCAGCTCTACAGTGGTAGAAGGGTATAATGAGCCAGCCTGGTTCAGCTGTACAGTGGGAAAGGGCTATAATGAGCCAGCCTGGTTCAGCTGTACATTGGGAAAGGGCTATAATGAGCCAGCCTGTGGGACAGGGGAAATACTGTGTTTTTCTGTACTCACTCTATTGTATCTCTTTTTCAGAGTTACATCCAGAGTTTTCGGGACAGAGAGGAGGGGCGGCGGTCGTACCCTCCGGGCCGGCTGGTCAGTGGAACCCACACCGTAGTGGACCTGGACTATGAGTGCGGCTCCACTGTGCCCCTGACCGCCTCAGCAGGGCCCGCCATGCGGGTGTGAGGCTGCCCCCTGCTGGACCCGCGCAGGTGCTGCAGGCCACTGTGTCGTGTTCGTTGTTAGAGCAACACTGCAGACCGGCCTTTTTCTCTGCCACGCCTCTCTCCCTCACTGGGTCCACGGCTGAGGTCGCTCGACCGCTCCCCCTCCACAGGACCGCCCCTCCACAGGACACCCTAAAGGAAGCCCCCTACCCGCCTGCCGCCCCCCCCCCCCCCATCTTTTCAGCAGAACCCAGTTATACCCGAATCTGCGAGACGCTCAGATTCACGCACAGGAAATACAAAAACAACACGACCGCATCGGAGAGAAAAAAAAAAGCAAAAGAAAGGAAGTGTTTCCTCTAATGTTAAGATGCCATGCCAGCTGTTTGGTCTGTTAATTTCATGCACTTTTTTGTTCATTGAACCACAGTGCTTTATATGTATATATTAGGACCAGAACAAAGGAAGTGAAACGCGAGCACTTTTATCTAAAAATAGCATAGGATGGAGCCGCTGGGTGGCTCGTCCCGGTCGGGCCCCTCCGGTCGGGCCCCTGTGGTCGGGCCCCTGTGGTCGGGCCCCTGCGGTCGGGCCCCTGCGGTCGGACCCCTGCGGTCGGGCCCCTGCGGTCGGGCCCCTGCGGTCGGGCCCCTGCGGTCGGGCCCTGCGGTCTGGGTTCAGGTCCAGTCTGTGCCAGTGCTGACTCCCGAGTGTCTGCGGGTTTGTCTGCTGAGCTCCAGCCCCTGTGCGTGCGCGAAGCTCAGCTTGCAAACCGCGGTGAGAAATCTGTGCTTTTCCCAAATCTGATTGGAAGTTGAGTTTCAACGTAAACCATAATAATAATTGGGCGTTCCAAAAAAAAAAAAAAAAAAAAAAGTGTTTTTATCACTTTACAAGTACTTCCTGTGAAATTCAGGGAATCTCCGGTCACGTGACTGACTTCTCCCTCTTAATGGGGAGGAGCTCTCTTCTGCCCTGTGCCCCTCTTTGCCGCTGCACTTTCACTGAGTGGACCGGGTGTCCCGGGCCCTGTCATGCTGTCCCTGTGTCAGACTGTAAAACTGCGCTCTTACTAAAGCAGGTGAACAAGTTACTTTGCAGATCACCTCTGCTGGACTCTAGTGGAAGCAAGCTGGAGTCTCACGTCAGGAATTTCTCTGTGGCCAGGTTCAGAAACTCTGTGTTTGTGGTGAGTGGAGGGGGGGCGTGGTGAGTGGGGGGAGGGTGTGTGTGAAGGGAGGGGGTGCGGAGCAGTTTTTTGTCAGAGATCGCAGTGAAGGTGGAGGACCTTATGCTGATAGGGATGGAGGAGGCCTGTGAACAGTGATGAAGTAGCGTCTATGTATATGGATACGACTGAGAGAAAGAACTGGAGCCGCATTATGTTAAACCAGGAAAACTAGTGTGTGTGTGTGAGAGAGAGAGAGAGAGAGAGAGTGAGAGAGAGAGAGAGAGAGAGAGAGAGAGAGAGTGAGAGAGAGAGAGAGAGAGAGAGAGAGAGAGAGAGAGAGCGTCATTGAAAGAACAGAAAGGTTGAGCGTCAGTTCAGAAGTGGGTCACGTTGGGACACCCTCTGCCACCCTACCAAACACCCTCTCCACAATAACAGGCACTTTGAACAGACTCACATTAATTATAGTGAAATGGTGTTACAGGGAATAAGGAATAAACATCTTTACGACTGTCAGACACCTGGTAATAATTCTTTGCACATGCTCAGTCTCCTCTGGCCATCTGCACATGCTCAGTCTCCTCTGGCCATCTGCACATGCTCAGTCTCCTCTGGCCATCTGCACATGCTCAGTCTCCTCTGGCCATCTGCACATGCTCAGTCTCCTCTGTCCCTTTGCACATGCCTATTCAGTCTTCTCTGCTCTTCTGCACATGCTCAGTCTCCTCTGCTCTTCTGCACATGCTCAGTCTCCTCTGTCCCTTTGCACATGCCTATTCAGTCTCCTCTGCTCTTCTGCACATGCCTATTCAGTCTCCTCTGCTCTTCTGCACATGCCTATTCAGTCTCCTCTGCTCTTCTGCACATGCCTATTCAGTCTCCTCTGCTCTTCTGCACATGCCTATTCAGTCTCCTCTGCTCTTCTGCACATGCTCAGTCTCCTCTGCTCTTCTGCACATGCCTATTCAGTCTCCTCTGCTATTCTGCACATGCCTATTCAGTCTCCTCTGCTCTTCTGCACATGCTCAGTCTCCTCTGTCCCTTTGCACATGCCTATTCAGTCTCCTCTGCTCTTCTGCACATGCTCAGTGAGCCCTCCCCCCCGTGCAGTTTTGGTTTCAGTTTGGTTTCATACTGTATGCAGTGCTGTGTTATTGCTCTTGTGATTTCTATCTTTTTTTCATATTTATTTTTCGAATGGACTGATCTGTTTGTCTGTTGGATCAGGAGTTCATTTGTATGGTATCTCTAAAGCATTGTGTCCCTCGATGTGAGATGTACAGTATTAATTTATTTGTCTTTTTATTTATTTAAGTTTAATTAGGATTCATTTGCACCAGTCACACTACTAGTTCAGGGGTTACCTGAGCTACTGCGTTGTGCTTCAGTTCAGCTCCTATTGGGGCTCTGCATTTTTAACATTCTGACCTTTTTGCATTATTATTATTCATTGTATTTATTATATTAATGCATGTCCTTGTATGGGCCTGGATATGATAAAAATGTGATTCTAAAGCCTTCTTTGAACAGTTCTGTGCTTTTATTTTTTTCCTGATTTCTTGTTGCTCTCTCTCTCTCTCACTCTCTGTCTATGTGTTTGTTTGTTTGTTTATATGTGTGAATATGAATATGTGTGTTTGGTTGTGGGTGTGTGTGCTTTGTGGGTACCAGAGGAAGATTGTAAGAGTGATGTATGTATAAATGAGATTACATATGAACAGTATGTGTCTGTTTATGTAGGTATGTATGTATGTTGAAAATACCTAATTTCTACAATTGCCATGTATTGTTTAAAAATGTATCGTTTATATTGAATAAATGACTGACAATGGGCAACAAAATGACAAGTTGTTAAAAGGAAGAGTGTAGAGGGTGCTGTTTGTATGTGACATCCCCGTCACCCCCAGGGACACTGCACTGTTCAGCCAGTGCTCCAGGCTAAACTGGTGTGCTTTCTCACATAGAGGAGGATTCTTAGTGAAGGCTGCAACATCACTGTCTTTTTAAACAGGATGTGCCCCATATCAACACTGGAGGAATCAACATCCTTGAAGAGAGAGAGGCGGAGTCTTCCTTACTGTGATGTCATCACTGTGCGACACAAAGAAGGGAAAAGAACCCCAGTGATGGTGGATGTGGATGGAGGAGTGCAGTTTGAAATGCGGTAATAGTGCACGAGTTCCCCCTGTCTTAAATAACCAAATCACAACCTTTGCGACTCAAACTGAAGAGCAACTCTCTACCACAGACACATCTTCTCACTACGTAAATGCAGACTGAAGACAGTGCAGAATCATTTTACCATTTTTACAAATATCCTCGCAGTGTTGGCCTTCTTTTAACATTTAAGTTTACGTAATTTTGTCCTTGAAAATGAGACAGAAATATTACAGTCAATGTAAACTGTATAGGGTTTTTTTTTCTTCTTTACCAACATGTACGGTATTGCACGGGGGTGAAGCTTCCTGTGATGATGGATATATGAAGACATGAGAACGTGTCAGTTGAGTCATCATGTTATTGTGTTATTGTGGTAGCTGCTGATTGGGCCATTTAGCTGCATGTGACCTTTACCCTCGTTTTGTTTAGATCTTTCAGTGCTATTACCGTTCTTGCCATTAACTGTTATATTTGAACACGGTTCGGCTGCACGCGACACGCCTTCCTTTGACTTATATCCGTTTGAGCCCAGCTGGCGAACTGCGGCATTTCTAGCAGCACGAGCTCCGACATGCTTGTCTGAGCTCCCCCGATTTAGCAACACAGAGCGCTGCAGCGTGAGCATGATTGGGCATTCCAAATTGGAGAGAAAAAGGGGGGGGGGGTTGCGCAATCAGTGTTGATTTGAGACAGTGACGACAAGCACGTGCTCTCGTCCAAAGCATGCTACGATATGCAGACTTCCTATGATGCAGCCGTTTACGAGCTGGACTTGCACAGACATGAGAGGAAGAAGAAGCTCAGAAGACTGAAGAAGAAGACTGAAGCTCAATGGGCAGACTTGCAGCTGAATCTCTCTCTCTCTCTCTCTCTCTCTCTCTCTCTCACTCTAGCTCTGTCTCCCTTTCTCTCTCCTGGAGAGAACATAGTGCTGTCAAATAAGTACCCACAATTCCCTGCTTTATTGACTGCCCACCCATCATGAGCTCAAACGGCACATTGTCTTAATCTTACTGAGAAGACCTGTCCCAGGCCTCTGCTGCCTTCACATTTACCCGAGAAGTCTGTGCTGATCACATGGATGTATTTCACATGCTACCAGTCACGCACAAAACAACCTTCCTTGCCATGCTTTCTTTTTAAAGATGACTTTCGTTTACAATTAATATATACATTTTTAAACGATCATTTTATTATGACTCGCTGACTTAACGTGACACGATGGCTATTTCTGAAACAAATCCATTTGCAGTGTTTGACTGGTAATCCGCTCTGTTAATAGAGTATCAATGACAACAAACCATGAAATTGCAAAGGGCGTGTATTTATTGAGCTCACTGGTTTCACGTTACATCTTTACCTTGTGGTCATTGCATACAGTTCCAGAGATAACGTTAACTGGCATGTTAGCTAACTAGCTACAAACTACAGCCAATAGCAACAACCGTATTAGCATTAGCTGGCAACAACAAAAGAGAAGACTGGTGTCTGTGAAAACACGTAGTTTATTACTGAACTAGATAAATAGCCACTACATGGTACAGTGAGTTTAAGATATCAACTCACGTAACTACACAGATTGAACCAATTTTTCTGACAGATGTGTAATTATCAACTGCTAGTGTCAGACTCAAGTGACAGGTGCAAGTGCATTGCAGTGACTTTGGCAGTATAAAGAGTGATAACACGTTTGACGCTCCGTGAAACTCCAGCAGTACGTTGGTCACATTTGAATCTTTGCTCATTGCCAAAAGTGATTTTTTTCTGGCGAAATGCCTGAAATGTTGTAGAATACAGAGCCAGATCTTTGGCTTTGTCCAAGTACTCTGAAGTAGCTTGCTCCTTGCACTGATCTGAAGGTGCTTTTCCACCTGGAAACATTGGAACTTGGGGGGAAAAAAATGATGGAGCAAAGGATGCAAATTTCTAGCTCATAGATACAGCCCTATTACTGAGTGGGTCGGCAGCCCTTGTGAAAAGCCAGAAAGCCAAGATCGCTCTTCAGTGAGGCCACAGACCCCCATCCTCCTTCTGATTGGACCAACATGCTTCAGCCACACCCACCTACTTCCTGCCATGCCCAGCCGTACAGACACCCCACAGTGGAAACAGCATGTGTGAAGCGGATGGCCACTATGATTGGAACTCTGCAACTCAAACGGTGAGATCTTTTTTCGTAATAAGATCATCTTATGAGTGTAGACTTCTGCTGCCTAGAATGGCATTATTTAAACTGTGGGAGATAAACACACATGCGCACACATACGTGCATGGATGCACACTCACAATAGAGACTCAGCTGTAATCACAGTTTTTTCCTTATGGAAATGAAATATGTTTGAAAATAGATTGAAATATGATATCAATATACTGCAACACTTCAATATGTTGACAAATATGCACATTGGTTCTTTAATATATTGCAATATATTATGCTCTGATGAAATATAATTTCACAGTCCATATATTTGCAATATATTGCAGTGCATTCTATTTCTGTATGGGCAGCAGCGGTGCATTTTGATCATTCACTTTCTCCTGTCCTCTTTTTCTCATTACTTTTATTTTCTACCTTTTTCATTTTTTTTTCCATTTCTGCAGTGCTTATCAAGCCTCTGTGTCATTGGTGAGCCGTTTACTTGCGTGCATTAAAAACTGTGCCAGCCCTTTAACAAATTGAGGGGTCACCATTTGGATGCGAATGTCTTTGTTTTTTTTTACACATAATTTTGTTTCTTTTTTTTTCCTCCTTTGCTTTCCTCTCTTCTGTGTCCTACATGACGTCCTCCTGGTGCTGAGTGGATTCACTGACGACCTGGAGAGTGGAGACAGGGGGGGTTACTGGCGGCTCACAGACAGACAGACAGACAGACAGACAGACGAACGAACAGACAGGCCCGGGGCACGTTCACAGGGTCAGTGAGTGCTCATGCGATTGTGTTGCTGCTGCTTCTCCTCAGCTTCACTCTGACAGGGTCACACTGACAGTAAGTCCCTCGTATCTGTAACGCTCCTTGCTACAACGCCTCAGTGTCTGATTAGCCCCAGGAGAGAAGCTAAAAGCACTGGAGTCTCACCTAATCGATTTAGGCCCTGAATCAATTCGTTTATAGTAAGTATAAAGCAGACAAGTCTACCGTATTTAAGCCGATTTCTCTTTTTCTTCCGGTAAGGAACCCCAGTAGAGGCTAACTGTGTGACCTGGTCTTTAAAGCCTGATCAGAGACGGTGTGTGGGCTAGGCTAGCAGCGGAGGTGGAGGAGGAGGAGGAGGAGGAGGCACAGTGTCTGTGCTGCAACACTTCCCCTCCCGACACCCTACCCTACCACTGTGCAAGTCTTGAGTTTGTTGTAATGTTTGTAATGTTTGTAATATTTCTATGATGTTGCTATGTGCTGAGGTTTTTCTTCGTTTCAATGAAAGGAGTGCCCTCTCGTTTCATTGAAAGGACTGTTTTTTTTCCTCCTCCTTCCTCCTGTTCTCTCATTTCTCATCTAATAAGATGGCGCCGCAGATGGCTGCCTCGGTGTGTTGACCAAAACAAATTCCTCGTATGTGCAAACGTACTTGGCAATAAAATACGATTCTGATTCTGATTCTGATTCTGATTAAACTGGCCGAGAATGTGCGTGCAGGCTGTCTGCAGTGACGCGCAGCGAAGACGTGAGGTGCGTGCGCGTGTGCCGTCTGGCGTGAGGGACACGGCCGTGCTCTCTCACAGTTCCCAGATCGGTGGATTCTGGCCAGGAGTATCAGCTGAGGGGGTGGGGTGGGGAGGGGGTTGGCAGTGGCAGTGGAGGATTTGGGGTAGGGGTGGGGGGGGGATACTCTGGCAGAAGCCAACAGGACTTACACAACGAGCTCATGAGGCCCCCCTCGGCTATTCGTAGCTAGCCTAAACAAACCAGCGGAGAACACATTTACTCAAGAAGTCAAATCTCCATTATTAAATATGAGCAGGTTTTCTCTCCTTACAACATGTGATCGGAGGTAGTCAGTAAAGAGATGAAGCTAGTTTTCCTGTGCTCTCCTCCACTTGAGAGTATTTCTTAACACTGCAGCTAACAAATGCTGCACAGTCAGGTATATTCAGCAAACACAGTCTAGAATACATAAAGAAGCACAGTCTGGGGTATTAAGCAAACACAGCACAATCTCGGCTATTTTAATAAACGTGGCACAGTCTGGGATATGTAACAAAAAAGCACAGCAGTCTGGGATATTTCATAAACATGGCGCAGTCTGGGATACTTAACAAACATGGTGCATTCTGGGATATTTAATAAATATGGCGCAGTCTGGAATACTTAATAAATATGGCGCAGTCTGGGATACTTAATAAATATGGCGCAGTCTGGGATACTTAATAAATATGGCGCAGTGGGCAGAAGTGGAGCAGGGGTAAGAGCAGAGCTGTGTCTGTGATTCTGTGGAGACCCCATCACACTCTGTAGGAAAGCTGCTGTACTACACTTTCAACTGCTGCTCTGTCCTGTGTGTGTGCATGAGCGTGTGTTTGTGTGTGTGTGTGTGCGTGTGCGTGTGCGTGCATGCATTTGTGTGTGCGTGCGTGCGTGCATATGTGTATGTGTCTGTGTGTGTGTGTGTGTGTGTGTGTGTATGTGTGTTTGTGTGTGTGTGTGTGTTTGTGTGTGTGTGTGGATAGCTCACCTCTCCATCGCGAGTCTCGATGGTCTTGATCAGAACTGTTTTTTTGGAGTGGACTTCAGATGAGCGTTGATGCTCCGGACTTGTTTCTATGGAGACAGAGTTGGAGCCAGGCATTTAATCACCTCACTGCCAGCAGGTGAAACCTGTGTGTGTGTTTCTATTTAACAGCCCAACAGTGAGACCTGCATGTGTTCCTGTGTAATCAAGAGGCAGGCAGGACCTGTATGTTTTTAAACCTTCGTGCCTTATGAACCCTGTCACCTGGGGGCAGCATTTTTGAACATTGCGGTCACAGACATGTCTGCTCTCAGGTAAAAAAACTAAAGAATGCTGATGTGCGTAACAATTCATTCAGCTCGTCTATGCTTGTTATTTGCCGGTGAATTGTCTAGTGAGTAGGTGGTACTGTGTCAAGCCTGGCTTTGAACACCCTAAGGGTCTCTGCTTGCTGCGGTGTTCTTTCTGCAATGTGTCAGTGCTTACTAGCCGCACTGGTGGAAAACAATGTCTCCAGGTTACCACATAAATCTAGCTGCCATCTACATGCCAATTTGCTCTAAGTTTAGAACTTAAATGCAGAGGAGGGAATGAATCAGACAACAGCTGCTGAGTCTGAGGAGCATTGTCTCCCTCTGGTGGTAAAAATGAGTCATAACAGGAAATGGGCAGTGTGTAATAAACCGGTGTGAGCGTGACTTCTCGTTTGTGCATAAACCTTTAGCATGTAGAAAAGTTGCAGCGCCGTATTTTGTTAAAGTGAATCAAAGTTTTGTCAAAAACAAGTTTATCGAAAGCAATTGCAGGTACAGCAAAGTTAATTTAAATGTGTAACTTCTCCTGAATTTTACATTTAGAAAGGAACATTGTATATGAGTGTGACATCAGTTCATTCACCTCGGAAGCTGAGGCTGGAGTATGCCTGCACAGGAATGGAAATTCTGGAAAAGAGAGCGAAAAGATTACCAGTGAGTGGTAGCAACAGAAAGGTAACCAAAGAAATCCCACGAGGTACACATTTAATGGTTATACCATTATGTCTGGCACACACTCAAGGCCTATGCACTCATGTTCTCACAGCCATTGCACTGACATCATGGATACCCTTGAACATATATTCTGATATTCAAAAACTTCTTACTTCTAAGCTTCTCTATTTGCTCTCTCTCGCTCTCTCTCTCTCTCTCTCTCTTTTACCGGCTCTCCTCTCCTTCCAGCAGCTTCCTGTAGGTGGCGATCTCTACGTCCAGGGCCATCTTGACGTTGAGCAGGTCCTGGTACTCGCGCAGGTGCCTGGCCATCTCGTCCTTCATGTTGGCGATCTCGGCCTCCAGACGGGCGATGGCGTCCTGGAAGCCTCCGGCCTCCCGACCGTGCTGGTCCTCCATCTCCCTCATCTGTCTCATCAGAGACTCGTTCTGCAGAGAGCGGGAGCGAGAGAGCGAAGCAAGAGAGAGAAAGAGTGGAAAAGAGGAAGACGATGAGGAAAAAGACAGAGAGCCAGAGAGAGAATTTGAACGTGAATTTGTGCGAGGGTGGAACACAAGGCATGTGGGGTAGGGAGAAGAGGAGGAAGATGGAGGGGAAGATGAGAGAAGTGAAGTATGGATAGAAGTTGTGCAGGAGAGGTGCAGGCACAGGGCTCAGGGTACTCACGGTCCCCTTGAGGGAGTCGATCTCGCAGGTGTAGGACTGGATCTGGTGCCTGAACTCCATGGTCTCCTGCTTGGCCTGACGCAGGGCATCGTTGTTCTTAGTCACGGCCTGGTTCAGATCTGACACCTGCAGGCAAGAGAGAGGGGTTCAGACCCCACACCTGGAGCAGGTTCACAACCCTAGCACCTGAGGGACAAGTTCACACCCCACACCTGCAGACAGGTCCACACCCCACACCTGGAGACGGGTTCACACCCCACACCTCAGAGACAGCTAGCAGAACCCCTATTTGCTGCGTTGCCGCACCTTGGACTTGTACCACTCCTCTGCCTCGGAGATGTTCTTGGCGGCGATGCCCTCGTACTGGGCCCGGATGTCCCGCAGCGCTGCGGTCAGGTCCGGTTGGACATGCCATCCGAGTCTGCACTCGCCCGCACACGGGTGCGAATGCATGCCCGATACGCACTACTGAGTGCAGGAGTACTGCAGCAGTCGGCACACAGAGTCTAGGCACAGGTACTAGTCAGCACAGAGGGAGTGCACACGAGTCTGCACGAGTACTGCACCGGAGTACAGCACACGGAGTACTGCACACTGAGTACGCACACGAGTAGCAGTACGGCACACAGAGTACTGCACACAGAGTACTGCATCACGAGAGCACGGGCTGCACACGGAGTACTGCACGACTGCACACAGAGTACGCACAGCGAGTACGCACACGAGTACGCCTGCACACGGAGTACTGCACACGGAGTACTGCACACGGAGTACTGCACACGGAGTACTGCACACGGAGTACTGCACACAGAGTACTGCACACGGAGTACTGCACACGGAGTACTGCACACGGAGTACTGCACACAGAGTACTGCACACAGAGTACTGCACGCTGCACTTAATGCTGCACTTTAATGGGCCCATTAGCAAATTTACTTCAGACACAATGCCTGATAAAATAGTGAATCAATAGATAGCAATTGTGCAATAAATTGGTAAAAATAATTCAGCCTGGTTTATTAGGAACTAATTACTCTCAGGAAGTGTCTCATTTGTGTTTAACCCAAGGACCCGCAGCTCTCTCTTCCTCTGTGTTTGTATTTATAGCTCTGTATGTGTGTCATAAAATGGCATAACCCTGCCAGTCATAACTCAGTGGGCAGAACGTGCTCTCATGCCGTTCTCTCTCTGAGGTTTATAGTCAGGAAGGTCAGAAAGAGAAGCGGGTGCATTCCTGTTGTGTGTGGGTACGCACGTGCGCACACCCATATGCGTGCGTGCGCGCGTGTGTGTGTGTGTGCACATGTATGGACGTTCATATTAACACACATTTACGCGTCCGTGTGTGACAGTACGGCTGTGTGTGGACAGACCTCCTCGTGGATCCTCTTGAGGAAGGCGATCTCCTCCTGGAGGGTCTCGATGCGTCTCTCCAGGTCCAGCCTCGCCAGGGTGGCGGCGTCCACGTCCTGCGGGACAACGAGGCGCGTGAAACAGGCCGCTCGCTACACACTGCGCCGGCGACACAGCCGGGGGTTCGTGGGACGGGGAGGGGGTCGGTGCAGATTCGCCCTCATGAAGACGAATTGGCAGGCAATGATCGAATGGCTGCGATATTGGCAAATGAATTTTGCAAATTGTGAATTTAAATTAAGAGAGACTCACAGCTCTGAATGCGGCCAGGTTGTTCTCAGCCTCATCCTTCTGAAGAATTTCCTCCTGCAATCTGAGTGAGAGAGAGGGAGAGAGGGAGAGAAAAAGAAAGTGATGAGAGAGAGAGAAAGAAAGAGGAGAGAGAGAAAGTGGTGAGAGAGAGAAATGAATTGAAATTCAGAACAATACTTATTTAAATTTCTTGCACTCTCACAGATTGCTCTCGCTAACACATGGAGAGGGTTGTCTGCTATTTCCACAGAACTTTGTTTGGTGTCCTTGGCATTCTATGTCGGAGTCCTTGAGCCTGTGCTCAGGTCTGTTTTTAAAAGCACACAGTGCAGCACATGTGACTCATCCTTTTATTCCCTTACCCTCCTGCCTATAGGGTCTTTCTAATAACCTGCCCGCATACTGGCAAGACGAGACTCGAATGGTT
The DNA here is from genome assembly GCF_018555375.3 of Anguilla rostrata. Classification (NCBI taxonomy): domain Eukaryota; kingdom Metazoa; phylum Chordata; class Actinopteri; order Anguilliformes; family Anguillidae; genus Anguilla; species Anguilla rostrata. Next base: position 5,446,163 of record NC_057947.1, read on the forward strand.
GTGAACTGATCCATTGATTTTTGTCTGCACATCCAGTGCTGAGGTATTTAACTGAGTAAAGTGAAAGGGTGGGCGGAAGAGGAGAGTGGAGGATGATGCATCTCTTCTGCACCGAAAACCCAGTTCGGTTACTTCCTTTTATAGACTAACAATGGGACCTCCGGCGCGGACATCTTCCAGACGTCTTCCAGGAGATGGGGCTGGGACAGCCGCCAGAGGAGCGGTCCATTCCCAAATAAGCAGCGGTGGAGAGAGCCTCAGGACCAGCAGGACCAAGGTGCCTCTTTCAACACCCTGCGCTTTCTTTCACATTCTCAAAGCACAAGAAGACTTTCTTTGAGTGATCATAAGCATGACATCATAACTTCATAAGCGCTGCACAATCAATCATGAATCTCGATGTCTCTAACAGCAAATAGGCATGTAGTGTGTGTGACACTTATGGTAATGTCAGTTGGTGGATTGGTGGTGACATAACATGCCTTATACCTACTGGCGTATGTATACATTTGTGTTTATGAATGTTTATGTAGTGCATGTGAAGGTGACATCTACTGTGTACAATTGGGTCATGTTGATGTTACGAAGGGCTATTTAAGGAAGTGGTTCCCAGTCCAGTTCCTGGAGATCTACTCTCATGTAGTTTTTCATTCCAACGCTAAGAAAGCTCACCTGTTTCAACAGCTGGACATTTAATTGGCCTGCTGATTAATAGAATCAGATGTGCTAAATTTGGGTGGAAATGAAAACCTCCAGGACAGTGGACCTCCAGGAGCAGTGTTGGGAACCACTGATTTAAAGACAGTGCTGTTGGATTTTTTCATTGGAGTGACTCTTCGTGTGTCACAGTTCAAATGTTTTCAGAGTTAAAAAACCATATGGAGACACATCTTTTGCCTTATCTGAATGCAGAAATAAATTGGATACATAGCCTTGCAGCTTGCATGTGGCTTGTGTTCAGTCCAATGGCCAATGGCCTGACATGATATGTGTGGATATGATGATGTGGGAGCGTGGAGGCCTGTGATGTAACAGGCAGTTTGCACCCCGTTGTCTCTGTGGGCTCAGGAATAGCTGACCCCCCCCCCCTCCAGCCTCATGGGCACGTGCAGCATAACCCTGCAGCTGCTCTGAGGACAGGAAGCAAGAAGGTCAAAAGCAGTGGAGAGCAAGGAGAGTCAGGGGCTGGCTAACTGAGCATGTGCAGTGAGACAGGCTCCTACTGAGCATGTTCAGTGAGACAGGTTCCTACTGAGCATGTTCAGTGAGACAGGTTCCTTCTGAGCATGTGCAGTGAGACAGGCTCCTTCTGAGCATGTGCAGTGAGACAGGTTCCTTCTGAGCATGTTCAGTGAGACAGGTTCCTTCTGAGCATGTGCAGTGAGACAGGTTCCTTCTGAGCATGTGCAGTGAGACAGGCTCCTTCTGAGCATGTTCAGTGAGACAGGTTCCTTCTGAGCATGTGCAGTGAGACAGGTTCCTACTGAGCATGTTCAGTGAGACAGGTTCCTTCTGAGCATGTTCAGTGAGACAGGTTCCTTCTGAGCATGTGCAGTGAGACAGGCTCCTACTGAGCATGTGCAGGTGCACAGCTTCTAAAGAGGAATTCTCTTTCAGGGCGTGCCAGCGGAAGTAACCATTTTTTGGCTTCTCAGCACAAATAATGACGTAATAAGCCAGCAACCTCAAAGGACTGTGCTGTAACATTTGAAGAAGAAGCTCCCTAAAAATCCAGAAACTCCAAAGTTTGCCATATGGAAAGTGGGAACCTGTCCGCACTACATATTATAGCAAGTTATTTTGATTATACGAGGGAGAATTTCATACATTAAAATGTCTACGATAAATTGTGCAACGTGATGATTTTGCGTTCTAACCTTGATTCTGTAATCTAACAAATTCTATAGTGCAGCTACTACAAGGAGTACATCCTTTGTATCGCAAATAGGAGACTTGTGCATTCCCAGTATCCATTGCACAAGGGGCCGATCAGGAATGATATGATCAGCCTCCAATCTCGCCCATCGAAAACAGCGGCATCCCGTCATCCATTTATATACTGTCAATGGTTTTAAATGAGCATTTGCGAAAGAGTGCAAAGTGCATTTGTAGTAAGTAGGGCTCTAACTGAGCATGTGCAATGAGACATACCCCACTGCGCATGTGCAGTAAGAAGGGCTCTAAACTGGGCATGTGCAATGAGATTCTCATTTAATTTTCCTGACATTTTCCCCACACCAAAACTATGTGCAAGCTGCAGGCCTTAATATTTATAAAGCTCCCTTCCTATTTGTCGATCAGATCTAATTCTTTAGACTGACCGCTCTTGTTCATTTCTAGAAATGACCCAAAAGCACCGCCAGTGCAGAATTATGATGCCATTAACCTTTCCCTTGGAGAGCAAGGGCATTCCCTGCCTGACTGGCAAACAGCACCATACTGTAGGCATGAACGGAGTGAACACAAGCCACATGCAAGCTGCAAGGCTTTTTTCTAATTGTATTATTAGATAAGGCAAAAGATGTGACTCCATATGGTTTTTTAACTCCGAAAACATTTGAACTGTGTCATACATAATTGATTCGGACCATTTGTTAATATTTCAGTTATTGAATAATTTGTCCAGTTAGTATTTTTTTGACATTCAGCATCACTGTTTCACATTCCAGTGCTGTCAGTGAATGTGTTGATTTGTACAATCTGTATGTCGAGTACTGTAGACCTTATGGGCCAGGGAAATGTGTTATGCCTTGTCTGTAGCTAATGGCAGCAGTTTGGGGCTAGAGAGGGTCTATAGAGGGAGGGCAAATTTGGGCTGGGACAGCTGCTTTGCTTCAGGACTCATCCAACCCAACAGGTGCGTACACCTGTCTCTTCACTCAGCCCATTTACTCCTCTTCCTCGCTATTGCTCTTCCTCTTGAGAGTCTGACCCAACAGGGATATTATAAATGATGCTGTCGACCGAACATTAAACAACATTCCCCACATCTGAGCTCATGCCCACTGCCGTTCCCAGTGTACCACCCATGACCCAACTCAAGCACTGATCTATTAATATTAACAGGAGGAGCACAAGTACCAGTGTACTCTCAAGGGAGAATCATAGACTACGCTCACACACACACACACACACACACACATGCATGCACACACTCAAGCTCGCACACGCACACACACACACACACACACACTGGGTGAGCGTGTATTTTTAGGATAGGGGGGGAATGTTGAGAGCAGAGAGGGCGGGACGAGAATAGCTCTCTAATCTGGCAACAGCCCTGCATGACTCTGCCCGTCTGATACTCTGAGCGTGTGGTGATAGAACCCTGGAAGTGACTGACCCCAGGTCAGCCTCAGTGCATGTGCTGGTATTGTCCTGTGCAGAGGTCTCTGTGTGCAGCTGACCCCAGATAGGCCACCAAACAGGCTGTTTGGCGTCAGCCTGTGCTGCTGTCTTTACACTGACTGGTGGCTTCCTGCTCCCACACAGCTTCAGTGATTCAGCAGCTATATCGGTTTGCCGTGGGCTATAGTTAAATCACATTGCTTTCTTTAGAGAGTGACCCATAACCACCTCCAGCCCTCCACTGAATTCCTGAAGAGTTTCCAGTGCTGGTAATATTAGGAATTGTTGATGGGTGTTACTGCCTGTGGTTCAGTCCCAGCATTTAGCAGTGACACCCCTTGTGACTCTTAGTAATAAACCCCACATCACATTTCAGAACCAAGCATGAGACACACAGCCACACTTTAAACATGGCACAACCAAGCAAGAGTTTATAAGGAGCAGGGGAGCGGTGACCTTTCACATGATGCAAGAGAAATGGCTTGTGTGTAGTATCTTATTCAGCTCAACCCTTACTCAGCACCATGACACAAAAAAAAAATAATACTCAGCACACAAAATGATATCACTATTAAAATTTGATGACCACTTAGCCCCTCAGAGTATGGCAGACAACATTACTTTGCTCAACTTCAAGCAGAGGGCTGAACGAGAAGTGAAATGCATATTAGTTTAGAACAACGCTTATTAGTTGATAATGAAAGGCAGTGAGATGAGATGAGGATGCAGTTTGGTTCTCTCTAGCTCTCATCTTTCTCCCTTTCCACCTCATCCTTCTTTCTTTCTTTCTTCTTCTTCTCTTTTCCTCGCAAAGCGTCCTGACCCTTTTTCTCTCTCTCACGCGGAGCCCCCGCCCCGAGCCTCACCTGAGCTTGAGCTTCTGCAGGTCGTCGGCCAGGTTGTCCCGCTCCACCTCCACGCGGGCCCTCTGATTGGTCAGCGCCTCCACCTGGCGGCGCAGGTCCCGCATCTCGTCCTCGTACATGTCGGCGACGCGCGTGGGCTCGCGGGCGCGCAGCCGCTCGATCTCCACCACCAGCGTCTGGTTCTGCTGCTCCAGGAAGCGCACCTTCTCGATGTAGCTGGCGAAGCGATCGTTCAGGTGCTGAAGCTCGGCCTTCTCGTTGGTGCGCGTCTGCAGGAAGTCCTGGTTCATGGCGTCGGCCAGGCCGAAGTCCAGCGTCTCGCCCAGGCCGGCGTAGGAGCGGGAGGAGGCGGCCGCCGCGCCGCCGCCGTAGCCCGAGGAGGAGGAGGCGCGGTAGCTGGAGTAGCTCGGGTACGAGGAGCTCTTGGTCATCTCGTAGGTGCGGGAGGCCATCTTGGAGGAGCCGGAGCCGCGCCCCGAGAGCACGGAGCGGGACAGCGAGGCGGGGAGGCCGAAGCCCGAGCCGAAGGTCCGGCGGTAGGAGGAGGCGGACTGGGCGGAGGAGGCGTACGAGCGGCTCATGGCTTGGCGGGAGTTCCGTGGGACGTGGCGCGGCGAAGAGCAGGAGAGACCGGGGCTGGAGGTGCGAATACAATGAGGGGCGCTCCGTCCCAAATCCGCCTTTTTGTAGCTGCCCCCGCCCCCTTTCACTCTTCCCCCCTCACAGGCCCTCCTTTGTTCCCTCCCACCTTACCCCACCTCCCTCTATTTCTCTCCCTCTGTCTCTCTCATTCCCTTTTTCTGTGATGTCAGCTGTCGCAGTCCTGGATTCCAGTAGCCATTCGGGGCCACTGTCAGGGGACGTGTGTGTGTGTGTGTGTGTGTGTGTGTTTGTGTGTGTGTGTGTGTGTGTGTGTGTGTGTGTGTGTGTGTGTGTGTGTGTTTGTGCGTGTGTGTGTGTGTGTGTGTGTGTGTGTGCGTCTGTGTGTGTGTGTGTGTGTGTGTGTATCCAGCCTCCAGGCTGCTGGTTAAATGAAACCCCATGGTTGAAGTCGAGACAGAACACCTTTGTGGCGCTTCCAATGTTTTCACCTTTCAAATCTCCAAACTGCATTTCTTCAGACGACGTTCTTGGAAAGATGAAATTAGATGCCGATGTGGAGTGGTGGTAAGATACCTTACTGAGGACTGACACAACTCCTACTTCTATAGCAAGTGTCTTTGCTCAGAATCTTTTGGGAATCAATACAAATCCATAAATAGGGCTCAGGATAGCCATAACCATAACCAACCTAATGCCAACCTATATTCATAATCTATGTCCACATGTGTATCATCAGAACTCTTGATGAGAAGCAAAGTAATGCGTATAATGTGTAATATAACTATCAAAAGAATAATACAATTAGAAAGAAAAGTTAGCACTTGAAGATGATGAGTGCTGACTTCTCTTTCTTTTTTTATGATTCGTTATCAAGTTTCAGCATCAGACAAAGTTAAAAGAGTTCATCTTTGTAAGTTTATTACCTCTGCCGAGGAGGTTATGTAATGATGTCTGTGCGTCTGTCCATCCATTTGTCCGTCCGTGAAAGACATATCTGGAAAAGTCATTGGCAGACTGCCATGAAATGTAGTGTGCACATTGATGCCAGGGGTAGGATATACAGGGGCAGGCAGTATTTCAACACGTGCCATTGTAGTTTGTCGATATATTTTTTTGACATTTCATATTTTATATACAAATATATTACATTACATTACAGGCATTTAGCAGACGCTGTTATCCAGAGCGACTTACACAACTTTGACATTGCATTTTACATTGTATCCATTTACACAGCTGGATATATATCTACTTAACTCCACATTTGGTTTTAGAAAGATTGTCAGTCTGTAGAATGTATTTCCTGGTGACACACTCTGTTGACATCACAGCTCAATAATGTGAGGAGGCGGGGTCACCCTGCTCTGATCTCCCTCAGGGGCTGCGCAGCGCTAACGCGCGTCTCGGAGCGAACAGGAACACCGGGGCCAATCGGGCTCTATAAGGAAAGGCATCCCTGGTCCAGAGGTGTGCGCTGGCTCTTCCCGTCGCGTCGAGTAAATCATTATTCTGTGTCTCAGAACACGTAAACACCGGGTGCCTTTAACAGTCGTGTCATAAACACAGCAGGCTCGGGGCGGAATGCTGTGAATTCTGGGAGCTCGGGGGTGGGGAGAGACGGGTCCGAAGCCCCTCGGGATACGCCAGGCCGGGCGCCGCGCTCGAGCGACACGCCGGGGGTGCAGTCGGTCCTCCACAACGGCGTTGAGTCGGAGGTTCGTCGTGCGGCAACGCAAGCGTGTGCAGATGGGGCCAGAGACAGAGATCATAACCAGGGGCGATGCTGAATATGTGCTCCAGTCAAATGGCTGCGTGTTCCCCACGTTGATTCTCATAGGGAGTGAGACATGGCTGAGGCCTCAGGTCAGACCGGCTGAGAGGTCAGGTACAGACCTTACCTTGGGCTGTGTTTTCGACCTCTCCTCGCTGTCAGAAAAATAATGGGCTTAACATTTGAGAGGGAGAGAGGGATGCGTCTTCTGGCTCTGTTTTGTGACATGGCCTCTGGAAAGAACAGACTGAGAGATTGTGTGTGTTTTTTTTTTTTTCGAACGTGCTGCCTCTTCCTTGCCATTAAAGGGAAATTGCGAACTCATACCATACTTGTGTGCTGCAGAGTTTGAGCTGCTTATGTTTGTGTTAGCCAGTTCTTCAAATCCATCTACACATTCTACTCTGTATTGTTACTCTCTGCCATTAGAAAGATGCCAGCATTGATCTGTGCTTCCAAGGACTGTAATTATGAATATTTATGTGCCTTCTGTTTTTTTTTGGTATTAAAACTATGAAACACAGAAGTTAACAAACAACTGAAAAAGGCATAATGGATAATAGTATAATATGTAGACAACAGCCTTAAAAAGTTAATGAATTAAATGAATGGGAATGTGAAAGTACTACTATACGTTATATAGGCCAGAAGAATAAATAATATAGGAGAAAATGTACATTTCATGTCATATGTTAAATTGGAGTATAAGGTGGGTAGCTAGCTGTGATCTGATAGCTTTTTCTCTGCTCGCCACACCCAAATAGTCAATGTTCAGGTAAACCTCAGGTAAGTGAAAGTGCGTACTGTGGAGGTGAAGTGAAGCTGATCTCATTCCTGTGGAAACAGGGACTCAGTCTCATGATTAAAATGTCATCACGCAGGCATGTTACCAAATACGAGCCCAACACCCCCCCCCCCTCCCCCAAAAAACCAAACTTCCTCAGCCTGGGGTAACAGTTCTGCACTCCACAGCTGCGGGTGTCACCGCTATATTTAGAGCTTCAGAAACGACACTGTCACCGTTCCAGCCTCCCTGGGGCTCGTCAGGAAAGACAGGAGCTGACAGTGGACTGTAAACATCCCCTCCGACTTAAACTTTCCTTCTCTCTCTCTCTCTCTCTCTCTCTCTCTCTCACTCACTCTCTCTCTCTCTCTGTCTGCTCTCTCTCACTCAGCACTATATAAGGGAGAGGGATGTTGTGGGTGATGCTCTTTCATAAAGAATGCAGATACGAGTGATAATGACTGGTAGGAACCTCTCTTCCACTTGTATGAGATGGTTGCCTCCTTGAATAAATAGGACACCTTCCTGCTCACCACCTTTCTTTCTCAAATCATTTTCAGTTTCCAAAGGTTATAAACAAAGGTTATAAACAACATCAGAAAACCAGACTGACAAGAGGAGAGCCTGCTAACTCAAACCCTCCCTCCCTCAATGATGAAATGGCAAATTTATGTACCGCCAGTATTGCGGAGTAGTTTAACTACATGTAGTTAAGTACATGTTGTTGAACTAGTAATTTAATTACATTTTGCAGCAGTTTGCTGGTAGTTCAATGACATTCAAATGTGTGTAGAGGTTGTCGTAGTTCATTACTTTTTTTGTCATTTTGAGGTGTAGAAGAATTCATTTCTCACATGCATGTCATGTTTGGGGAAACATGATAATGATTTTTACAACGTAGTTCGAACTACAGTTTTTGAGTAATTGTAGTTTTGAAAGCTACATTTCTGTGTAGGGTAGCTTTCATGTAGTCTGACTACTGTCAGTGTGAAGTATTTGGTGGTTTGTACAACTACGTTTTCAGAGTAGTTTCCCCAACACTGTGCACCGCTCTGTAGCGCTCCCATATCCGAAGTCTCCAAAAGCCTCCAAAGCTCTATATTACCAGGACAGAAAGAATGAGTAACTTTCTGTCTATCGTGGAGCTCACATGGCATATAGAAAGGTCTTGGCAGTGAGAGGGGGAGGTGGCAGGAAGGGGAGGTGTGACTCCAGGTTTAAATGCCAGGGCACACTAACAGAAGGGATTTAAGGAACATGTGAATGGTGACAGGTGCTCTTTCTACATGCCACTGTTGCCAGGCAACGGGTGCAAACACAAAGTTTCAGATTCCTTTATGATTAGCCTTGAGAGGAGATATTGCATTATTCTCCACACTGAGATTAATAATAATAATAATGTCGGTAACTTTTACTATAACTTTTTTAACACGTTTTTAATTGATCCTCAGTCCTGGATTTTAGGTAGCTCTTACTTTGTCTTAGTACATGTACAATCTAACAAGAAACGTAAAACAAAAGCAAGACTAGAGAGAATCAATCCCTAAACTGAAGGTATAATGTCGCAGCGAAATATATTTATATTTGCGTTGCAAAAAGACCGTCATACGGAAGAGGATTAGGGCCACGTGAGAAAAAAAATTTGAGTTCTGACTTTAAAGTCAGAATTCTGAGTTATGACTTTAATCTCTGACTTTAAAGTCAGAACTCAAAATTTTTTTTTACATGTGGCCCTAATCCTCTTCCGTACCGTCGAAATGTGAATCGTTAAATTTTTTCTGTACTGGTTGTCCTAAACCACCAAGCAAACAGGGGGCGTGATTCTTTCTGAACATACGTCTTTAGCAGACTATCTGGGGAGGAAATCTGTCACTCGAGGAGCGAGGATACTGCACTGCGCAAAATTCTGCGCAGGTTTATGAATTGTATCTTGTTGAGATTGGCTAATGTGAACGGCACGTTACTAATCTGAACCATCTGGATTATGTGATAATCTGTGCACAGTTTTTAAAGACTTGACACCCTCGAACAATGTGTATGTACGATACGTAGCTGCGCTTTGACGTAAACGACCGCTGCCACTTTCTTTCTTTCTTAGGATAGTCGGGCAGATGGTCGTTGATGCAGGTAAGATAGCTAGTAGTATTGGTAGGTGACAAGAAGTTTACTATCGCTAGTTTTACGAAATGTAGAACTGGTAATAGAGCGATATTAGCTGGAGTTTGACGAGCTAAATCTTTACGTTAGCTAGCAAATACCGGCAAACATTGTCAGTTTACTATCGGAAACTGTGGAAAGCTCGTTTCATGATTTCCAAACATTAGCCAGCTCTATATCAAACAAACAAGTAGCCTGAGTTGTGTTTCAAGTTGGCGAGCTAGTTGGCTTGCAGTGTAATTCTCTTGAGTTTGTATCTATGAAGGTTTGGGGCAGTCTTTAATTCCCCCCAAAATGATCTACTGCTTATGATTATTTATGTTCCACAATAATGCTTACAAAGAGTCCTCAGAGTCAAAATCAGCACAACAATTAAACTTGCTGTGTGTTTTGTGATAAAGTACTTTAGCTGCTTAACTACGTATGTGAATAATTATCCCTGACTTCTTCTAACTGATTTCATTCCTTCACCAGTCCATAATCATGAAACCCTCAAAGGAAGCCGTGCATGCCGCTGCAAAAGAATTCATGCTCTTCTTGAATCGCGGGGTATCTCCATATCACGGTAACTTTAATTTGAATTTGAATGAATTTTCGGTTGCGATTTGAGCACGTTTCAGCTGAAACCTGAAGACATGACACAAGTCAAGTATATATTGTATAGGCAAAGATGGTAAATTGGTCTTTGGCTTTTGCAAATATCTCGGAATCTGAGAATAGCTCAGGGTGCATCAGATTCATCGGTATTTATTATCTCCTTGTAACTTGTTACTTGATTAAACCTGCTTCTATTCAGTGATGAGGCAGGCTAGAAGGAGAACTTTGTGTATAAGGTGAATATTCTTAGTTCCACCAATGTGGACGTTGATCCTAAGATAAACCCAGACAGATTCTTGCTGGCACAGGCAGGATTATGTCGGCCTAGGTGTACTAACCTTTGACCTTCTTGTGCGCTGGCAGACAGCGCAAGTGATACATCGTGGTGGCACATTAACCTTACCGCTTGTGTTTTCTGTGTTATTGGTTGTTGGGCTACTTTATTGTTTCTCCTGCCTATGGTGTTCACCTGCCGTTTTCCTTCGTAGTGGTGGAGGAGTGCAAGTCTCGGCTGTTGGGAGCTGGCTTCACAGAGCTGAAGGAGGCCGATCACTGGGATATTAAACCAGCCAGTAAGGTGTGTTTTTTTGTTTGTTTGTTTTCTTGTTCATTCACATCCTGAAGTTGTGAACCAGGATGGAAACCCAAAGCTTGTCTCTCACTTTGGCCCTGTCTGCTTGTGCACAGTATTTTGTGACCAGGAACTACTCCACCATCGTGGCGTTTGCAGTGGGCGGGCTGTACCAGCCGGGGAATGGCTTCAGTCTGGTTGGGGCTCACACGGACAGCCCCTGCCTGAGGGTGAGGCCTGGGGACGGGAGAGGGGGTGCTCTGTGAGGGATGTGGGGAGATGTGCAGGTGTGACGGGGGTACACCTGTCTGCTTCAAGCCTGGTGGAAGCAGCACTAGAAATCTCCCTGCTTTTTGCGGCGAAACCAACATTTTGTAAGCAATCAGATAAATGCAGTGGAGGCAGGTCTAAGGTCACTATGGTGATTCAGACAGAACCATGAGATATAAAGAAGTAGTTCAATGGAAAGAGAAACTGTCGAAAATATGTCAAACTTTCAGAAACCGCCCTTTGATAATCTGACTGATCAACTACGACTACTACTGCAGTAAGTGCAGTTCCCGGAAAAGCAAAGCGAGAGGCTCTTTAGGTGTGACCGTCTGGGTTCTGAGACGAGGGTGTGTGGGTGATGGGGAAGATCCGGGGTGCGGGGGGATTAGTGCTGAGTGAAAATGTGGGCGTTGGCTCCGTGTGATGCGTACGGTGGCCTGTGCGTACCTGTGTGCAGGTGAAACCGCGCTCTAAGAAGACCCGGCAGGGCTGCCTGCAGGTGGGGGTGGAGTGCTACGGAGGGGGCATCTGGAACACCTGGTTCGACCGGGACCTGACCGTCGCCGGTCGCGTTATGGTCAAGGTAGGAAAGGCCTGGGTGCGCCCTGGTGCGTGTGTATCTGTGTGCACTTATGCACGTGCATCGGAAGGCGAGTGTGTGAGTGTGTGTGTGCGTGCGTGCGCGCGTGCGTGCGTGCGTGCGTGCGTGCGTGCGTGCGTGCGTGCGTGCTTGCGTGCTTGCGTGCGTGCGTGTGTGTGTGTGTGTGTGTATGTGCGTGTATGTGCGTATGCATGCGTATGTGAGTGTGTGTGTGCGTGTGTGCGTGTATGTGCGTATGCATGCGTATGTGAGTGTGTGTGTGCGTGTGTGCGTGTATGTGCGTATGCATGCGTATGTGAGTGTGTGTGTGTGTGTGTGTGCGCGTATGTGCGTATGCATGCGTATGTGAGTGTGTGTGTGCGTGTATGTGCGTATGCATGCGTATGTGAGTGTGTGTGTGTGTGGTGTATGTGCGTATGCATGCGTATGTGAGTGTGTGTGCGTGTGTGCGTGTATGTGCGTATGTGAGTGTGTGTGTGTGCGTGTATGTGCGTATGCTGCGTATGTGAGTGTGTGTGTTGCGTGTGTGCGTGTGTGCGATGTATGCGTATGTGAGTGTGTGTGGCGTGTATGTGCGTATGCATGCGTATGTGGCGTGTGTGTGTGTGCGTGTATGTGCGTATGATGCGTATGTGAGGTGTGTCGTGTGTGCGTGTATGTGCGTATGCATGCGTTGTGAGTGGTGTGCGTGTTGCGTGATGTGCGTATGCATGCGTATGGTGTGTGTCGTGTAGTGCGTATGCATGCGAGTGAGTGTGTGTGCGTGTATGTGCGTATGCATGCGTATGTGAGTGTGTGTGTGCGTGTGTGCGTGTATGTGCGTATGCATGCATATGTGAGTGTGTGTGTGTGTGCGTGTATGTGCGTATTAAAAACGTGTTCACGGGGTGCATGTGCATGTTAAGGCGTATTCACGGGATGCGTGTGCATGCGTGTGCATGTTAACGTGTGTTCACGGGATGGGTGTGCACATTAATGCGTGTTCATGGGATGCGTGTGCATGTTAACGCGTGTTCACGGGATGCGTGTGCATGTTAAGGCGTGTTCACGGGATGCGTGTGCATGTTGAGGCGTGTTCACGGGATGCGTGTGCACGTTAAGGCGTGTTCACGGGATGCGTGTGCACGTTAAGGCGTGTTCACGGGACGCGTGTGCATGTTGAGGCGTGTTCACGGGACGCGTGTGCCTCTGCAGAGCGGCGACCGCCTTGTGCATCGTCTGGTCCACGTGCCCCGCCCCCTCCTGAGAATCCCCCACCTGGCCATTCACCTGCAGCGCGACATCAACGACTCCTTCGGCCCCAACAAGGAGAACCACCTGTGAGTGAGGGAGGAGTCAGGCTGGGGCTTGGGGTGTGACATTTCCCAAAAGTCTCTACTGAAGGACTACAGATTCCGCTTTTATATCAATGTATGTGATGCTAATCTTTTCCCATACTCTCTTTCTGTCTCTCTCTCTCTCTCTTTCCTTTTCTCTCCTCTCCTCCCCCAGGGTGCCCATCCTGGCCACTGCGGTTCAGGAGGAGTTGGAGACGGGCTGCTCTTCGTCTGGTGATGCCTGCAACGCTACCACCACGGTAACAGGGATACAAGCTTCTTAATTATAATGCACTGTGTGTGTGTTCGTGTGTTGTGTGTATATGTTTGTGTATATATATGTACAGTGTATTTAATGTGTGTGTGTGTGTGTGCAATGCGTATATATAATATGTCATGTAAACAGTGTATAACATACTGTGTGTGTTAGGCGGAGAAGCACCACTCCGTTCTGATGCAGACTCTGAGCACCGAGCTGGGTGTGCAGGCTGAGGCGCTGCTGGACTTTGAGCTGTGTTGCGACTCAGCCTGCGGTTGAGTCTCGGCTCCCCGACCTCCCTGCCTCCGCACTGCCCGCCCTGCCCCCCCGCCTGCCCGCTGCCCCCTCCCCGCACCGCCCTGCAGTCTCCCCCACCTGCATCACACTCTGCCTCCCTCTGTACTGTCTCTGTATAATTCACTGTTTCATTTCAGCAGTTTGCCTATGCGGAATATAGTGTTACTGTCTGTTAACTGTTAACGTGTCTGCGTTTGTGTTCACAGGCGCTGGGTGGAGTGTATGAGGAGTTCATCTTCTCTCCTCGTCTGGATAACCTGCACAGCTGCTACTGCGCCCTGCAGGTGGGTCTGCGCCCAAACGGCCTCCTCTACTGTCATGTGACCAGTCATGTGACCAGTCATGCAGTTCCACGCCACACGCGTGTGCAGACGCACACTGACTAACACACTCACACTCCGCTTTCTTCTACAGATACGCAGCCGCTCTGGTGTTCACTCTTATAGATGCACAGTAATGCATGCCTTTGCACTCCACACTCTCCTACAGACTCTCCTCCTCCCTGTCCTTTACATCCACTCCATACCCTTCCATTGTGTCTCAGTCTCACGGACCGCTCATGCAGTTCAGCTCCACATGCTTCAGATGTTACAGTATTGTAATGTAATGCCTGTGCCTCCCCAGGGTCTGATAGAGTCCAGCAGCTCTGCTGACTCTCTGTCCAAAGAACCCAACATCCGCATGGTGACTCTGTACGACAACGAAGAGGCAAGTTCACCCCTCCAGATGCGCAGCGAACCGTGTTTGCCAGGTCCCAGGGGGGTCCCTGCTGCACTAACGGCACATAATAATACGCGAATGCGATCGTGTTCATGCGTTTCCCAGAGTGCACCGCGCGTTAACGCGTGTCATTCTGCAGGTGGGCTCGGAGAGCGCCCAGGGGGCCATGTCCAACCTGACCGAGCTGATCCTCCGTCGCCTGGCGGCCACGCCCGGCAACCTCACCGCCTTCCAGGAGGCCGTGCCCAAGTCCTTCATGATCAGCGCCGACATGGCCCACGCACTGCACCCCAACTACCAGTCAGTCTGACCCCCCCCCCGTCTCTATTTGTACCCTGTTGGTCTGCGACTTTGGAGAGCACTGTAATGAAGTCGTTTCTCCTCTTGGTGTCACTGTTGCACCCATATTTACTGGTGTGCTTATATACTGTCTGTATTTATATGTGTACGTATGTATGTATGTAATGTGCGTACACACACACACACACACACATATACTGGCCATTACAGGCTTTATACCAGCTGACAGTTTAATTTCCCCCCCACCTCCACCTCCACCTCAGAGAGAAGCATGATGACAACCACAGACCAGCCTTCCACAAGGTACGCAATCCTACGCAACTTTCCTCTACGAACCGCTGCAGTTTCCTCATAAGTAGTACAGACACTCTGAAGTAAAAATGCCCCACTATTTCCCCTTCTTTCGTTTGTGTGAGTTTCTGGCCTGCGACGCTCGTGACCGCACTGTTCCTGGGTAAAATCTGAGCTTTGGATCGTGTCGTGTGTTTTGAGGGCTTCGGCTGGCTTGAAGCCAGGGGTTCTCACACCTTTGACAAGCAAGCTGACGCTGAGATTGAAATTGCCCGTATATTATCTTATTCTCTCTTCTTTTTTTTTTTTCCTGAACGTTTAATTATATATATTTTTTTGCTGAGTCGCTCGTTTGAAGCGGTGAAAGGATTTTGTTCCTGTGCGGGAAGGCCTCGGACCCTGAGCCTCAATCTCTGAGCCTCAAACTCTGACCTCAGACTGTGAGCCTCGGACCCTGAGCCTCAATCTCTGAGCCTCAAACTCTGGGCCTCAGACTGTGAGCCTCGGACCCTGAGCTCGATCTCTGAGCCTCGAACCCTGAGCTCAATCTCTGAGCCTCAGACTGTGAGCCTCGAACCCTGAGCTCGATCTCTGAGCCTCAGACTGTGAGCCTCGATCTCTGAGCCTCGGACCCTGAGCTCGATCTCTGAGCCTCGGACCCTGAGCTCGATCTCTGAGCCTCGGACCCTAAGCTCGATCTCTGAGCCTCGGACCCTGAGCTCGATCTCTGAGCCTCAGACTGTGAGCCTCGGACCCTGAGCTCGATCTCTGAGCCTCAGACTGTGAGCCTCGGACCCTGAGCCTCAGACTGTGAGCCTCGAACCCTGAGCCTCAGACTGTGAGCCTCGAACCCTGAGCCTCAGACTGTGAGCCTCGAACCCTGAGCCTCAGACTGTGAGCCTCGAACCCTGAGCCTCAGACTGTGAGCCTCGAACCCTGAGCCTCAGACTGTGAGCCTCGGACCCTGAGCCTCAGACTGTGAGCCTCGGACCCTGAGCTCGATCTCTGAGCCTCAGACTGTGAGCCTCGGACCCTGAGCCTCAGACTGTGAGCCTCGGACCCTGAGCTCGATCTCTGAGCCTCAGACTGTGAGCCTCAGACCCTGAGGCTCGGACCCTGAGCTCGGACCCTGAGCCTCAGACTGTGAGCCTCGGACCCTGAGCCTCGATCTCTGAGCCTCGAACCCTGAGCCTCAGAGCGCTGTGTTTCCGTCCTCAGGGCCCCGTCATCAAGTTCAACAGCAACCAGCGCTACGCCACCACGGCCGTGACCGCGTCCGTGCTGCGCGAGATCGCGGCGCGGGCGGGCGTGCCCCTGCAGGTAAACGCCCCCCCCCTGGCCCTGCCTCTTACCTCCTTTCTTCACTTTATTTCTTCTCTCTTTTTCCCCCTCTGTTCTCCCTCCTTGCCGGGGCTCTGTGGCCCCTAACAATTGGGCATGAGAAGTGTCAGGAACCTATAGTTGGGAGGAGTGGTGGTTTTCACTGGCTGCCATGCAGTAAAATGGTAAATGGACTGCATTTATATAGCGCTTTTATCCAAAGCGCTTTACAATTGATGCCTCTCATTCGCCAGAGCAGTTAGGGGTTAGGTGTCTTGCTCAAGGACACTTCGACACGCCCAGGGCGGGGTTTGAACCGGCAACCCTCCGACTGCCAGACAACCGGTCTTACCTCCTGAGCTATGTCGCCCCAGCAAAATGTGCAGCGTGAAGTCAACGCTAACAATGTTAATAAACAAGCCCCCCCCAGTGATAAGTGTGTGCTCTGTCAGGGTGAACTTTGGCTTATTTTAAACCTAGCCATTTTGCTCTGTGTGTTCTCACACTTGCCACTAGGGGTCCTTGGAGTGAGGGACAGTCAGTGTAGAGTACAGTATGTGCTTTAGAGCAGTGGTTCTCGAACTCGGTCCCGGGGGGCCACTGTGCATGCTGGTTTTCATTCCAAGCTCAGCAGCAATCCCAGAATTTTAACAAGGGGGTCCTGAGGTGAGGTAAAGGGGTGCGGGTGTAAAAGCCTCTCTCCCGCACGGCTCTTCGGCGCCGTGGAAACGCGTGACCGCGGCGCCATGCCCGTCTCTGTGCCCCCAGGACGTGATGGTGAGGAACGACAGCCCGTGCGGGACCACCATCGGACCCATCCTGGCGGCCCGCCTGGGCATCCCGGTGCTGGACCTGGGCTCGCCCCAGCTGGCCATGCACTCCATTCGGGAGATGTGCTGCACCTCCGGGGTCCTGCAGTCCACCGCCCTGTTCAAGGTACGCTCCTCTGTTCCTGCACCTCCGCTGTCAGAGCCAGTCTGTGACGCCGTCGGCGTATGTAAGAATCGCACTGCTAGCTGGCTAGCGGCTGCAGTCTATCAATCCACTGCTCCGTTTCATAATGACTGTTATAGCGCACTTCAGACCTTCCAGACTAACCATTCGGTACATTTCCGGCTGGAATGTTTTACAAAAATTGTATTTTCTATTTACTACATAAATTATATTATGTGAAGGATATAAACTGAAAATGATTTCTCTGATGAAAAATGACTCAAAGTACATGTTGGATTGTGGCCATCCGATTTCGATGTTCCCTAGCGTCTGTTTGAGGGGGGGGGGTGATGTAATTGAGGTGAGACGGCGCAGCGGATCGCAGCGTTAGGGGGTGTTTAACGCGCCCCCCCCCCATCTGTCCTTCTCTCCCCAGGGCTTCTTTGAGCTCTTCCCTGCTGTGCGGAGTCTGGTGACCGTGGACTGAGCGTGCGAATGTGAGAGAGCCTTGTCTCTCTGCGTTAGCTCTCACACCACAAGCCCACTAGGGCTCTCCCACCAACACCACTTCCTCCCCCCCCATTTTAAAATACTTGGCATCTACAAAATTGTACTTTTTTTGCAAGGTAGGAATTAAATTGATGAGCCCCGTGGGAGCACTGTTGTTTGTATTTGTTTGAATGTCCCATGCGTACATGTAGAATCTCATGGAGGTTGAATGATGGTATTAAAAGGGGTGGGGAGTTCAATGCTGGAATAATTTCAATTGGTTCCTGTTTCAAAATAATTTAAAATTTTTTAATTCTGGTTTTTTCTCTGTGATCTCAGTGCTGCAATGAGCTGTGCGATTGTTGCCTCTCTGGCTCCGAAGTTTTAATTCATAAAACAAATTTAATACATTTGTTTTATAAAATAAATTTGTGAGGATGAGTATATCCAATGCCCACCCCAATTTGGAATGTCCTGTCGCCCAGTTAATGCTGCAAACCCCACTGCCAATTCGGGAGACTGTAGAGATTCGCGGTTCTCACGTGGTGTCGCCAGCTGCTGCTTTACACACCGCAGGCTGCAGTTAAGCGCTGTGCAGAGTCTGAGGACGACCTTTCATATGTGGCTTTGACTGCCATCTGCAGGCCATGAACTCAGAACCTTACTGACTCCCATTCCCTATGGAGCTGCCGGCCACAGCTGGCACTGGTGTGGTCCAGCTCAGATCCGAGGCCGTGAGGCCCATCTGTGACCAGCGTGGTGCCTTAACCACGCAGTCTTAATTTTCTAAGCTTGCCTGTTCATTGTGTTTATGAGGTTTTTTTAGGTCATTGATTTGCAGTAATTAATTAGCATTGCGCTGAATGCTGTGGTTTCAAATCAATGTGAAATCAGTGACTTAAAACCACAGCCCTTGCCACCCATAACAGTCATCTGCTTCTACAGAAAAGAGAACTGGAGATAGAGAGCTGTCAATATAGAATGATATAAATAGTAATTAATCTGGAATTCTAATTTAGATTTAACACGTTTTCACAGTTTTTCTTTTACATGACGATGTTACTCATTGTTGGGCTAAATGGCATTCATAAGACTAAATCATAGATATGAATCAGACCTAGCTCCTGTCTTTCTAATAAATATGTTAAATATTTTCTGCATTTTTGTAAGACTAATTGGATTTCTCAGAAACTATATCCGACCATCTCTTCCCCGATTGGTGTGTATTGCCCAATTTTATCCCTGGTATGTCATATTCACCAGTGTGTGAAGAATACGCTGTTTTCCAGGACTACGCTCGCTACACTTTCCAGTGTCACATCGGTTCCTCCCATGCTCGACCCTCTTCTCGCTCGTTCATTCGGCTTCAAGCGAATAGAAAAACTAATCTCGATATGACGTCATTGCGGGTCTCCCTCTAACAAAATCAGCTGGAAGAGATAAAGAAGCTGCGCGAGCATCCCGTTCCCGATCCGCGCCACCGTCTCCCGGGTTTTGTGCGCGTCTCCGTCTCCTTGCCCTACTCATTTACCCCTCGCGCTTACTCAGAACCGTTACCACACTTTTGAGATTTCCGTCCTGAGAGCTAGTGTGCAGCAGCAGCATGTTCCTTCGTTACTTGCGAAGCAACATGAAAGATTAAAGGCGACTCAGAATAAAATAACTGCACGTGTGTTTGGGCATTTGCCCATTGGAAAGGTAACATGAAAGACCGGCGGCTTTGGAGAATTCTCTGTTTGATGACAGTCTGTTACCAGCTTGGGATGTCAAGCCGATACGGTAAGACAGAAAAACATTGTGTTCAGAGTACGCTAGCAGCTACACAGGTTCTGTGCGTGGTATACATCAGAATGCGAATGATTTTGGTGATGACAACAAAAAAGTGCGATGCACAAGAAGCGAGGGGTAAAGAATATGCTTTTTTTTTGGCTGAGAGAAATTTTACACCTGCATTTTTTTTTGTATTTTGTTTAGCAGCAGCATAGTGATTCATCAAAAAATATACATTACTATTTAAGCAACAAATAGAAGGAATGGTGTGTTAGTGTATAACGTGGTTTATATTCCGATTAATATGTGTTTTTTGGCGTCGTAGGGGCTTGTGCAACTATATGCGAAAATGTTTCCCATTGATTCTTTGCATAACAGTAACTTAATGTGCGTAGCACCGTGCGTAGCGTTTGAGTTATAAATGGATCTGGGTGGATACAGTTGATAAAAAATGCAATTACGTCATAGATATTATTACGGGCCGAGCAGTGTGCTTCGGAAACGGCACTTCAGATGTTAAAATGACAGGGTCGTTGGATCTGCTGTAAACAACACAAAACCATAGCCACACAGATACATCTTATTAATTCTGCAAGAAATTCTAAAAGGCGATCCGTTTTGATTTGTCTCGGTATACTTAGAAAATATAGACAAATATAAAACACAAATTCACCTATGATTAAGATATTGCTACAGGTGGTTTTTGTGAACATTTTACGTGATAATATTTGCATCAAATTTACGTTGACGGTAAAGCACTACAACCTGTCGTAGCAGTAATTACGAGACAATAATAGTAGTTAACATTGTAATTGGCTAATTGCTGAAGGGCTGATGCTCATTTGAAAGATGGAAGGTGTCCTGCCCAGTTGAACGATGTCCTCGCCCTCGGAAGTGGAGTTCCCTTCGCCGACTGCAGCCAAGCGCAGCGATTCTGTCACCGAATGCGGCGCAGCTCGTGCAGACAGATTGTATGAGGTCAGGTTTAGGGATGCCACGTCCACCTGACCTAATTTCACTGAAAGAGCTCGTTATTGTGTGTGTCTGTATGTATATATATATATATGCAAAAGTATTTCTTCTGTGAACATTACCTAAAGTGAATTTTTGTCCACCAAAGAGACGAAGACTAATGTCACAGGGTCTTGGTGTCTCATGGCTTCAGCACCACGGACAGTACCCTCTAGTTAATACAGTATGGCTCGTCTGTCCTGTTCAGCGGACATCTGCTTTGGGACCTGCAGCATTCTCTGCCACGCACGTGCTGCTTTTAAATGGAGCCAGTAATCCAGGGCAGTGGTTTTCAACCCTGGTCCTGGGGGCACACTGTGTATGCTGGTTTTCGTTCCAACCACAATTGCAATCTCAGAATTTTAACAAGCTGTTAATTTTTCTTAATTAGGTGTTTTTCATGTTAAAAGGAATTATTTACCCTCTTAAGCCACATTATTCCAGAAATTGCTATGCATGGCATGAAGAGTAAAACCTCATTGTGTTCTTGTGTTGCTTTTAAAGTGATTGCAAACAATCACTTAAAAAGAGGTAACATTTTTAACAGATCAAATTAACGAGGGGAATTAATAGGCTCCTAATTAGGTTGCTGAACACGTGTTCAAGTGCTTTAAGTGCATAATATTTCCCTTAAACTAATTAGCACAATACAGGTTTGACTCGTTATCATTTTCTTTGTTTTTGAATTCTTCGTTATCTATCAAATGATTAGATTTAGTGGCCAGGTGTCCACACTTTCCCCAGTTAGGAACCTGTTGATTTGCCTCAGTCTTTATTTTGATTAGTTAAAAAGTTTTTTTTAACCTCTTTACGTAATCGTCTACAATATAGCACAATGTGAATATGGGACTTTTATTATTTATGGCATGAATAGCTATTTCTGACACAAGGTGGCTTAAGTGGGCAAATAATCCCTCTGATATGAGAAGCACCTAATTAAGGAAAAATAATAGCTTGTTACAATTCCGGGATTGCGACTGTGGTTGGAACGAAAACCAGCATATCCAGTGGGCCCCCAGGACCGAGGTTGAAAACCACTGATCCAGGGTATCCCAAAACTGACCTGTGGACCCGCATGCACGCTGGTTTTAACTCCAACCAATCCCGTAGCTTATTAGCCAAGGTAGCAAAGAACCTGTATTTACGTGCTTCTGTGATGCTCTGTAGGTACATTTGGCTCATTGTCATTGCTTTTTTTATGCATTTATTTCCCACAGGCAGAAGTTAATTTTCTTTAACCACACTTTCAGCAAAGAGAGTGGATTGTCGTGTGATTTTTTTTTTTACCTCAGACAATCATCCCACCAATCCGTATCCTGTAACATAGCACCAAATATAGCACCTTTTATGCAATAAAGCTCAACAAACTGTTCAGATGCTGGAGCCAAATTGAGCCATACCAGATTCTACAGAACTGAGTTGGGAAAGGACGAGGGATGGACTTGCCTGCCTTATTAATTCAGGCCTTTAACTGAGCTGAAAACAGCCTCCTTATGGACTCTTAATGCAGTACCACTGCACAAAGAATAATAACCAGGATAGTTAGTCCAGGTCAAAACTAGTATGGTGTGTGGTTCCTGATTCAGTTTTGGCTGTTGATACAGATTTTCTGTGTGTGTGTGTGTGTGTGTGTGTATACGTACTTTACTGCAACTTCAATAAAATAAACACGCCAATTGTCCAGTGGATCTCTGTGCAAATAATGATGCTGACAAACTGCTGCCGTGACAACCATTTAATAGTCTGGACCCTGTCATTTATTTGCTCGTAATGTTTTCAGCACAATGGGAGGACTGGCCAAAGACAGAGTCCATGCGGACCGCGGGATGTAATTTAGGGGTATGAATAACAGCAGCGCCGACCCATTACATGCTGTCTGACAGTCACAGGGGTGGGTGAGGAGACAGCAGATCTTTTATACTGCATAGTGGGTGGACCTCTGCTTTGACGTTCTGCTCAAAAATGCACAGAATATCTGACTTTTCCTCGGTTGTAGTAGAATGAGGGTGTGTCTCAAGTTGTCATGGCAATGTGACAATAAAGGCAAAGGTTGAGAGGATCATGGATGTCATGTGTCAATCATTCAGAAAGTAAACGGTGATTTCATGCCTGCCGGTGCTTCTGTTTGCTTGCGTGTGTGTTTGGGAGCTTACTTTTGTTTATTGTGAATAAAATATCTATTTTTCTAATATGCAACAGTCTGTTTCATTATTTTTGTGGGTTTTGGTTGCAACATTTTGACCACTTGATATCAACTTCAGTATTCGGTGTGTGCTGCACGCCCTGACCACCCTGGTAGGGACAGAAGAGCTGGACACAGGGAGATGCGGGAAATTCCAGATGACTGGGGTTTATTTACTAATGGGGGGAGAGAGAGCATTACAACCCAAAAATAAACTAATTGACTAAAAAAAACCTTCTCCCATCACCCTCACGAGACCTGGGTAAAACAGGAAACTAAAACAAAGGCTAAATAAATTTAAGCAGAAACTGACAGGTTTTCGGGCGACACTGGCATATTCTCTCGCTCTCTCAGAGCGCTGTAGGATCCCCGGTCTCAGACGCCTACTGTGGAAAGAAGCGCACTTTTAAATCCTGGACTGATTCGTAACACAATCCAGGTGTGTGCGTCTGCTTAACCGGTAGGCGTGGTCCTCTAATTGCCCTGAATTCCTCTCGTAAAAATTGAGCCCTGCCACAGTGTAATATCGCTTTACTAATCGTCCTGTGTTT
The DNA here is from genome assembly GCF_018555375.3 of Anguilla rostrata. NCBI lineage: Eukaryota > Metazoa > Chordata > Actinopteri > Anguilliformes > Anguillidae > Anguilla > Anguilla rostrata. The sequence continues at coordinate 5,469,170 of NC_057947.1, forward strand.
GGCACGTGATTCTTCTGCTTTGCTCTGCACTCCTTCAGCTGGAGTTTTTTACCACTGTTGTCAAAAAGAGCAGAAACACAGAAATCCACCTGCAATCATTTATTTGATGCACAGATTAAATTAGATTGTCAGTACGTCCTTGAGAAAGCAAAGAACACCAGCTGAAAATCTTTAAATATTCATGTCAGGACGGAGTGTGGCACAGTGGGTAAGGAACTGCGCAGGTTCGAATCCCGGGTAAGGACACTGCCGTTGTACCCTTGTGCAAGGTACTTAACCTGCATTGCTTCAGTATATATCCAGCTGTATAAATGGATACAATGTAAAGTGCTAAGTAAAAGTTGTGTAAGTCACTCTGGATAAGAGCGTCTGCTAAATGCCTGTAATGTAATGTCAGTCTTGCTTTTTTATACATTTATTAGTTTGTGTACTTGTTCTTTTATTTAATGTCTTTTTGGATGTTCCTTTCTGTGAATCTGAACCTTAAAGAAGATTTTTTTTTTATTCTAATGATGGACCTGGAACCCTGGACTATGTCTCAGACTGTGTGACCTCTGTTAGCCTTCAGTTTACACTTACAATGTAGTCTTTTAACAGACGCTCTTATCCACAGTAAATTATGGTAATTGTATTCATTGAAGGTAAGTTCTCTTTGAGTACAGCTTGTGCTCACTTACAGCTGCTGACCTTGTTGACATATTGGGCTTTTATTGGGTGATTGACCGTGTGAGATGTGACCTCACAGTAATTACATGATGGGCTGTCTAGCTTTCCTTGATTGTTTACTTTCGTATCAGACTCAGCGGAGATGTACTACTGACATAAATGTGGAATATTATATTTTGCTCTTCAGAATTTCAGGTATCAGTGAGTCCTCTGCAGTAAGTTTGGGAAATATATGTGAAAGATTCTATAAAGAATCATTTTGTGTTAATGCATGTTAAAGTAAGACCCTGCTGATTGGATGCTGTGAGCCCCAACAGGCACTAGTAGATGTCAAGCTGCCAAGCAGTGAGACTCTGAATACCAGGAAACATTCACTCAGACAAAGAGCTTTACCTGAAATTGTTTAATACAGTTTAGTGTACAGTTTATGCTGTAAACTTTACAGTTTACTATGTTGCTTAGTGGCAAGAGTACTGGTCTCTGGTGGTCTGTGATATACGGTGAGGGTGCTGGTACCTTATCAATGGTGAGAGTGCTGTTATATGCAGGTCTGTGGTAATGGGGCTGGTGGGTCTGTGGTGTGTGGGTCTGTGGTCAGTGGTGAGAGCTGTTATATGCAGGTCTGTGGTAATGGGGCTGGTGGGTCTGTGGTGTGTGGGTCTGTGGTCAGTGGTGAGGGAATTTGGCGTCTGCCGGTCTGTCGTCAGTGGTGAGAGAGCTGTTATGGGGCTGGTGGGTCTGTAGTGCGTGGGTCTGTCATCAGTGGTGAGGGAATTTGATGTCTGCCGGTCTGTGGTCAGTGGTGAGAGAGCTGTAATGGGGCTGGCAGGTCTGTCGTGCGTGGGTCTGTCGTCAGTGGTGAGGGAATTTGGCGTCTGCCGGTCTGTCGTCAGTGGTGAGAGAGCTGTTATGGGGCTGGTGGGTCTGTGGTGTGTAGGTCTGTCGTCAGTGGTGAGGGAATTTGATGTCTGCCGGTCTGTGGTCAGTGGTGAGAGAGCTGTAATGGGGCTGGCAGGTCTGTAGTGCGTGGGTCTGTCGTCAGTGGTGAGGGAATTTGATGTCTGCCGGTCTGCGGTCAGTGGTGAGAGGGCTCGCTCTTGACTGGTCTGCGCCTCAGAATGACTCATCCTCGCTCGTGGGAGAATAAGCTGCCTGTTGCTAGGAAACGCGCAAGTGATGGTTTCTGTTGATTCGGGCTTTACATCAGGGTGCAGACAGTTGATCAGCAACTGAATGAAAGCCCCCCCCCAACCCCATCCAGCCCAGGTCTCTGGAGACAAGAGGTAAGATAAGTAGCTGAAATGCCGAGAAAAACAGTGTGTACATTTGGGCCTGATCTAGACCTACATATCACCACTTTTCCTTCAAAAAGAGGGTGGGAGGGCAGGAGTGGGGTTTGCTTTGGGGAGGCTGCACAGATAAAGCCTTAGCGGAATGGCCGATCCTCCACTGTCCCACACTGCCCTGCTGGTTCTCCCTCTGCCCTGTGCCCTATCTTCTCAATCCTATGGCTTGTGGCTCTTTCTCTATACTCTGTATTCTATGTTTTATGCTGTATGCTTCATGCTGGCTGGGTCCCCAGCTGTGTGTGAGGCGTGTGGTGTCTAAAAGATGGCAGGCAGCTCGTTTGGATGTGGGCGTTTTCCGCCTGCTGGCTTTGTGTCTGCCCTGGATCTTTCTTTACAATAAACGCAAGGGAAACCTGTATCTACCTGTGGAAGAGAGGGATGCTCAGACCAGCTTGTTCCTCTCTATACCTGCCCACGAAGGCATAGCATATTAGTGCACTCTTCTGAACTGAGCTTACACACTTATCTTTGGCAACTGAATGATGGTAGGGGATGGGGGGGATATATGTTATATTTTTACCAAGGATGTGCTTTGACTGTCACACCTGTGCTTTTGCGAGCGTGAACACTGAGCAAGACTCCTCTTGTGTGTCTCCTTCTCTTAGGCTGTCTGTTTCAGAAGAAGGTGTGTCGAAAGGAGCAGCTGTGTTTGAATGGTGAGTGTTTGATCGCGAGCAGCTTTTTAAACAGTGAGTATAGAACAGAGCAGCTTTTTAAACAGTGAGTGTATGTCAGAGAGCTGCTTTTTAAATAGTGAGTATAGGACAGAGTAGATTTTTAAATAGTGAGTATAGGACAGAGCAGATTTTTAAATAGTGAGTGTATGTCAGAGAGCTGCTTTTTAAATAGTAAGTATAGGACAGAGTAGATTTTTAAATAGTGAGTATAGAACAGAGCAGCTTTTTAAATAGTGAGTATAGAACAGAGCAGCTTTTTAAATAGTGAGTGTATGTCAGAGAGCTGCTTTTTAAATAGTAAGTATAGGACAGAGTAGATTTTTAAATAGTGAGTATAGAACAGAGCAACTTTTTAAATAGTGAGTATAGAACAGAGCAGCTTTTTAAACAGTGAGTACAGAACAGAGCAGCTTTTTAAACAGTGAGTACAGAACAGAGCAGCTTTTTAAATAGTGAGTGTATGTCAGAGAGCTGCTCTTTAAATAGTAAGTATAGGACAGAGTAGATTTTTAAATAGTAAGTATAGGACAGAGTAGATTTTTAAATAGTGAGTATAGGACAAAGCAGATTTTTAAATAGTAAGTATAGGACAGAGTAGATTTTAAATAGTGAGTATAGAACAGAGCAGCTTTTTAAATAGTGAGTGTATGTCAGAGAGCTGCTTTTTAAATAGTAAGTATAGGACAGAGTAGATTTTTAAATAGTGAGTATAGGACAGAGCAGATTTTTAAATAGTGAGTATAGGACAGAGCAGCTTTTTAAATAGTGAGTATAGGACAGAGCAGCTTTTTAAATAGTGAGTGTATGTCAGCGAGCTGCTTTTTAAATAGTAAGTATAGGACAGAGTAGATTTTTAAATAGTGAGTGTATGTCAGAGAGCTGCTTTTTAAATAGTAAGTATAGGACAGAGTAGATTTTTAAATAGTGAGTATAGGACAGAGCAGATTTTTAAATAGTGAGTGTATGTCAGAGAGCTGCTTTTTAAATAGTAAGTATAGGACAGAGTAGATTTTTAAATGGTGAGTATAGGACAGAGCAGATTTTTAAATAGTGAGTATAGGACAGAGCAGCTTTTTAAATAGTGAGTATAGGACAGAGCAGCTTTTTAAATAGTGAGTATAGGACAGAGCAGCTTTTTAAATAGTGATTGTATGTCAGAGAGCTGCTTTTTAAATAGTAAGTATAGGACAGAGTAGATTTTAAATAGTGAGTATAGGACAGCGCAGATTTTTAAATAGTGAGTATAGGACAGAGCAGCTTTTTAAATAGTGAGTATAGGACAGAGCAGATTTTTAAATAATGAGTATAGGACAGAGCAGATTTTTAAATAGTGAGTATAGGACAGAGTAGATTTTTAAATAGTGATTGTATGCCAGAGCAGCTTATTAAATAGTGAGTGTATGACAGGTAACAGGTTTGTGAGTTGCATATTTTCCTCCTCTGTGTGCATTTTGGTTCTGGAAGCGGGGGTTTGTGTTCTTCAGTCTATCTGCTACCACATACTTCATGAATATCCTCCCCATTTTGGGAGGGGGGAGGGGGTCAAACTGCACAACCCCTCCCACCTCCACCGTTTGGCTACATTTCTGGCTCTGTGTACAGTAAGTGGTAAGTATATGCCAGCAAGTAGATATGTAATGGGTGAGTATGTGACCGTGAGCACCTCTACTTAAATGAAGATTACCCATCACCAAGCAGGTGTGTGCAAATACTAAGTATATGACAGAAAGCAGCGCTCCATAGATGAGAGTCTGAACAAATTATAGACCCACCAGATAGTCAGCATAGTGTTTTTAACATTGACAGTGTGTTTCCTTCCGATGAAACTGAAACAATCCAATTAGATTTTCTGCAAAGGAGCATTAGCACGTACAACAGGGTTGCCACCGACTTGTGGGGATGTCCTATAGCAGTGGTGTCAAACTCGTTGCCATGGAGGGCCGTGTGTATGCAGGTTTTCATTCCAGCCTCAGATCTTGATTATATAATTAGTTAAATTATTTGCTGAATTAGGGATGCAGGTTTGTGCACAATGGTGACCCGACGTCTATGGTGACCCGCATTGTCTAAATAAAAATTTTCTTATATTCTGTGCTTCAATGCAGTTAAACGCATATGGCTGAATGAGTAATTGGACTCAATTAAGGCAGCATTAATTGGTTGGAATGAAAACCTGCATACACACGGCCCTCCATGGCAACGAGTTTGACACCACTGTCCTATAGCACTGGAAACTCCTGTTACCAACATAAATGTTAAATATGACAAAGATAAGGCAGGCAGCTGGAGGGTCTGGAAGGTCTCTGTAATCTGTGGTGCAGTATGACCTCTGAAGGCTCTCAGGTCCTTGGCGAAGAGAGAACATAAATTCAGACGAATCCTGTGGCAGTTTCTTGATCTGTGAGCAGTAGTCACTAAGCCCCAGTCTTATCCGAAGGATCATGCCTGCGGTCGACCAAACCCACCGTTTATAAAAGCTACATCTGGTGTCTGAACCCTGTCAAAGCCCTGTACACATTTACATCCTGTCCCAGTTCTGCGGCTGTGTGACTGTGGGTCTGTGGCTGTGTGACTGTGGGTCTGTGTGTGTGCATGCGCCTGCGTGTGCGTGTGTGCATATGTGTGCGTGTGTATGCGTGTGTGCGTGCGTGCGTGTGTGCGTGCGTGTGTGCGTGCATGCGTGTGTGCATATGTGTGCATGTGTGCGTGCGTGTGTGCGTGCGCGCATGTGCGTGCGTGCGTGCGTGCGTGCATGCGTGTGTGCATGCATGTGTGCGTGTGTGCGTGCATATAAGTGTGTGCATGCATGCATGCATGTGTGCGTGCGTGTGTGCACATGTGTTTGAAATGCAGACTTTCTCCAGTATTAATATACCTAATAATATACCTTTAAAGACCAGCATTTATGCTCAGTGAAATAATTAAGTTATCTTTTTTAATACTTTCCCAAATTTGCCCCTTCCTGATTTCTTCTATTTTTGCATATTTTTCACACTGAATGGCTTCAGTGACAAAATGTAATATCAGACAAAGGAAAACTGAATAAACACAAAACATGTTCAACAATATTATTTAATTTATTGAATGAAATTTTATTTCTTGAAAAAGCTATCAAACACCCATATCACCCATGTAAAGAAGTAGTAGCTCCCTTAGTTCCTCAATCAACTGATTAACCAAATGTAATTTATAATTAGATTCAGCTGATTGAACACAGCCAGGCTTGATTGCAGCCAGTCCTGCTGAATCTGAACCTCACTTATGTTGATCCTAACCATCAGAGTGAAGTAGTCACCACAAAGTTTTTACAAGTACACTATGCCAAAGGGAATTCCAGAAGAGATGAGGAAAAAAAAATTGTTGAAATAGATCAGTCTGGACAGGGTTGCAAAGCCATTTCACACTGAACCGCACTGAGAGCCAAGGGCACAGCGATAACTCATCCAGGAAGTCAGAAAATATCCCAGAAGAACATCCAAAGAACTGCAGGCCGCTCTAGCCTCAGCTAAGGTCAGTGTCCATGACTCCACAATTAGAAAGAGACTGCAAAAATGGGACTCATGGAACCCATGTTGCCTTTTGGGATAATGTTCAGATGAGTCAAATGAGTCAAAAGTGTAACTTGGGTCTCATTAAGTCTGGCATAAAGCAAATATAGCATTTCCCAGTAAGAACATCATACCAACACTCAAACATAGTGCTGGTAGTGTGATGGTGTGGGGATACGTCGCTGCCTTGGGACCTAGGAAATCGGAAAGGGGGCAAATACTTTTTCACGCCACTGTACTGTAGTACTGTACTAAACACAAAATGAAAAGCTAATTCGCCCTGCAAATGCAAATGGCAGTAACTACTGAAATGATGAACAACGAAAAAACCTATCTATAGATGTTTCCAATTCTGCAATTCTGTTTGGGTTTGTGTTTGTGTGAGATTCCTGAGGTTGACTGTGCTAGTGTAAACAGACCATAGGCTCTCCCTGCCAGCTGTTACTTCAGCCCAATCAGAGCTCCACTCTGCCATCTCCCAGGCAACGCTGACATCAGTATTCTGATGGCAAAGGTGTCGACTCCCCCACAGTCATCTCAATGAGAGCAATGAGTCACAGACTTGCGTACCGACGCTCTTATCCACATGCTTCTGAATAGATTGTTTTATGCGCACATGCACACACACGCTAAGAACAGGTCATTACGTTCAGTGAAAGCGGAGAAATTGGTCTCGGTTTGGTGTGCTGGTGTCAGAGTGAAATGCCAGCTTTTACGTAAGCATAGGATGACGGCAGTAAAAATGCTCTGCGATGTCCCAGCATGCATTGACATTGGATAAATATTGTGGCTGAATAAATAAAATGCCTGACAGGTCAGGCACTACCGTTTAATGTGCTGGTATAGGCCCATGTACATGTGTGTGTGTATGTGTGCGCGTGTGTGAGTGCATGCCTGATTAGAGTGATGTGACGGGTGTTGAGTAACTCCTGTGAGCTGAACCGGTGTTGAGTAGCCTGCTTGTGTGTGCCAGTGAGCTGAACAGGTGTTGAGTAACTCCTGTGAGCTGAACCGGTGTGGAGTAGCCTGCTTGTGTGTGCCAGTGAGCTGAACAGGTGTTGAGTAACTCCTGTGAGCTGAACCGGTGTTGAGTAGCCTGCTTGTGTGTGCCAGTGAGACTGAACAGGTGTTGAGTAACTCCTGTGAGCTGAACCGGTGTGGAGTAGCCTGCTTGTGTGTGCTAGTGAGCTGAACAGGTGTTGAGTAACTCCTGTGAGCTGAACCGGTGTGGAGTAGCCTGCTTGTGTGTGCCAGTGAGCTGAACAGGTGTTGAGTAACTCCTGTGAGCTGAACCGGTGTGGAGTAGCCTGCTTGTGTGTGCCAGTGAGCTGAACAGGTGTTGAGTAACTCCTGTGAGCTGAACCGGTGTGGAGTAGCCTGCTTGTGGGTGCTGTGTTGCAGATGGGCTCTTTGGGCAGTGTGGTGGCTCCTCACAGGAGCTGGTTCAGTACCAGATATCTGCTCCACTGCTGCACAGACTGCAGGAGGCGCTTGAACAGCTAATGCTGCAAGGTAAGTTACACACACACACACACACACACACGCGCGCGCGCACACACACACACAAGCACGTACTTATGTGTTAACATATACAATACACATTGTATATATCTTGTGCACGCCACATGCACACCTAAGCAAGCACACACAGACACAGACACACACACACACATGCACACACTATAGTATAATACATAAACAATGCAGACTGTAAGTATTTGGATAGTGGCACACAATTTTATTTGTTTTTGGCTCTGCATGTCGGCACAAGCGAAATGAAGCAGTAATATTAGGTTAAAGCACAGACTGTCAGCTTTAATTTTAGGGCATTTACATCCATTTTGGGTGCATTGTGGATTTACAGCCGTTTTATAGACAGTTCCCCCATGTTATGGGGACCTAAGTTAATTGTACAAATTAACATAGTCTTAAAGTGGTCATATATGGTACTTTGCTGTAAATCCTTTGCATTCGATGACTGGCTGAAGTCTGCAACCCATAGGCTTCACAAGATGCTGGACTTCTTCCCTGGTAAAGTTTTGCCAGGCCTGTACTGCAGCAATATTCATTGGATAAAAATACCCGCAAATTAAAGCTGACAGTCTGCTCTTTAACCTCTTCATTCATTGTTTAATTTCAAATCCAATGTGCTGGAGTACGGAGCCAAAACAGCAAAAAAATTGTATTGCTGTCCGAACAGATAAAGCATCTGTCCTCTGAATCTCTGGCTTCTCCTTCCTGCCGCGCGCCGCCGTGCGCTGGCATCGTTGCTCTGCGATTGACAGCCACGTCTGTCCATGGATTTGCAGGTCTGTCCTGGCAGGATGACATCACGCAGTACATCATCGCCAAGGAGCTGAGCCGTGTCCCCCAGATAGGGGCTCCGGACGCCCCGCTGTCAAAGTAAGTGGTGCTGGATGCCCCACGTCGCTCTCTCTCTCTCTCACAGGCCCTATGACCGTGAGCACTTTCCATCATTAGCATGGGTGCCTTGCATTTGCACTCATACCTTGATTCACTGGGACCGAAGGGGAAGAATTCAAACTCAAATTCAGACTCTAGACCAGTTCTGGAGCGTTGGACATGGAGTCAAATTCTGCACAGAAACTGTGGTAGGCCACACCCCACAGGCTGCTGAGGGAGAGAGAAGGCAGGGATGCAGAGTGTACTCTCCTAACTAATACTAATGTGCCACTGCATTTTTGGCCAATTCTTTCGCAGCTTGTGTCCGATAAATTAGGCAATTTCTAAAACATTGTCTGCTGTCAGTTGTTTTGTGTCAGTGTGAGGCCAGTTCCATTTCAATTGCATTTAGGAAATGATTTGGAAGCTCTGTTAATGAATTGAACGGTTCCACGCATTTTTTATGGGCTGTTTTCATTTCTTTAATTGGCAGAATTAATATACAATTGAGTCCAGCCCTGGAGCCTGTGTCCCAAAGCAGGATTACTGCATTAGCTGGGTAACTGCGCGAAGCAAAACCTGGAACGCTCACAAATCTGGAACATGAAGGAAATCTGGGACTGAGGAAATAAAAAGAGTTGTTCTGGCTTTTACTCAACGCAGTTGTCCTGCTAACTCCCTAATCCTGCTTTGTGATACAGGCCCGTGGTATTGTGCATTTTGTATATTGTTCAGTTTTAAAAATGAAATTGTAAGCCCATGAGGGCATTGGTAAATTGGCTCACTTTTCTTTCGTTTCCAATGTTTAGAACAGTTTGCACTGAGTTGAGAGGGGCCAAACAACATGCATAGGAAAGAGGGTGTGTAACAATGGCTGTTATTTGTTTTGTCTGAACTATTTTAAAATAACTTCATAGGAATTTCACCAAACTGAACAGCGTTTGTACGTGCAGGGAAGTCTTCAATGGCAGTAATCATGTTGTATATTTCAATGACAATGCCAATGCCATTTTACTGGTTTAGCCTGAGGATAAAATTGGCCTCAATGTGCATTTGCTCCTGTAGTAATCCACTTCTACCACTAGAGGACAACAGCCCCACAGAAGAGTGCATGTCCATGTTGACCAACCCCAGCTTTGGTGCCTTGAGAGCCTGGTAGATCGCCCTAGTCAAGTGAGATGTGAACAGCACGTGTTCTGCTTTCCTTCATTGCGTCTCAGGCCCCCAGTGCAGTCAGACACGCCCCCTCCGAAGCAGAGCTGGCCCAGCCCCAAGTCCCCACCCGGGGTGGGTTCACAGCGTTACCTGGACTACGTGGTCTTGCCAAATTCACCCCGTGCCTCCCTGCACTTACAGTCCAGTCCAATGCTGAACCCTTATACCTTCCACCAGGTGAGACTGCACTCTCATGCACTCACATACATATATGCGTACATGCATACATACATACATGCGTATTCACATACATACGTAAATACATACATACATAAAGACACTGATGCATGCTGACTGCGTGTTTATGTTGCAGTGCAGGTGTGACTGTCTTGCACTGTATGTGCAGTATGGGTATATGACTGTCTCTGTGAGTGGTGCAGTGTAGGTGTGGCTGTGTGTCTGTGTGTCTGTGTACCCCTCTATGCTTTGCTGTCTGTGTTTGTGTTGCAGTATGGGTACGAGGCAGAGCAGGAGCGGTCCCTCAACTCTCTGCAAGCGGCGGGGTACCCGCTCCTTTCCTCTCGATTCGGGGGAGGTAAGGGACACCTGAGCGACCAAGACCAGCATCTGCTGCAGGACCTCTCCCCTGCGCCACTGCCCTCCCACCACCGAGAGGCATCGTCCATCTCCACCTTCCACGGGGAGATGGACTTTCCATTGGACTTCACAGAGAACTACGTTTCCCAGGAGGCCTCTGTTGTGCAACAACACAAGCAACCCACCGTGAGCCACAAAGCACTTTCTGCACTAGATGGTGAGAAAGGTTCCTATAAAAGCATGCTATAATAAAAATAATCATCATTTTCATCATAATGGGTAGAATGATCTCAAGACACTTCACAGTGAAGGGGGGAAATTTGTAGCCACATCCTGGGTAGTGTGCTGTAGCCATTTCGTGTCAGAGCATTCATAAAAACTCCATCATTTAAACCCTCCTGGGTCTTGTGCCGGTCTCTGTGTTGACCTATGACCCCTGTCTGCGCAGACGCTGCTTGGCGGAGGATTGCTGCGCAGCTGCAGAAGCATGGCATCGATGTGAAAGAGCTGAGCCCTCAGCAGCTGAAGAAGCTGGTGAAGGTAGATGCTATGAAAGCACCAGGTATGTCCAGCGCACAGGAGCACCCAGAGCACCTGGTTTTAGCAATGCTAGGCCTCAATACCCATACATGGGTGGAGCTGTTATCTTCCACCAGTGGGTCATTAATGGGAACCTGTCATAGTGACCTGCGAAAAAGAGCTGCAGTTTTGCATTTCTTCCCGTCTGATAGCCTACAACACAATGGTATGGAATATAAAAATTATTTAAATGCTTTTTTTTTTTTACCTCCTTGTCCTTCAGATCAGTATTCCGAGGGTTTGGCCACAGTTAAGATGGTGAGTGTGGTGAATTTAAGGTGAACCTCCATATGTAACACACACGCTGGGGCAGGGCTTCTGCTAAGGAATGACACACTTTACATTAAAACAAAATTGTATTATTTTCCTGTTTATGAATTTGAACAAAGTAAATGTGTTACCTTTAGGCTTAATGAACTCTATAAATTTAAGAATAAAAGTTTTTACACAGTCTCTTAAAGCTTTAAGTCGATGAAGTGCATGCTCACCTACCTACCAGAAGGGGGCACTGTGTGCACATGCAGAAACGCATGAGATCCTGATGGATTCCTCCCCTCCTGCAGGTTTTATGGGTCATGTTTGGTGTAATAGGACAGTGTTCTGTCACAGACAGGTCACTGAAACACAGTGAATGAGTGATGTCACATTTACGCGTGTCCGGGTGCTCTGTGGCCCACACAGGCTGAGCTCATGGAAGGAGCGATGAGACACACCGGCGGGGCGGTCCCCGGGCCCCCCTCCCCTCCTGCCCCCGGCGGGGCGGCCCCGCCGGCCCCGGAGGGGCCCCGGCCTTCGGGGCCCCCTCAGGTCCTAACGGTCACTCTGGGGGCCAGTCTGAAGGAGGAAGGGGTGGAGATGGACAAGAAGAACATGGGGCCCACTGCGGGAGGGGGCTCGCAGAGTCCGGAGGGGAACGGCTACGCTGTCACCAACCAGAGGTGCGAACCCCGCCCTCAAACTGTCCTGCCTGGGGGCCCTACACCCCACATGACCTGCCCCGTAGCCTTGCGTGTGTGTGTGTGCGTGTGCGTGTGTGTGTGTGTGTGTGTGTGCGCGTGTGCGTGTGTGTGCGTGAGCATGTGTGACTGTGTACTCTTACGTGTGCTCGCAGTGTGGTGGGTGCCGCCCTGATGTTAAACATTCAGCAGAACAGCCATAACCAGACTGCGGAGCAGGTAGCTGAAGGTGCAGGTGAGTGACAAAAGCCTTTATACAGTAGCTCTGTTTTATACTTTACATGTATTTGATCTAATTTGATTGCATTTAAATCATGAATCATATATGATATAATTATTGATATAAGGTATTGTTAATAATGTGAATGTAAAGTATTAATTTGCTTGACGCAGGTCTGAGAGTGTGCATTCAGTCCTGCTGTTTCTCTTTGCTCCGCAGTGGCTGAAAAGGCCTTCCAGCCGCCTGAGACCAACCTGAACATCCTGCAGTCTGAAGTTGGACAGGTAGGGCAGTGTTCCTGTAGGTAGGGCTGTGTTCCTGTAAACAGGGCTGTGTTCCTGTAGGTAGGGCTATGTTCCTGTAAACAGGGCTGTGTTCCTGTAAATAGAGCTGTGTTCCTGTAGGTAGGGCTGTGTTCCTGTAAACAGGGCTGTGTTCCTGTAAATAGAGCTGTGTTCCTGTATGTAGGGCTGTGTTCCTGTAGGTAGGGCTGTGTTCCTGTAGGTAGGGCTGTGTTCCTGTATGTATGGCTGTGTTCCTGTAGGTATGGCTGTGTTCCTGTAGGTAGAGCTGTGTTCCTGTAAACAGGGCTGTGTTCCTGTAGGTAGAGCTGTGTTCCTGTAAACAGGGCTGTGTTCCTGTAGGTAGGGCTGTGTTCCTGTAAACAGGGCTGTGTTCCTGTAGGTAGGGCTGTGTTCCTGTAAATAGAGATGTGTTCCTGTAGGTAGGGCTGTGTTCCTGTAAGTAGAGCTGTGTTCCTGTAAATAGGGCTGTGTTCCTGTAGGTAGGGCTGTGTTCCTGTAGGTAGAGCTGTGTTCCTGTAGGTAGGGCTGTGTTCCTGTAAATAGGGCTGTGTTCCTGTAAATAGGGCTGTGTTCCTGTAAACAGGGCTGTGTTCCTGTAGGTAGGGCTGTGTTCCTGTAGGTATGGCTGTGTTCCTGTAGGTAGAGCAGTGTTCCTGTAGGTATGGCTGTGTTCCTGTAGGTAGAGCAGTGTTCCTGTAGGTATGGCTGTGTTCCTGTAGGCAGTCCTGTATTCCTGTAGGTATGGGATGTTGAGGGAGGGCCATGTTGTGAGAATATTATATCACAGGACTGCAACGGCAATTTCCTCCAGGGGTACTGAGGGAGGTGCTGTGTATACAGTAATGATTAATTCAATGTAAATGACCCAATCGCTACTCTCGGCAGCTGTTAACATAGAAAGCTTTTTTCACTGTTCCTGGGGGTAGATCCAGTAGTTCCTCAGTCTAATCTGTGTGCTACTGGTTGAAGCAGATACCTGACACATAGTGCATGCATTTTGATGGATTTCACATGGAATCTAAAAAAATCTTTTTAACCCATTGCTATCCTGCTATCCATGTGATGTCATCTGTCTCTCTCTCACATCAGTATCATTTCATCCCTCTCTTTCCCCCCTTTGTGTCTGTCCTTTGTCCCTTCCTATCCTTTCTTATTCTAGACTTGTCTCTTCTTGTTTTCATTCCATCTTCTCCCTCCTTCTGTTCTCTGCATGCTCTTTTCTGTTTTCCCTTTGTGCTGTTTATCAGACCATATTCATCCATCTCTCCTCCTTTGCCACCCCTCTTTTTTGAGTGTGTACATAATAATAACACACAGGCTGTTTCAGTGTAGATTAACACACAGGCCATTTCAGTGTGAAATAACACACAGGCTGTTTCAGTGTAGATTAACACACAGGCCATTTCAGTGTGAAATAACACACAGGCTGTTTCAGTGTAGAATAACACACAGGCCATTTCAGTGTGAAATAACACACAGGCTGTTTCAGTGTAGATTAACACACAGGCCATTTCAGTGTGAAATAACACACAGGCTGTTTCAGTGTAGAATAACACACAGGCCTTTTAAATATGTGGAGTAATATGCAGACCTTTCCGTGTGGAGCATATCTATGTGGAATAACGTACATCATTTCAGAGCAAAATGGTGTCCATCACTCTGGCCTGTTTGCGTTAGCAGTGTTTCTGTGTGTTCAGAGCCATGCTGCAGTGCTCGCGGAGTGGCTGTGCATTTAGTCTGAGTACCCTTGATTGCTCTCTCTTTCTCTCTGTTCTCTTTCATCCTGCATTTCTCTCTTATCTCCGTCCTGCTCTCTCGCTCCATATTTCTTTGTTCTCTTTCTCTCTCTCGCTGCCTCGGTAATGAGAACGGGCTACACCTGTGTCTTTTCAAGTATTCATTTTGTGGTGAAGCCCCCCCCTCCCCCCCCCAATCCGTCTCTTGTTTTTTTTTGGTCTTAATTCATTTATTTGAAGTGTGTTGTTTCTGTTCCAGTTCAGACACACACACACGCACGTGCACACAGAAACACACACACACACACACAGTATAGCACAGCACAGTTGCTTTTCACACAGCAGAAAGCTCAACAATGCAGGCTGGGGGCCCCACAAAGGGGATGGTTTTCAGTGTCTCTTCAGTTTTTATATATTATTAAAAAACAGACCTGGATAAAACATTCGGTCATTTTCAGATGTATTCCAATGTTTTCGAGAGGTGTAGGACCTGCAGATCACTTATGCGATGTCCTGCGGGGATTGTAAGGAACTGACAGGTTGTGACATACTGTTTCAGAATTACAGATGCTGTTGTACTGAAAACGCTGTAGCGTTTTAGAGACCCACATTATTATTCCTGCTACTGTAAGTCAGTTCTGTCATTTGGCTACGTAATCCAAATGTCCCTTCAAAAGCTTGCACCAGTTCCTGACAGAGCTCAGAGGTCAGAGGTCAGAGGTCAAGCAGCTGGACCATCTGCGGGCTGTTGGGATGTAACTCAAGATTGCAGTCATAGACTGTCATGCATCACTACATCAGTGGGGTACAGTTATTGTGTCACTGACAGAGGCAGGCTGTAACCAACTGATTTAACACATAATAATAATAATAATAATAATAATATCTTTATTTATATAGCACTCATCATACATTAAAATGCAACTCAAAATGCTTTCCTAGCATAATAAAATAAAACATAGTAATCATAGAATGACAAAATAAAATGTATAAAGTTAAAAACATTAGGAAAGTTTAATTAAAAACATAATAAAAACATATACCATTAAAACAGTAAAACCAAAGGAAAATAAATAAATAATAACAAAAAAAGAAAGCTAAAATGAGCAGTGAACTGTTGCTTAAAACTGTGCACAGTAGTTGCCTGACCAGTAGCAATTGGCTTTGGATTCCAAGCCTTTTGAGCATAAAAGCAAAGTGCTGCTTCAGCTGATTCCTTATGTTTCATTCCTGGGACGTTAAATAAACCAGAGGCTGATGATCTGAGTGTTCGGCACGGAACATACGCCGACAAACAATCAGAAACATATAATGGTCTTAAACCATTAAGTTAAGCTTTGTAAACCAGTAAGAATACTTTTAAATCACTCTTAGTAAATATGGTGAGCCAGTGTAAGGAGGTCAGAGCAGGCATGATGTGTTCACTTACCTCGTTTTAGTAAAGATTCTGGCAGCTGCATTTTGTACTAGTTGTAATCTGTCAATCAGTTTATTTGGCAGTCATGTCAAGAGCACATTGCAATGATTTAAATTACTCAAAACAAATCCATGTGTCAGCTTCTTAGCATCTTTCAGGGAGTGGAATGGTCTGAGGTGTGCTATTTATCAAGTGGAAAAAGGCCGTCTTGGTTGCATAATCTATGAAAGGCTTAAAACTTCAGAGTTCAGAATCAAGTATGACAGCAAGATTTCTCACTTCTGATTTGTCTTCAGCAGCTAGATGTCCACGTTTGCTATTTTATCTTTCTATCCATTCTTTCCTATGAGTGCAATTTCAGTTTTGTCCTCATTGAATTAAAGTTTTTGCTCATCCAGTCGACAATACTATCTATACAGCTCAACTGAGTTAAGGCATCAGGGTCGTGTGGTAAAACAGAGATACAGCTGCATGTCATCTGCATAGCTGTGAAAGCTGACATCATATTTACAAATAATTTTACCCAATGGAAGCATGTTTAAGGAGAACGAAAGTGGCCCAAGAATGAACCCTTGCAGAACACCACACATATGTCCATGTACCTTTGACACAGTTTTTTTTCTCCCAGTTATGCATGATTCAAACCAGTTTAATGTTTTTCCAGTGAGACCAACTCAGTGTTTAAGATGATGGATAAGAATAATGTGGCCTAAGTTAAGCACTAAGATCTAAAAGAATAAGAGACAAGCAAATGATTTGCATTCACATGCTCTCAGGTCATTCAGGACTTTCACAAAATGATTCAGAATGATTTACTTTAAATCCAGACCATGATCAATAAATAGTTTCAAAGCTGCTTTTTTTGTGTTGTGCTCATGAAAGGCAAAATGGAGATGTGTCTGTATTTACTGCTTGCTGAGCAGTCTGGGTTATTTTTCTTAAAAAGAAGTCTCACTTCAGCCTTTTTTAAATCACCAGGAAAGATGCCTGATAATAAAGAATCATTGACTGTATCTAGCACATCATTGGCTATATAATCAAAAACATTTCTTAAAAAGCTGTTCAGAATTGGGTCAAGGGAGCACAAAGAGGTTTTCAATTGTGCTACAATGCCATAGAGTTCACTATTATTTATTTTGCAGAAGGTGGTCATATTATTCGGTGGAGAACAAGGGGGTAAATCAGGTTATGCTCTGAGAGTTTGGGAAATACAGGTTTGAAAATTCACAAATTTTCTCATTGAAGAATACAGCAAATTCTTCTCATTTTGATGCTGATGCTTGACTAAACCAGTCCAGGATTTAACAAGCGGTTGCTGGTAGAAAAGAGGACTCTAGGGCTGCTGCCACTATCATTGATAATTTTATAAAAATGAGTTTGCCTTGCAATAGAGAGAGTCTTGTTATATCTTGCAATATGGCTCTTAAGGATATCATAATGGTACCACAAGCTTTTTTCTCAATTTTCGGTCAGTTTTGTGACATTCCTTTTTTAAGGAGATGTTTTACAGAGTACAGTCCCATTCTTAGATAATATATATATATTCTGGAGCAATTAAGTTGCTATTGTAAGTTTTATAATGTTGACAGATATTCCACTGTTCACTGTTATAATTAAGAATTTATGATAAATTATTCAGAAAGAAAAAATAAAACAGATGCAATATGCAATGGATGCAAGAGAAACTTAACATTAACATATAATTACTTTTATATAAGCTAAATAGTAATTAAAATATTACCACTGTATTTACATATAAATATACACAACAAAGTGCACTCTTGCTAAAAGGCAAATTTTTCTGACAACAAATTCGTCTTCTGGATGGACTGTGTTTATATAATTGTAATTCAAGTAAACTATTCAATTTTCATCCATTTGAGCGGTTTGCCTTCTTTCCTTAGTCTCCCTCCCTCCCTTCTTCCTCTCGATTCTTTTATTTTCTGCTCTGGACGGCCTATCCAGAACATTTCCCCCGCCTCGTGCACACTAATCACCATCAGCAACATGTGGAGCTGTCGCCACGGCAACCCCTTTTGATGTGACAAGTGGCGGCGCTCGGTGAATAGGGTATCTGCGCGAGACGGGCCTCCAGACAAGCCGAGGAAACGCAGCCCTGAGTCGCACGTTTTCTTCTCCTTTCTGCACTGCCGACTTTTACTCCGTTTCTCACTCATTTCCCTTTTTTCAATTTTTTTTTACTCTTTGGTCGTTCCTTTCCACTGCTTTATTTTTCCCCATGCAAAGCTTTTATTTTTAAATTCCACCTTCGTATATAAACATGGCAATGTAGTTTGTCGTTATGATTCGGCCGGAGTAATCGCGGGTTTTCAGTAGTAAGAGCTCTTCAGGAAAGGGCAAGATAAATGCACCCTTCTTCCCTTTTCTTGTTTTGATCGGTTTCTGTCCGGACCTTCCAAGGACCGGACAGCGGTTTTATCACGGCGGCGAGTAGCCTAATGCTGATGTTTTCGGGTGAGTTATATTCCAATGCTTCTCCCACTTCAAAGAATAAAATCTCAGATATATGGAGGCAAAGCACATTTTTTCGTTCATATTATTTCGTGTTGTTAAATGACAAATGACTAATAGCAATACGTTGCCATTATAACGTATTATATTTTTTAAATGTTTAATTGTTTAAACTGTTTCCAACGATATCTGTTTTATCAGTAGCTATGCTTGTACCCTTCTGCTGGTATCCTGGAATAGTACTTGTACTTCATACATTTAAATGTTAGGCAGACAGCTGCTCTAATTTCAATATTTTGTTTAAACAATAAAGTGACATTTTCACCCTTCAATGCGATATATAGGTATACTATTGCCGAAATAACCTCATGTCTCTGAAGTGAGCACAATATGCTCTAAATAAGAAAAAGAACACGCCATTTGAAAAGATTTTGAGCAACTGTTTTAGTATGGGGTATTAAAAGGGACGGATGATTGTACAGACACGCGAAGGAATATCGCTGCTCTCGAAAATCCTGTCTGACCTGCGATGTCACGCGAAAATATTGTATAACTACAACCAGTCCTCATAAACTCCCCATTACAAACTTTGAGTGTATTAATTCGGGCTTTAAAACGCACTGATACTATAATTCAGTAGGCCGACAAATAGGCTAAATGATCAGCGATAGTGATAGAATAGAACAAACTCAAGACACATTATAATCATTACGAGAATAGTAGTAATTTTAACTCCATTGATTTTGTTTCTCTAAATGGCATGCGAAATTTGACGAGATTAATGAAGTGAAATGCTCTATTACTGACGGTAAATATTTTAATGATATTATTTCATGACTGTAAAATGTTAAGTATTAATTCAGCTGTAGCAGAGTAGGCTACGTATGAGTCCGACAGGGACCAAATGTACTCTGTAAGAGTTGATTTAACACTGAACATTTCACTGTGTATAAATGTCAATTGTATAGTCTTAACTGACTGTATGCAATTGTAATGACGCTGTATAGAAATAAAGTATCATGCGTTAAGACCATATGCTTGCACAAGGTTTCTCCTTATCACTCAGTAACAGAATTGGCAAATTTCTGTCTTCAGATGTGAGATTATAATCTGCTACTGCATTCCGGGTTCACAAATATTTGACGCACAGTCTCAGTTTGAGAACAGAGATATTGCAGGGAGTTTTTAAAAAAATATCTTGTATGGAATTCATTTCATACTGAGCTTGGGGAAATCAGAACAGGCTTTTGATTATCCAGGCACCACATTCTTAGTATTATTAGCCTGAACCTGCTGCTGAGTTGTGGTGTATGCTCTTGCGCATCTCTGGAGCTGGTGTAACATGGTGTACAATATGATATTTATCCCAAATGGAAAAGCCTCCATTTTGTTGGAGCACCAGCTGAGAGCTGGAAATGAAGTCTGTACCACCGACTGGACCTACCTGTACAAACAAGATTCCATATCTGATTAAGAAGTTTGTGTGTGGGTGTGCGTTTGTATGTGTATGCATTTGTGTGTGTGTGTGTGTGTGTGTATGCGTGCGTTTGTGTGTGTGTGGGTTTGTGCTAGTGTTTATGCGTGTGTGTGTGCATATGTGTGTGCATGTTTGTGTGTGTATGTGCGTGCTCACTTGCACTAGTGCACCGTGTGCATGTGTGTGTGTGTGTATTTGTGTATATGCATGTATGCATGCACTGTGTGTGTGTGTGTGTGCTTGCATGTGTGTGTGTGTGTGTGTGTGCGCGCGCATGTGTGTGTGTACATGCATACATGCGTGTGTGTGTATGTGTATGTATGCGTTCACTTGCTGTGGGTTAACCTCCCACTGTTCCTTCTGCTGTCCCCCTTCTCAGACAGTGATGTCAGGTGAGGCGGTTGCTGTGGTTACGGGGGTCAGTGCTGTCTGTACATCAGTGTGGTGATATATAATGCATTATCACCTCTGCATGTGTGGCCCACAACAGCCTTTCACTCCTATGACTCCAGTCGCACGGGCCTTCAGAACCCCTCCCTCACAATCACCCTCTAAATGACATAAAAGCACCCAATTTTCCTTTTATAATTATTATCATCTTTATCATCACAACCAGCTTCATCAGGTTCAGGGTTTCCCTCAGGAAAATAGTGGAGGGGAAAGTGCCTCTGTAGGTAAGCAGCAGCGGTGTGAAGCAGCAAGCCGTATTCACATGGTGTAGCCTACACCTGACCTGGTGAAAACATGACCACATCGTACCAATTTCGTTAAACAGCACGTACGTTTTGAACGGTTCGATATAAGATTATGGAGGTCTGAGTCTGAGATTTTACTGAATTCTTCTTCTTTGATGTTTGTGGAGGCGCTGGTGAATTCGGTAGAGATGCCTCCACTATTAACTCCTCGGGGAACCCACCTCCCTCTGAGACTCCCTGTTCACTCTCCGCTCTCCTCCTTTTCCTGTCACTCATCCAACGCATGGAAAAATATGCATCACACATTCAGCCATTTTATCCCATCAGTGTGGTACAGTCACATTTTCAGCAGGTAAGAATAGTTGCTGCAGTTTGTTGCATATTCTGCTCATGGAGCAGCCCATTTATGAATATTATGGAGGAAGACGAAGAGGCCAGATAGAGGAAGGCCCTTTAGAGAGAAAGGAACTAGTCTCAACTAGCTCCATGTAGAAATGCACATGTACACTATCCAGTAGCACACACATTTAGTATCCCATGCACACGTACATATACATGCACGTGTATGATGTGCACATAAGTGCACACACACACAATGCTGTTTTCTGAAAATAATGTGAACTTTTTCTTTGTGGAAGTGATGGGGGGTATAGATGGTGTAGGTTTGGGCTGTTAGTGTGGCTGGTGTAGGTATGGGCTGTCGGCGTAGATGTGTGGATGGTGTAGGTAGCATAGACTGTGAATTTGTAGGTGGTGTGGATGGTGTAGATGGTGTACATGGGTGGGCGTGACCTGATTAAGGTGGGGTATGATTGGGGGAAGGTGTGCTTGTGTAATATGGGATTCAGGGTGCGCTTGTTGATGCGGTGGGGAGTGTGTTTTTGCTGAGGGCGGGTCTTCAGTGTGCAGGGGACAGAGCGCAGTTTCGGAGTCTGCGGTACTGACAGCGATGTTTGTCTGGGAAAGCGTGGGGCTCTGTGGGTGTGAGCGCTGGGTGGGGCCTGACGGGACCCCCAGATTTTGCGGGTGAGTGAAGGGGTCAGGGGGCAGCAGGGGTTGGAGAGAGGTCCTGGGACCCAGGGGTGCAGGCTGCTTCCCTTTCTAAGAATAACACGGTGGGGTGGGAAGGGTACCAGAATCTGCTAAAACTTTGGGTTATAAACATGAGGAACAGATCATTTTACTTTTACATGTTACACAGCGCTTAAAATTACTTTTTAAAAACATGTAAAATAACACTGTGATAGGGCCAAGACTTTTTCTGTGTGTGTGTGTGTGTGTGTGTGTGTGTGGACAGCCAAGTGTGCATGCTTTGGTGTGTGCGAGTTTGTCTATCTGTGAGTGACTGAGTATGTGTGGATGTGTGTTCGCACACACGTGGGGATTGAGTGGTACTGGGCCCATCTTGCTCTCCCCGCTCTCCCTCTTACCTCCTGTCCTTCCACCTTCCCCTCTCGCTCCCATGCTGTCCCGCCCATTCTTGCCCCCCCCCCATGCCCCGCCTCTTGCCCCGCCTACTTGCCCCGCCCTGCTGCCTGTCAGTCGCTGGGGCAGCGGGGCCCTTTGTCCTGTTGTCCTGAGGCGCCTCGTCTCTCCCTCACCCCAAAGCGCCTGTCCCTCTGTTCTCTTCCCCCTCTGGGGGCCCCAGTGGGGCAGGAGGTGAGCCTCCCCCTGCTCCGCCCCGTTAACCCCCCTGTCCCGCGGCCCTCCTCTTCTCTTCCCACACATTCCAGGGCTCTGTGAGGAGGGGGGGGGTGGAACAGATGCAAACCCAGGAGAATATGGGATGTGTTGGAGGGCTAAAGGTTTTGGATGTGTGAAAGGCTTGGTTTAGGATCATTTAGACATCTGATTAAGCTCTTTTACAGACGGCTGATTTAGGATGTTTTAGAGGGCTGGTTTAGGGTATTTTAAAGGGCTGTAGGATAAGCTATTATGTAAGATATTTCATCCCTACAGTTGCGTTCCTTTAATGCCTTGAGCGGCTTCTTCTGTGTGATCTTTCAGCTTGGTGGGCTTTCTGTGGTGGACCCAACCCTAAAATGACCTTTTGCTTCTTGATGCTGGTGTGGAAGCAGAATGGGGCAGTCATGCATTTTGTGCTGTCCCCTGTAATGAGTGCTGCTGCTCTGCTTCCTCTCCAAAGCCATACCCACTCCTCTTCTGACCCTGTGCCAGTGTAACACACCACATAGCTCATGGTGCTGTGTGTCCTTCCCCCCCCCCCCCCCATAGACATAGACCGTTTGAGTTTTTCAAGCCCTTTAAATTGGGGTAGGGATAATGAAAATGTGTCAAAAAATCATACCTCTGAGTAAAAACTGTATTTTTCACAATGGAAAATTTATCTTTCCCTTCCTCTCTCGATGCTACAGTAGCTCTCCTCTTGACTGTCTGGAATTATGTGGAGCATGTTGCTGTTGCCATGGCAGTGGGAGTGAGAGGGAGAATTGGGGAATGTACTTTCGGTGCCTGATCCGAGGTCTACAGCAATCAAAATGAGGCGCGTCATGACACGTCATTATGCAGCGAGGACGCGCGAGGACTCCGCGCTGGTCGCCGAGCCGAGCTGATCGCACGCCAGCGCCAGTCCTCCGGAGTCCCCAGTGAGCTCGCTGTTACCGTGGCAACATCAACAGACTGGGGGGAGCGTCGCATCGTTCTCCTCCCCACTCTCTCTCTATCTCGTTCTGTGTACAATCAGAGTCTGTACACTTATAGTAACAGCAATTAGTGAGGGAGGGGGGGGAGGGTGTCCCCATTAACCCATGGTGGGGGGGGGGGGTTCTCTTTGTACCAGTATTGTATACATGTCTGCAATTACGAAAAGTAGGTAGGGGGAGGTGGGGGCAGCGGATGGCTAATTATTTGTGGTAGATGAGGGTGGCGCGTGTCACTGAGCAGTAATGGTGGCTCTGAGCCCAGACTGTTTACACGGAGGCTGAGAGCTTCATTCAGCAGACAAATTCCTCTCTTCCTACCTTCTCTCTCTCTCTCTCTCTCTCTCTCTCTCTCTCTCGCGCAGATGAGCGATGGGCGAGGGCTGCCCCAGCACACACGAGTTCGCGACAGCTCTCGGCGGGTGTTCCTCACGCTGGTGGGCGTGGCCTGCGTGGGCGGGATCCTGGTGGCCGCGTTCACCATCGTCTGCCTGCGGCACCACGCCGTCCTGCTGGCTGCTGGGAAGCTGGGGCTGGGACCGGAGGGAGGCGTCGACACGCCCTACGAGTACCAGGTACACACACATCTTACAGAGACGTGCTCTGTGAGGACCAGGTACACACACACCTGAGAGAGATGTGCTCTATGAGGACCAGGTACACACACATCTTACAGAGACATGCTCTACGAGTACCAGGTACACACACACCCGAGAGAGACGTGCTCTACGAGTACCAGGTACACACACCTGAGAGAGATGTGCTCTATGAGGACCAGGTACACGCGCCTGAGAGAGATGTGCTCTACGAGTACCAGGTACACACACCTGAGAGAGATGTGCTCTATGAGGACCAGGTACACACACATCTTACAGAGACATGCTCTACGAGTACCAGGTACACGCGCACCCGAGAGAGACGTGCTCTACGAGTACCAGGTACACACACCTGAGAGAGATGTGCTCTATGAGGACCAGGTACACGCGCCTGAGAGAGATGTGCTCTACGAGGACCAGGTACACACACCTGAGAGAGATGTGCTCTATGAGGACCAGGTACACACACACCTGAGAGAGATGTGCTCTATGAGGACCAGGTACACACACCTGAGAGAGATGTGCTCTATGAGGACCAGGTACACACACACATAACAGAGACGTGCTTTATGAGGACCAGGTACACACACATCTTACAGAGACATGCTCTATGAGGACCAGGTACACACACACCTGAGAGAGACGTGCTCTACGAGTACCAGGTACACACACCTGAGAGAGATGTGCTCTATGAGGACCAGGTACACGCGCCTGAGAGAGATGTGCTCTACGAGTACCAGGTACACACACCTGAGAGAGATGTGCTCTATGAGGACCAGGTACACACACCTGAGAGAGATGTGCTCTATGAGGACCAGGTACACACACACTCCTTACAGAGACATGCCCTATGGGGACCAGGTACACACACACCCCTACAGAGAGAGCATCGTGCTCATGAGGACCTTGAGCAGTACACACCCTGAGAGATGTGCTCTTGAGGACCAGGTACACACACCTGAGAGAGATGTGCTCTATGAGGACCAGGTACACACACCCTAGAGAGAGTGCTTATGAGGACCAGGTACACACACCTGAGAGAGACGTGCTCTATGAGGACCAGGTACACACACACATAACAGAGACGTGCTTTATGAGGACCAGGTACACACACACCTGAGAGAGACGTGCTTTATGAGGACCAGGTACACACCTGAGAGACTGCTCTATGAGGACCAGGTACACACCACATAGAGACGTGCTTTCATGAACCAGGACAACAATGAAACTTTGGACCAGTACACTCCTTTACAGAGACTGTTCGTGCCTAGGACTTTGTCGCGCATGGCAGCAAGTTCTGGACGTCAGGAGGCAGGAGGTGGGGGCGGGGCCAGGGGCGGGGGAGGTGCGGACACGTCCAGGGTGAGCAGCGTGTCGTCCCAGTTCAGCGACGGCGCCCAGCACAGTCCCAGCTCCCACAGCAGCACCCCGTCCTGGTGTGAGGAGCCGACGCAGGCCAACATGGACATCTCCACCGGTCACATGATCCTGGTCAGTGTCCCTCACTTTACGAATCACATTCTCATCGAAAACTAAATGGAAACTTGAATTATTCTCACAGTAGGTCATGGTGTGTGAGGAGTTTGTGTCTGTGTGCGTAGAGCATGGTGTGTGAGTGAGTGTGTCTGTGCTGCAGTAGGCATGGCTGTAGTGATGTCTGTGCTGCAGTAGGCATGGCTGTGAGGTGAGTGTGTCTGTGCTGCAGTAGGCATGGCTGTGTGAGGTGAGTGTGTCTGTGCTGCAGTAGGCATGGCTGTGTGAGGTGAGTGTGTCTGTGCTGCAGTAGGCTATGGCTGTGTGAGGTGAGTGTGTCTGTGCTGCAGTAGGCATGGCTGTGTGAGGTGAGTGTGTCTGTGCTGCAGTAGGCATGGCTGTGTGAGGTGAGTGTGTCTGTGCTGCAGTAGGCATGGTGAGTGTGTCTGTGCTGCAGTAGGCATGGCTGTGTGAGGTGAGTGTGTCTGTGCTGCAGTAGGCATGGTGGTGTGAGGTGAGTGTGTCTGTGCTGCAGTAGGGCATGGTGGTGTGAGGTGAGTGTGTCTGTGCTGCAGTAGGCATGGCTGTGTGAGGTGAGTGTGTCTGTGCTGCAGTAGGCATGGTGGTGTGAGGTGAGTGTGTCTGTGCTGCAGTAGGCATGGCTGTGTGAGGTGAGTGTGTCTGTGCTGCAGTAGGCATGGCTGTGTGAGGTGAGTGTGTCTGTGCTGCAGTAGGCATGGCTGTGTGAGGTGAGTGTGTCTGTGCTGCAGTAGGCATGGCTGTGTGAGATGAGTGTGTCTGTGCTGCAGTAGGCATGGCGGGGTCTGAGCTGGAGGTTAACGCAGTGTTCCGTTTCCCAGGCCTACATGGAGGATCACCTGCAGAATAAGGACCGGCTGGCTCATGAGTGGGAGGCCTTGTGCTCCTACCAGGCCGAGCCCAGCTCCACCACGGCCGCCCAGAGCCAGGGCAACACCAAGAAGAACCGCAACCCTCAGTCTGTACCCTGTGAGCTGCCCCTGCCCCCCTCGCTGCCACTTCTGCCTCTTCTTCTGTTCCGTCTTTTCGTCTCCGCTCTTCGTCTGCCCAGTTTGCATACTTTCCTTTGGTCCAATTTCATTGTCTTTTCATTCATTGTGACATGAGTATTTTTCTTGTTTTATTGCAGATGACCACTCGGTGAACTGGCGGAGATTACTCAGGGCCGACTACATCATGCCAGCATCTTAGAAGCTATCCATTGCTACATCATGTTGCTTTAAGCTATTCCATTGGCTACATCACTGTAGCATCTATTACTATTCCTAGCCATCGTGCATCTTAGTAAGCTATTCCATTGGCTACATCACTTAGCATCTTGCTTCATTGGCTACATCATTACTCTATAGCTATTCCATTGGCTACATCACTGTTACTCTAGTCTTTTCCTTGCACATCTGTTGCTCTAGTAGCTATTCCATTGGCTACATCACTGTTAGCATTTTTGCTATTCATGGCACATCATGTTAGACTTAGTAAGCTATTGCATGGCTACATCACTGTTAGCCTCTTAGTAGCTATCCATTGGCTATATCCGTTAGCATCTTAGTAAGCTATTCCATTGGCTACATCACTGTTAGCATCTTATTAAGCTATTCCATTGGCTACATCACTGCATCTAGTAAGCTATCTTTCATCACTGTTAGCTCTTGTACTATCTGCCATCACTGTACCTCTAGTAAGCTATTCCATTGGCTACATCACTGTTAGCATCTTAGTAAGCTATTCCATTGGCTACATCACTGTTAGCCTCTTAGTAAGCTATTCCATTGGCTACATCACTGTTAGCCTCTTAGTAAGCTATTCCATTGGCTACATCACTGTTAGCATCTTAGTAAGCTATTCCATTGGCTACATCACTGTTAGCATCTTAGTAAGCTATTCCATTGGCTACATCACTGTTAGCCTCTTAGTAAGCTATTGCATTGGCTACATCACTGTTAGCCTCTTATTAAGCTATTCCATAGGCTACATCACTGTTAGCCTCTTAGTAAGCTATTCCATTGGCTACATCACTGTTAGCCTCTTATTAAGCTATTCCATAGGCTACATCACTGTTAGCCTCTTATTAAGCTATTCCATAGGCTACATCACTGTTAGCCTCTTATTAAGCTATTCCATTGGCTACATCACTGTTAGCATCTTATTAAGCTATTCCATTGGCTAAATCACTGTTAGCATCTTATTAAGCTATTCCATAGGCTACATCACTGTTACTCTATTAGCTTCCAGCTCGTTCCTTATAAGCTATTCATGTACATCATGTTAGCTCTTAGTAGCTATTCCATTGGCTAATCATTGCATCTTAGTAGCTATCTGCTACATCACTTAGTCTCTTAGTAAGCTGTGCCGTTGCCTCCGCATTCTCTTATTTAGCCAGGGATGTTTTTTTCATCCTGGCTGTAAGCGCTGTGGCATGAGTATGCCCTCATGAGTGTGAGTCCATTTCCTCATTAATAATCACACGGTTACAGTGACCAATGAGACATTGCCCTGCCCCCTGAAGGAGAGATGAGGAGATTCCTTGTGATGTTTGTGACCTTTGACCTGAAACCTCACTGTGTCCCCAGATTGAGCACGATCCTCGAATGCCAGCTTACATCGCCACCCAAGGACCCCTGTCCCACACTATCGCTGACTTCTGGCAAGTACGTTTCACACTGTGAGTGCTTGTGCCTTGTACATGTCGTGTGTGTATGCGCGGCTGATTATGGTGTGTTACACAATATGTAGTGTGTTTGTGTGTGCACATTTTGTCATTGTGCATTGCAGATGGTGCTTGTGTGTATGTGTACAGTGTGCGCAGTCGTAGTTAGTGTGTGTTGCAGATGTGTTTGCGTGCGCGGTGCAGTGCTGGTGTGTTGCAGTGATACTGATGCTGTATTGCAGATGGTGTGGGAGAGTGGCTGCACAGTCATAGTGATGATGACGGCTCTCGTTGAGGACGGACAGAAGCAGTGCGATCGCTACTGGCCTGATGAGGGGTCCTCCCTATACCACGTTTATGAGGTGAGTGTCTGCTGTGGGTGTGTGTGTAGACGTGTGTGTATAGTGTGTGTGTGCGTGCTTTGTGCACGTGTGTGTTTAACAATGTGACACGTTTCTCAGGTAAACCTGGTGTCGGAGCACATCTGGTGCAATGACTTCCTGGTGCGCAGTTTCTACCTGAAGAACGTGCAGACGCAGGAAACGCGCACGCTGACGCAGTTCCACTTCCTGAGCTGGCCGGCCCATGGCATCCCCACCTCCACACGCCCTCTGCTGGACTTCAGGAGGTACTGCAAGATACCGTCTCTGTCCTACAGGACACCTTGTGTACTGAATTCACATGAAAACACTGAGGACTGTGTACTAACATACGTGCACACACACACACACACACACACACACAAACACTTTCTCAGTCTTTACCCTTTATGCATCCCTTTCTTTTGAGTTCTTTTCCTCTGCCTGCCTTTGTTTCTCTGCCTCTCTTCTCTCTCTCTCTTCTGTCTTCTGTTCTTTCTCTTCTTGTCTTCTCTCTCTCTCTGTGGCATGGAGGTCTGTAAGGGTCGTGGGCTTTGCACATGTGTCAGTGTCATTTTTGCGATTTGCAGCTAGTGTTCTGGGTCCAGTTGCATAGTCACAAAAATGATCATTGGCAGATGTGACTGCAGCGGGAGGGACGCTGGCCGGATGGCCCATCGCCCTCGCCCCTCCCCCTCTGTAGGACTGGGTGATGCTGCCTGTCTATCAAATATTCCTCCCCCATTTAAACATGCACCCAATCACAGCTTCAGCTAAGCCTGCCCTCTGCCCTCTTATCTCTCAGGGTGCACTTCCTCCTCTCCCCTGGACCTCTGCCTTTTGCCTGTGCAGAGTAACACACAGCTCGCGTACACAGTTCACAGTAAACTGCAATACTAATCATGTGCTGGTTAATAATGCCGCCCATATGAGTGATGTCATTTCCTGATCACATCACATGACGGATATTTCTGTCTTTGTCTGCCTCTTTATTCCCTGTCTCAATTTTACTCTCCCCCTGCCCCTCCACCCTCTCCCCCCTTTCTTCCATTCCTTCCATCTTTATTCTGCCTCTCCCCAGGAAGGTAAACAAGTGCTACAGAGGACGGTCCTGCCCTATCATTGTTCACTGCAGGTAAACTGATAACTGCAATATATGCATTTTCCACATGGTGACAGCAGAGTCTCTGGAAAAAAGCAGATAGTACATTTTGTTCAGTGTTACAATAGCTGTAGGCGGTCATTGGCAGCTACTCTTGCCAGTAAAGTGTTGTGCTGTGCACAGATAATGGGTTGTGTTTTCTGTCTGATGCAGTGATGGCACAGGGCGGACTGGGACCTACATCCTGATAGACATGGTTCTCAATCGCATGGCCAAAGGTGAACATCAACCACCTGCCACCTGCACTACATTACATTATATTACATGCACTTAGCATATGATCCAGTGTGGATTACTGTGTAGGAAATACTGTACCTGAAATACATAATTCAGCATAATTAATATGTGCAGTAGTGCCACAGCTGTTGGACGACATTGGAAAGGCCAGTGATTTGGTTAGCCTATGCTAACCAAAGAATTGCTCATAATCTGCATGCCACCTCAGTAGATACAGTTGATAGTTTGACTGCATTTATTAGTTAAACAGATTTTTTTTTCCAGTTTTCTGAGAATTCCCCAAGTAATTATAAACAAAGGCCCATATAATCTGGATTAATAGATTTTAATTGAATGAGACAGTATTACTCCATTGGAGCTGTTCAGTTCTTACTGGATGTTGCAAAGAAAACAATCAGTAAGAAGTCATCCTTGACACTTAGAAGGGAGGGCAGACTAGACAAAGAACTGCTCTACCAGAGTTTTTAAATTCAAACTACTTTATTGTGCGTTATGTGCCCTTTTTATTATACATTACAGCAGGGGAAGTGTTGCTGAGGATGGCTTGAATACAGAAATGTCTGTCTTGTTCCTCTGAAGTATTAATCAAAGATTATTTATTCAATATGTAGTTTTTAACCATGTTTTGTGAAAAATATGTGTATGTGTTTTGAGAGACGTGTGTGTGTGTGCGCGCATGTGTATGTAAGTACTTACATGGGTGGTCTGCATGGATGTTGTAGTAGATGTGTATATGTGTGTGTGTGATACTTACACATATGTGGATTGTGTAGATGTAGTAGTAGATGTGTATATCTGTGTGGATGCATTAGGAGCTGTGTGTGTGTGTGTGTGTGTGTGTTATACTTACACGTGTCTATGTGGATGCATTAGGAGCTGTGTATGTGTGTGTGTGTGTGTGTGTGATACTAACACGTGTCTATGTGGATGCATTAGGAGCTGTGTATGTGTGTGTGTGTGTGTGTGTGTGTGTGTGTGTGTGATACTAACACGTGTCTATGTGGATGCATTAGGAGCTGTGTATGTGTGTGTGTGTGTGTGTGTGTGTGTGATACTAACACGTGTCTATGTGGATGCATTAGGAGCTGTGTATGTATGTGTGTGTGTGTGTGTGTGTGATACTAACACGTGTCTATGTGGATGCATTAGGAGCTGTGTGTGTGTGTGTGTGTGTGTGTGTGTGTGTGATACTAACACGTGTCTATGTGGATGCATTAGGAGCTGTGTGTGTGTGTGTGTGTGTGTGTGTGTGTGGATACTAACACGTGTCTATGTGGATGCATTAGGAGCTGTGTGTGTGTGATACTAACACGTGTCTATGTGGATGCATTAGGAGCTGTGTGTGTGTGTGTGTGTGTGTGTGTGTGTGTGTGTGTGTGTGTGTGTGTGATACTAACACGTGTCTATGTGGATGCATTAGGAGCTGTGTGTGTGTGTGTGTGTGTGTGTGATACTGACATGTGTCTATGTGGATGCATTAGGAGCTGTGTGTGTGTGTGTGTGTATGTGTGTGTGTGTGATACTAACACGTGTCTATGTGGATGCCTTAGGGGTAAAGGAGATCGACATTGCAGCAACCCTGGAGCACATTCGTGACCAGAGACCGGGCATGGTGGGCACCAAGGTACAGCATCATCCACAGCGCCACAGAGCAGGGGCAGGGAAAACCAGCGTGTGTGTATGCGTGTGTGTGTGCGTGTGTGCGTGTGTGCGTGTGTGCGTGTGTGTGTGCCTGCGTATGTGTGTTTGCTTCCGCTCGTGTGTGTGTGTGTGTGTGTGTTTGCTTCCGCTCGTGTGTATGCGTGTGTGTGTGTTTGCTTCCGCTCGTGTGTGTGTGTGTGTGTGTGTCTGTCTGTGTGTCTGTGTGCATTCGCACACATACTTGTGAGCGTGTGACTTTGTGTGTTCACATGTTTATGTGAGCCGTCTCCCCCTCCCCCCTGCAGGACCAGTTTGAGTTCGCTCTGACGGCCGTGGCAGAGGAGGTCAACGCCATCCTGAAAGCCCTGCCCCAGTGAGCTGTGCCTCGTGCCCGGCAGCCTTCATCACTGCTTTTTCCTCTTCCTCACATCCTTCCTCCTCTTCGTCGTGGTCTTCCTCTTCCTCACAGCCCTGTTCTTGTCCCTCCGCTTCGATCCACAAGCGGTCACAAGGGGAATTATCTGAACACGAAGCCGCGTGCCCCCACTGTCTCGGCTCCGAGATGAATAACACAGGGCTCCCCGATGGTGTTAGCTGGCCGAGACTTCTAACGGCAGTACAGCACTGTGCCCTGTTTCAGGCCGGGCCAGTGGTGACTGACTGGGAGTCCTGTGCTGCAATGCGTAATTCGCTCAGTCCCTCGTTGCGCAGACTGTAACGTGATACGCTAACGTGTGCAGCTAAGACAGCACTGAAAGGATGTTCCAGCAATGGGACGGGCCTACAGGTATAAATGGGCATTCCAACTTGTGAGAAAAGGCAACGGAAAATTTAAATAGTCATTTTTCTTTCTCCAGTGGGTGCCGGGGTAATTCATGGACCCTGTTCTCATGGGTTAACAACTCGGTCAACATTAACGAACCCTTCTGTGTAACCTAATTAATGACTTAAGTGATATATCTAATTTTGGCCCATAGGAATACTGGTCCCCTAGGACCAGAGTTCAACAGCTGCTTCAGGGACATCTTCCAGTTGGCCGTGGTGAAAGGTTCCAAAATAATTGTTTGACCGTTTACCTCCCTTGAACTCTCTGGTCCACGGAACCTTACGAGAGTCAGCACAGATCTCACGTTACCTTTGCTTTTAAGTCTGATAATTCCTCATGTGACTGGGATAAGCTCCTATCTTGGGGATGGGGGCAGTCAGTGGCTGGACTGCTTGTCTTTTTTCATTATTGGTATTCTAGCTCACTCCTTCCTTCAGGTAAACATTCTTGTCAGAGTACCTCTGTTAGTGTCATGAAAGTGTTATACATTCATATACACACTCTTTACCTCTATATTCTTTTTTAACAATCATACTGTTTTAAAATGTATTTCGCCCTACTACACATATGTATATATACTGTAAAAGTGGGAGTGTCATCTCAATCGGAGCCTACTCACACTTATGAATGTGTTCAGAGCTGTTGTCTGGGAAGTTTCACAAATCCCGCCCCCAAGGGTACTGATGGGGGGTGTGTCTTATACTGTAGGAAGTTCCTCCTCTCTTTTCCTTAGATACAGCAACCCTCCCCACTCGTTATAGTGAGTGATTACTCTGTAGCATTCCTTGTATCTGTCATAGACAAGTCAAAGATAAAATGACAAAAAAAACAGAAAAGTAATACTAT
Source organism: Anguilla rostrata (assembly GCF_018555375.3). Lineage (NCBI taxonomy): Eukaryota > Metazoa > Chordata > Actinopteri > Anguilliformes > Anguillidae > Anguilla > Anguilla rostrata. The sequence goes on from NC_057947.1 coordinate 5,501,908, forward strand.
ATGGAAAAATAATATTTCTTTTCTAACTTTGTGATGAATAAAGTTTGTGAAGTGGTGCAACTGCAGTGCGGGGGTCTGTGTGCCCTTTGTTTACGTGCCTGGCCTGCCTCGACCTGGTCACTAGGTTTGCACAGCCGTCGTCCACAGGATGCTGAGCACTCTGGGTGACAACGATGAGTCCGCACTGCTCCCCAGAGAAAGGCCATCCGGCCATTGTGGCTGTTCATTATTCCGATGGGGAACCACAAAGGCTCAAGGCATCAGTCTTGTTTGGTGCTATTAATAAATTCATTGCACTGGGGAGCAAGTACGGCACCGAGACTCATCCTCATTCGGTTCACTGCCCTGTTCGGCACCTTTCAAAGAGGTTTGCTTTCTGAGGTTTTGGATGTGCGTGTTTTATAGTTTTCCGCATCGAGCAAATACTGCACTGCTACTGTGACCCTACACTGCGCTTATTGTACGCTCCAGCTCTCAGTCTCCAGGTTTCCTGTGGGGGGGTCCAGTGACTGGCTAACCTGTGCTCCCTCTCAGACATACACTGGGCTCTGTGGAACCCAGATTAGGTGGTGGGTGGTTATTACAGTAAGTAGAGCTGGAGGTAGTACTGCACGTGCTCAGCATAGGTGAGTACCCGCAAAAAAATGAACCTTGAAATCACTTGGACAGGTTAGCCTCATACGATTCTGTCTGACAAATAACTGCAGGCTCTTGAAGCCCTCCCTTTTAATCGCATAGTTCACAGATCTGATCCTGTGTACAGTATGTTGTGAAAATGTTAAAAAACGGAATGTAAAATATGGCGATTAACAACTACGGATAAATGGTGCTCTGCGTGTGTCTCTAGTGCAGTGTATTAACTGACTGTTGGAAAGAGATATGATGTAAATAATGCATTTTTGCCACTAAGTTAAAACTCTTGGCACCCGGCAGTAGGTCCCAACCCACATTTTGACAACCAGTGCTTCTAATCACGTGTACAATGAGGTAATCACTCCTGCGTTTGGGTCGCTTTCACAAAACACTGCTATGATTCACGGTAGCAATGGCTTTCTTCTTCCCTTTCTTGTCTGCACACCAGAACACAGAGGCCAAACACACTTCTTTATAAAACACAACTATATTTGTTCAGTCTTCCATGTTATTTCCAGTTATTTCGGTAAAGCAACATTACAGATCAGTATATAAGCAGGAATCCGGTCTTGCTCTCAGCTTGTACGCTCGAACATCTGCACACTGCTTTCTCCTTCTCGTCTTTTTTTTTTCCAAATAAAACTTTGAAAAGTGCGGCTCAGTAGGAGAGGGGCGGCCGAGAGAGAACGAGAGCGCACTGGAAGCCTCTGCCTGTTGAGAGCAAAACGGACAGGGAATCAGTTAGCTCACACCCCTCCCCCTCCCCCTCCCCTCCCCTTCCTCAAACCTTCCCATCATGCCCGCACTGTTGCACAGCACACCAGGGCCATGTGACTGCAGAACAGCCAATGACACGGGGATGTGACAGAACTGCGCACACACACACTCCGATTTGGTGCAGAAAGGAGAGCAGTGGCAAAACTGAGTTAATCAAGTGTGCTGCAGACAAGATGCAGTTCTACTTGTGACAAGAAGTGCAGGTTGTTGTTATACCCTTGATTAACTTAATAAATGTAGCTACTGAGTAACTTCATTAATATAGCTTCCATAAATAACCCCTATTATATATACACACACACCCTTTTTAAACTGAGTATCTTCCTGCATTTCTGTATTTCTGTATTTTCCTTAATATATTAATCTGTGTCCTGTCCCTGAGGCGGCTCACAGACACACACACACACACACACACACACAAGGGGCAGATATGGCTGAGGGTCACAGGAGGGGACGGGGAGGTGCGGTTCCACACGCGGCCGTGTGATTGGCAGACCGAACGTTACCTGGAGGGGCTGCAGTGGCCAGTCAGCCAGTGAAAGCCTGGAAGTCGGAGTCTGAAAGAGCAGGAGAGTGAGAGAGTTGAGGCCGGCAGGAGATGAAACGGGACGGGGGTGGGGGGGGGGGGGGAGGCTCTGTCACACAAGATGGCGGGAGAGGACTACGGCTGGGTGAGGATGAGAGCGCACGCGGGAGGAGAGCGCGGGAGAGAGAGAGAGACGAGGGACCAGCCCGGTCAGCCCAGCTCGGGGGAGGCGGGCGTGGGTGACCCGGGAGAGGACTCTTGCGGCTGATGAGGCCGAGCAGAGCGGCAGCGGCGATGGGAGGAGGCTTGCCGGTGTGCAATCTAACGCTGCCGAGTTCACACAAAAGACGCCGTGAGGGAGAAGGTGCGGTTCACAGCCCCGCCCCCACATCAAAGGTTCGCCTGATTTCCACCTCTCCACCTGCTTTACAGACGCCAGCTCCGTTACACCGCCTGCCTCTAACATGCCTGTGCAACCATTACGCCCCTCCAGTCCCAATACACCTCTCAGTCTCATCCCTGCTACACCTGCCCTCCCTCCCTCAGACAGACCCCGCCCTGACAGGCGCTCGCTGGCGTGGTTATGCTCGATTCGGTCGTAAGAAGAGTGCATGTACTCGTGTTGCTTTAACTTTCTCGTCGTTTTATTGTTTTTTGCGTGTTTAACTGGCAGTCACAAAGAAATAATCAGCAGTTACAACAGCATTTTTTTTTTTTCTTCTTTTAAATATAAAAACAGTTAACAGTAGGAAATGCAGTTTCCCTGTGTAGTCCGTGAGCACAGCTCTCATTAAGGGTGCAGTGGCAGTGGAGGAGTTAATGTGCAGTAATACTCTGTAGTAGGGTGCGGGGTAGAGCGCGTGTACAGCTGTACAGCGGCAGTCCTCTGCAGTTAGGGGAACAGCAAAGAGTAATTGTGCTGTTCACGCATGTGAACGTATTCTGTTTTATTGCTGCATGAAATATTCACTGATTTAAAAAAAATGTCCTCCTATTGCTATTCGATGTTGTTTCAATGGTTCTGTCGGTTTTTAGAAGCAAAGATAAATCACTTCAGTGATGAAACGGCAGAGGATATCCGCTGAGATGTCAAATTTGTAAATACAAGAAGTCTTCCTCAATCCCATCATGCGCCGGCGCTGTGCTGGATATTACACAATGACTTACACTCACTGACAATGCTGCCAAGCACAAAATATTTTTTTTAAAACATCGCTTTAAAAACAGGTCAACTTGCGCTTTCACATTGTCAGCACAAAGCAGACTATCACATTAGCAGCGAATCTGAATCCTGTTGGTTTTATCCCGCCGCAGCTTGGGTAAGGAAGCTTGACACAGCTGCTAATCGGATGGCCGTCCCCACCAAGGCACTAAACAACAGACAATTTTGTACATTCTTGTTCTCATCTCAGATACAGGAGCTTGATTATAGCGTTATATCATATAATTATAGCAGTTAACATTCATTCTTTTCCCCCTCTCTTAAAAACTGTTCAATTGCACATATTCCCATCACAAATTATTGTTCGAGGGCTGTATATCAAAACATGTTGGTTTGTCTCCTAAGAGATATGCTGTAAAAATTAACACTAGGGGAAGGTTTAAGGTACACCAAAAGGAAGTAAAGCTATGCAAAAAAGAAAAATGCATAACATGTCCACTCACAAAAATTATTTACAATTCTTAATTATTTTGGGAGATATCTTGGTATCCCTCCTCAATCAGAAATTCCTCTCCCACCATAACGGGCCTCATAAAGTAAATGTGAGAAACTGAAAGCCCATGGCGCTGAGTAGACCAGGGACACAGGCGGACAGGTAGAGTGCTCACCTCAGGGCAGGCACCCTTGCCTTGTCCACTGAAACATTCACAGGATGTAGGAAACAGGAAGTAAATGACCAGTTAGCTGCTAAAAGGCAGGAAGTGGGCGAGCCCTACTCTCTTAACTTAACATTCCCAGGCCATCGGGTCTGTGCTGCGGTTTTCCCAAATTTCATTGGGTAATTGTACTATGGTAAGTCATTTCTTTCATAAACAAGTGGGATAATTACGCAAAGAGGCTGGAGAAAAGGCCAGCAGGAGTTGTTTGGCACTCAGTGTTGGTGGTCACTCTAGGAAAAGGCAGACTTGTCATTTCTTCTGAGGTATGGGAAGGCCTTGTGCATCCAGCCAATACAATACTGACACAACAGTTCAAAATCACTATGAAACATTCAGTGAGCCCGCCACTCGGTTAGTTACGATATTACCAGCTCTCACCCGTAGAAATGACCAGCTCTACAGCGGAACTTTTCCTCTACCACGAGAAAAAGTGGCTGCACGAGAGGCACAATGCTTTTACTTGCAGCCAAGACACTATACTAACTTCAGCAGTGTGAAGGCCACTGTCAGTTCCATGCTAGGAGAAGAAGACACACTGAAAAGGACATGCACACCCCCCGCCCCCCCCCGTCCCCCCACTGATCTGGGAACAGTGCTGCTCAGCACATCAGGCATCTGTACTTCTTTTTCTTTTTGATGTTCTCGTTGGAATCCCTCCTCCCATCCAGTGGGGGCGCTGTAGGCTCCAGGGCGCTATTCTCCTCCGCTTTCCCCACAGGCCTCCCCTCCTCCCGAGTCCTGTGGTGTGTCACCCCCGTCCTCTCCTCTGCTGCTCTGGGCTGCTCCCTGACTACCGTCCCGCCTCTACCCCCCTCTACGCCCCCTGGCTCCCTGGCCCTGCCCCCCTGCTCTGTGGCCACGCCCCCAGCACCTGTGATCACATCGGCAGCCGCTGCGCGCTGCTGGGCCTCCAGCTCTGAGAGGCTGCAGGCCAGGGCCATCTGCAGGTCTTCATCCTCCTCCTCGTCCTCGCTCCCATCGGGGCAGTTGTAGAAAGGGGCGGAGCTGAAGGACCGCTGTGCCTGGCCGCGGGAGCTGAGGCCGGGCTGCTCCAGCAGGTAGCTCTCCTGTCGGACAGGCTGCTGCGTCGCCGTCTGGCTCGGTAGCTCCCGACGACTCAGCTCCAATGCGAGGGCCATTTCATCCTCAACACCTCCAACAGGAAACAAACACGTAAACAGGACCCTGCATAGCACGTTCACAGTGAACTCATCTTCTAAAATACATGTTTTAAAAACCCTCAGACTTATAACCTACACTTGGAACACCCAGCATAAATATGCAATTGCTTACCGTATTGCTGAGAAGGTCAATATACTTTATTTACTTAGGCTGCAATGTTCTGTTATAACGATTTCTAAATTATCAGAAGCACACTACTGCTGGCCTCTCACAAAGCTGGAACTTCTTAATTTCAATCATTACAATCAATCAAGAATCAATAAATAAAATAACTTTACAACATTGGTTTCCATGGTGGTAGCAACCATATCATTTCACTACGCAGGCACATGAGTTGGTTGTCCAGTCATTGCCTCGGGAGAGTATTTTTGCCATGCCGGGATGCAGCATTATTTTTAAAAAGCAAAATTGATTTTTATAAACCAATAGCCTCATGTCCCAATACTGTTTTGTACCAAATGCACATTACGTTTTTCCTCCCAACTGTAATAGTCTACTTTATTATTAAAAACCGCCCCTTAATTTAGGCAGTGGTGGTTTGTTCCTCCGAAACAAATCTGAACTTCAAGTGAACTCCGGTGGAACATTTTGAACTGTCACCGACCGTTGCAAAAGCTTGAAAGGTTAGTAACTATAGGTATGGTTTTCACATAAATGTGATTTTTTTATGTAAGAATAATTATGTTAACTTGAACGAATGGTTATTTGCCTGTTAATAGGAATGCTATGTATTCATCAGTACACTGATATCAAGGTATGTTCGCTAGCTGACTAGCAAACGACTTTAGCAGGCTACGGTAATTCATTTGACTAGTATAACGTTTGGTGAAATATGAAACGACTGTCGCAAGAATCACGGCTCTTACGATATATCGGACCAGTGTCAGCTTTGACCGGATTTATCTACTTTTTATTTGCCGAGAATATTATATGCTCTGTTGATTAGTAAACAAATTTATTTTCTTATTTGTATGTCAACTGCCTGGCTAACCAAGTAGAAAGTTTTTAGCCTGTCCCCATCGTATCTCCCACGGACCGGTGGCTGGGTCGCTATTTCAAAAAAAGATTTCTGAGATAAACGTTGTCTAGTTGTAAACTCTAGATTATGAAATGTTTCATATGAATAAATAATTACGGAAAGACGGGGAACTGAGTGTTGAGTTTCATGCAGCTATCGATATATTTAAACGTTTTTAGTGAATGTGTTTCTTTCGGTGACCGGTCATTTAAAGGGATTTGGTTGAAGCCCCTTTAAAATATATATTATATTTTCGTTAAATGTTTTCTGTCAAAATGTAAAATTGGCCCGATAGCTGGGACCAATGGATTCAGGCTTTGAACACTGCGTGTACCTGTGGCTGCGGGGTGACACAGGACCTGTGTATAGTCTATGTTCTGTTAAATAAACAGTAGCCTACAAGTTAAGCAAAGAGTGACTTAAGAGCGTTCTTGTCACTGATGTGCCAATAGCATGCAGGCAGCCTGCAGTTGCCCCTTTGACCTGAGGGGTCACTCTTGCATGGGATGGCAACAAGCCTGCTGACTGGAACAGTCTCTTTGGGCCACTAGCATACAGCCAGGGAATGTGATGGTCTGGATTAGCAGGTGGATGTTAGGAAGAGTATAAGTGTGTATAAGGGAAATCTTACCATTAATCAGGATGGTCTTCAAGACCCCGTCCTCTTCAATCTCTGTTCTCTCCTGACCATTCTCTCGGATTCTTAAAAAAGAAAAAAAAGTTATCACCACTATCGCTATGGTTAGCGTTGTCATTCTTATCATTGTCATCATCAGTGTTGTGTCTATTAACGTAGCCATAAATCAGAAACTGACTTTTTGGTGGTGGTACGTTTCCCGTTGATGATACGTGTGGATGTGGAGACGGACTTGAAGTTCCCCATCCCTCCACCCATCCCCCTGTCCAGTCCCCCCATGGAGGAGGAGGAGAAGGTGGTGAAGTCCACTGAGATGGACAAGAGAGAGCAAGAGAGGGATTGTTTAGTTTAGTTTAGGCCTTTATTACTATCAGAAACTTTACTTGCAAGTTTAGGGGTTACTGCTATGTTGCCTTTGTCTTCCTGTGTGTGGTAACCTGTTAGGCAAACATGTCAAAGCATCTAACTGCCAGTATGGTGGAGATATTTGATGATTCTTGGGAACAAATTTGGAAATGAGGACAGGTTGTCTTCCTGCAACAGGATTGTAATTTTAAAAAAATTTTCAAAGCTGTCAAGGTATTTCTGCTTGTACAGGAAGCTCTTACCAAACCACACGCAAAGGAGTTTGGGAATGGTCCGAGTTGTTGATTCGGTTTGCGTTCAGGTGAGAGTTCTAGAACTTGCAACTGAATTCTGTTATGCAGCAGTATTCACTTTTTGCACTTGGAGAGCTGCAGGGTGGTTTGTTTTTGTTTTCACCATAAAACCAGCAGCCAGTTGTATCCGAGAGACCAGGTTAATGAGCTGTGTTTGCAGCTTTAATCGTTCCATTAAGTGCTGCACGGCAACAAAACCGTAACATTCTGCAGCCTCCAAGGGCAAGAACGGGCGTGACCGTTGACAGGGAGGAACGCACCTCCGGCCGACGGGAAGGAGAAGAAGCGGCTGGGTCCGAGCCGCGAGGCGCCAGAGTGCCCGTGGAACCCGCCATGCATCCCGCCAAAAGGGAAGTCGTCTACTGAGCACGGGGGGCGGGGTTTAGGGTTAGGACAGGCGGAGGGAACGAGAATTCACAGGAAACCATAGAAATAAAGCACTGAGTTCTGTGTTCTGTTTGGCCATGCCTGGCTCCGGCCTTGCAGTCTCACCGAAGAAGCTGGCAAACGGATCCTGGCCCCCGAAGAACTCCCGGAAGACCTCGTCCGGGCTGCGGAATGTGAAGGTGAATCCTGGGAAATCTGGGCTGGAGGATCCACTGGAGCCTATGGGTGAGGAGAAGGAGAGAGAGAGAGACGTGGGGTAAGACCGGAGAAAACAAATGTGCAAAAAATATTTATCATCTTTACAATCAGCAGTGTCACGAAATACTACACACTTTCTTTAATGGGTCTGTTGTGGGTTCTTAAATGTGTGCAATGGGGAGTCTGTCTGCTTTACCCACCTGAACTGGGCACGCCATCCTTGCCAAAGTGATCATACGCTTCTCGCTTGCTTGCTGAGAGAGAGAGAGAGGTAAGCACAGCATTTGATCTTCAGAAAACTAAAGCAAAATTATGATTTATAACCACTTTGTATTACATTTATTGTTTCCTGGTTTTGGGGTTCCTGGGCTTGTTCCCACTTGGTAGTCAATCTGCTGACTCAAAATCCCAGGTTGGGCACTGCTGCTTAAACCTTGCCTTACCCCAAAGCTTATGCCCAGCTGTGCATACAGTGGGTTCATGTGTTTCTAAACCTGATTCACAGTTAAACAGCATTCATAATAATAGAGTTCATAAGTGTTAGTGAGTGCTTACTGTCAGACAGAACTTCATAGGCCTCAGCTATCTCCTTGAACTTCCTCTCTGCCTCCTCCTTGTTGTCCGGGTTCTTGTCTGGGTGCCACTGCAGGGCTAGCTTCCTGTACCTTTATAAGAGCACACACACGCAAGCGTGTACGCACACAGAAGCGTCTGGCGTTACACCTGCATCACACGCAGCAGGCTAATTCAGTCACACAGACTGGGCTGGGTGTATTCAGGTGGCTGTGACAAGCCCAGCAAGCTTCAGTTACAGACTGTTACAGACTCAGCTGCCCTCTTATGTCTTTCTAATCTGACCTGTCCTGGACTTTCAACTGTGAGCCTGACCCTGCTCTTCATGACCTTGTCAGTGGCAGAATCTTTCAATACTTTGCAAAAGTCAAACGAATGTAATACAAGCATCGACTAATCATTGAACCTTTTCAGTGGTGTGATTTCGCTGTATATCTCCACTCCTTTAGTCTTCATGCATTCATCCATTCATCAGACATTCATCCTCCAGAGGGTACAGCAACACAGCACTGCTAAAGTTCCTCAAAAACTGAGAAACTAATCATGCGTGCCCCTATAGGACACCAGTGGAGGACACAGCAGCATTTGCAAACAACCTATCCAGGCATGCGCGGTGACCTGTACAGAATAAACCCCACTCTGTGCTCATTTTAAACAATTTATTCAATATGTTACTTTGTTTTAATGAAATATTATGATGATATTGCAATATTACAAAAAGCAGTTGCGACAAAAAATATTCTTCAATGACATATATTGTCATGCTGGACCCCTGTAATTGTGTGTTACAGAAGTATAACAACTGCTGGTGAGAAGGCTACAAGTACTGTAAGACTTTGTTTGCAATCATAATTTGAGGAGGATATAAATGCCTAGTGAAGCTATACACTGATCAATGACAAGTTGAAGACCACAACAGCAGTGGTTCTCAAACCAGAGGTGGGTAACCCGGCTTCAAAGAGTAAAAAGACTGACCATGTATTTGCGCCACCAACATGCACTAAACCAGCTGATTACAATAATTAGTTCTCCTACCATGGTGAAGAGTTATGCTAATTAGAATCAGCTGGTTTAGTGCATGGTGGTGGAGCTAATACATGGTCAGTCTTTTTACTCTTTGAAGCCAGGTTACCCACCTCTGTCTCAAACCCCTTACTGGGGACCCCTGTGTATGCTAGTTTTCGCTCCAAGCACAATTGCAATCCCAGAATTTCATCTTTTGAGGGATTATTTACTCTCGTATGCAGCTTATTGTCAGAAATAGCTATGCATGCCAGGAAGAATAAAAGTAGAATATTCCCATTGTGCATATTCAGCTACATTGTGAATGATTACATAAAAACGGGTTTAAAAAAACTAACTGATCAAATGAAAGCCTGAGGTGAATCCTAACTGGTGAAAGTGTGAACACCTGACCACAAAACATTTGGTAGATAATGAAGAAGATCATAGACAAAGCAAATCATAATGCACCAAACCTGCATTGTGTTAAATATCTTTAAGGAAAAATGAAGAAAGAACTTAAACACGTGTTCAACAACCTTAAACTGAGCAAAAGATTGGCTTTAAAAACAACCAGCATAGATTGTGGTCCCCAGGACCCAGAACCACTGATGTACAGTATGAAAATTTCTTCCCTCATAATACCAAGTACACCAAGTACCACAGTGTACCAAACCAAGAGACCTCTAAGTCTAGGTATTGAGCGCCACTGAGCTTGGAGGGCCACCTGGTTACTTACGCCTTTTTGATGTCTTCTGAGGAGGCGTTTCGCGACACTCCCAGAACGTCATAGTAATCCACCATGTCTTCCCCCCTCACCCTTGCTGCCCCTGGCGGAAATACACAGCTTTGGTGTTACAGCCGTCTGCTGCTTTTAAACGCTGCTGCCCTGGATCTGATGCTTTCCCTAATACTGCAGTGCCTACACCATACACACAAGGAATTCAGATATTCAGCAATGTCTTTTTTTATTTTTTTATTTTAATAAGCCTGTGTTTTCTAATTCCTACCACAGGAAAACATGCAAGATCCATGTGATACAAGTTTATTCATACTAAACAGAAAGGGAAAAAAATGTTGATGAGAGGCAGTTCAAAAGGAGGAAAAAATGATTCATAATGCCGCACATTGTTGTGTCGACCTTTGATAATTATTATGCAAGACTCTTATGTAAGAGAGGTCCAGCTCTTCATGTTCATGAAATATTGTGATAAATTGTTAGTGATTAATTTCATTTTGTATGTTCCCAGTTGGCTGTTTTTCTGTAAGTAATTTCTGAACCATAGTTTGTGAGAAAATGTGTGTGTGTGTGTGATACTGCAGATCACAAATTCCAATTTCAGAAGCCTATGTCTAATGGTGCAAAATTTGAATGATCATTTTGTATTGATGTAGCCTACTTGTGAGAGCACAAACAGAGAAAAGATAGCTTTAGGGTGTCCTTTGTCCAGATCTCAGATGTAGTCCATTGGCTTATGTCACCAAATCCCACACACCCCCCCCCCCCTCCATGTACTGTAAAAGATAGCACAGATGGTAGCACAGAATAAAAACCTGAAAATTCCTTAATTGATCAGTATACATCCCCTTTGTATTAACAATTGAAATTTGGCCAGGTGTATTCCATTTTCTTAAGATCACACGTAATATGTTATGAGGTTCACCCATGTTGATTATGAATCCATTTGTGTTCAGCTGAATGCTTGCAGAAGAATAAATTTCACTGTATTTGTGAGGTCTAGCATTTGAAACAGCAGATCTCATCAGCCACACTGGAACTGCCGGTGTAACTTCAAGACTAAGTTGTTAGAAAGCAAAACGCTGGTTATTAAAAGATCTGCAAAACCTCAAACCATTTTAGGAACGCTGTTTTACGTCCATTGTAACAAAATGGGAAAACATACGACACAACCAAGACACTACCAATATCAGGCTGCCCTACCAAACTGAGGAACCAGATCAGATGAGAAGGACAACTGTCTGAAATAAGAGGCTAGCTACACCAAGGGCAGAGTAGTGGAGCTCATGGGCTCATCAAGTTCAACTGTTAAGAGATTAACTTGAGCACTTCACAGATTTGGCCTATTTGAGACAGTAGTTTGACTGAAGCCACTTCTGAGAGAGGCCGACAAGTCATGCCTGGAGTTCAAATCTATATCGGCAAAGTTCATATAGACATACCTGAGCTGTCATTGCTGCAAGTGCTTACAAAGAACTGAGTGTTGCCCAGTAGTAGCCTAGATTGTCAAATTTGGTACTCCCAAACGTACGTAACCCTAACTTCTTTGGGAGCCTAATTGTGGTGTTTTGATCCATCCGAACCAACCAATTGAAGGCAAAATACAGCCAGTAAGCACATAATAGATGGGGCCATTCAGACACATACAGCGATTTCTTTAAACCACAGGTGCCCTTGGAGATACAATCTACACCCCCCGAAGTCGCCAGGATCATATTGACAACTGCATTAACCACTCAGTTTTGAAGCTGCGTCCCTTGCTAAGCTGTAATCGATTTAGACATTATAGTTATTAGCAGGTAACGTGACCGAGGAGTCGTACACCGTTAAATAATCAACTCATGTTGGTCTTTACTGCGCTCCCGAGTCGCCACATTTGTATTCCGATACCAGCTGACCAAAGGGGGTTTCATTACGGATGACAGTCGGCTGGTATCCCCCCCCCCAGCCTGGCTGTGAGTCTACACAAGTCTGGAGTTCTCTGGAAACCGGACACATTGTGATGTTATTTCCAGCTCAGACTCCACGGTTTGTTTTGTCGTTATGGCTCCTAACAGCTGCGGCCTCAGAGAACACACAGACGCCCAATGAGAGCAAGCACAAAACCCCCTAGCCTTTAAATGACGGTTATTTGCCAACCGCTGGAATATTTAGCAGAACAGTGTCAAAAGCCGAAGCCTTTCCAAAATTAACTGATATAGCACGAAGGCAAAATGACAGTTGCATATAAAGAAACAAGCTGATATCTGGCTGTTAGCTACCTAGGTTAGTCAGTTACATTACATAGTAGCCTAAATGTTAATAGCTTGTTACCGTAGATGTTACCTTTTTTGGAAGTATATTCAGCAAGCAGATGCAGAGTCTCCTCGCAGTCTTAAAACGGGAGCAAAGTATTTTGGAAAGTCGCTGGAATGCTCTGCGTGAGAATTGATACGAACGAGTGTATAACTCCTCTAAGGTAGGCTACACCGCGGTGTAATTCCGGGCTATACGTCCCTCAATGTCTTGTTGGCCGACTGAGGCACATAACTTGTCACGGCTTTCCCACACCTAAATGTCCGTACCCGTATGCCTTTATTCCTGGTTCGGCTCTTAGCCCTGCGTCACAGACAGCTGAGCCGAAACGTCCAGAAAAAAACGGAGCACCCAGAATATACCAGGGATAATTCGTGTCAGTGTTTTGAATCGTCACAGACTCCGCCTCTGATTTCGCTAAGATTAGCAACTACGCCGATTGGCTGATCGTGTTACAGTGCGTCAACATCAAATGTTCATTGGGCAATAGTGTCGCTTGTCGCACGTTAGAGTTCAAACGAAGGCACGATGAGACGAACAGGCAGCATACTTGTGAGTGTTGGGTACAGCCTAAAATTGAAAGCACTGACTGCGTCAAAACACCGCACAAGTTTTACATCGGAATCTATTTATATGAAGGAGTAAGTATTTTTATCCATCCCCGCATATTTTATGCCATATTCGATTATTTTCCGTTAACTTAGTCAACACATGCTACATTGGATGTCTGTTCGGTGTAGCACCATTAAGTCTAGCTGTGCTTTTAGAAAACCAACACACAAACTGTCAAATGGCCTTGACTATAAAGCGACGGTGAAAGGATAAAAAAGATTTTAAAAAAATAGGCCGAAGTAACTGAATGATAGAATGTCCAAAGAAAAATGACAGCATAAACGGAAAATTATTTCTACAAAGCAATTGTTTTCACGGGATGGTTAAATGTTGAGATCCAAGTCCAGTTTTAGGAATGTGGACTCCGATTAATCCGTGTCAGTTTATGCATTGTATTCCTGTCTGTCTTTCGCAGTGCTGCTAGAATCGCCTATTAAGACGATTTGCTAGCTAGCCACATCAAACAGGCTACACATTTGTCTTGCGATGTAAACAAATCAGCTGAAATATAACTGTGTATTTACGTCAGCACAACAAGGAACTGCTTCTAAACTGTTAAAATCACACATTAGGCTACATAATTTAAGACGAAAGACTCTCGCCATCTGCTGTCTGTGCAAAAGAATGACAACTTGAGATTACTTTGGGAAATCAAATTTTTTAATTATGTGTAGGCTATAACGGTATGTAGGCTACGCCTACGTATCACTCCTGTTGTACAACGTTATTTGGAATTGCATCTGAGGAATGTACAGTTGTAATTTATGTTATTTTAAATCTTAGCCTAATAATGTTAATGGATTGGTGGTAGGGTTGCATTTTAAAATTCATGGGAAATGACTCACACCATCCTTGTTTTCAAGTGTATTGCACATGGCAGTGTTCTGATAAGTAGCCGTCCAGGGGTATGGCCCCTGATAACAAACCCAAACGGTAATTACCTCCTGTACACTGCGAAAACGGTACAGACTTGTCACACCAAAATTTGCTTACTGTGTAGTTAGAATACATTTTTTCTAAGAAATTTGCTTTAGATTTGTGTAATATAGTATGAAATTAGTTTTTGTATTATACATAACTTACATTTCATCAACAGTGCAAGGTTAAGATGAAGGCCGCAGTGCTGTTTTGATAAGAACAAAACAAACACATCTGTTTCCACCAATTGTGTCCAAATACAGTGTACTGCATACACTTAGGGCGACTGAGTTTTATTGGTACTGGCGTTGTCATTTATGATTTATACACAAGTATTTTAGATGGTTCAGGCGGGCTTTGAACGTGACATTCAAAACAAAATTTTGTGGGACACCACCTCTATCTTCAGGAAAACAGACCCTGTTCACTGAACACCAGCTGTTGTAATGGCTGTTAACATGATTGTGAATGGTGGAATGGGGCTTGGTGAGTGTTGGTTCCAAGATGGGCGCAAGCTGAATGTTCCATTTCAAGACTGTGCCCGTCGCTGCACTGTCACAAAGCTCCTACGCCCCCAACTGAGCAGTCTGTTATCCTCTCTACCCTAATTTGGAATACATTCTGCAAGCACAGAATGTTTGCTTTTGTAAAATGTAAAGTTGAGGATTTATGCAATCTCAAAGTGTAAACATATCTTGTAATAAATTAATATTCAGCCAATATATTCATGTTTTATGTTGCCAAGAGGGTAAGTCTTTTTTTGTTTCAAATGGGGAGTATTGCAGAGCACTATAGTATTCCCTATGCAGTTCTCTGTTCAAATACATTTACCCATCCATTACCCAAATATCCATACCCACTTCGATAGTTTCAGGCCTGGTGAAATTTGTTGAAATGTCATGAGTGAGGATTTAATTAAAGTTGATATTCTAAATCAAAAATATTAGCCCAACTTAAACGGCTGTATTTGTAGCAGAAGAACTCAATGACAATGTAGCTTTTGAGAATGTTTTAATTCTCTGGAATGATTTCCACATTTGTCTGTCGCATTGAAATTTTGTACAGTCTGTAAAATTTGATGTTAAAGCAGAGAATTTAAGTGGAATGTAGGCCCTGGTGTCTTCTAGTACTCCTCTCCTTCATCTTCCTCCCCCACGCTGTCAGTTCCCACCTCTTCATAGTCCTTCTCCAGGGCTGCCATGTCTTCTCGAGCTTCAGAGAACTCTCCCTCCTCCATGCCCTCTCCCACATACCAGTGAACAAAGGCACGCTTGGCGTACATCAGGTCAAACTTGTGGTCGAGACGGGCCCAGGCCTCGGCGATGGCAGTGGTGTTGCTCAGCATGCACACGGCCCTCTGCACCTTGGCCAGGTCTCCTCCAGGCACCACAGTGGGGGGCTGGTAGTTGATGCCCACCTTAAAGCCTGTGGGACACCAGTCCACAAACTGGATGCTGCGCTTGGTCTTGATTGTGGCGATGGCGGAGTTGACATCTTTTGGCACCACGTCACCGCGATACAGCAGGCAGCAGGCCATGTACTTGCCGTGACGAGGGTCACATTTCACCATCTGGTTGGCTGGCTCAAAGCAGGCGTTGGTGATTTCAGCCACAGACAACTGCTCATGGTAGGCCCTCTCTGCAGAGATGACTGGGGCGTAGGTTGCCAGGGGGAAGTGGATACGGGGATAGGGCACCAAGTTGGTCTGGAACTCTGTCAGGTCCACATTCAGGGCCCCATCAAAGCGCAGGGAAGCTGTGATGGAAGACACAATCTGACCAATGAGCCGATTGAGGTTGGTGTAAGAGGGACGCTCAATATCGAGGTTTCTACGGCAGATGTCATAGATGGCCTCATTGTCCACCATGAAAGCGCAGTCGGAGTGCTCCAGGGTGGTGTGGGTGGTCAGGATGGAGTTGTAGGGCTCCACCACAGCTGTGGACACCTGGGGAGCTGGGTAGACCGCAAACTCCAGCTTGGACTTCTTGCCGTAGTCGACAGAGAGACGCTCCATCAGCAGGGAGGTGAACCCTGAGCCAGTGCCCCCACCAAAGCTGTGGAAGATGAGGAAGCCCTGGAGCCCAGTGCACTGGTCTGCCTGGAGGAAGGGAGCAGGTTCAGCACATTTATGCATAAATAGACTCTAAGGGTCAGAAATTTTGTTTATTTGCTTTTTTCCCCTCTGCAATTCTCAAGTACACAGAAATAGCGAACATAATCTGAACCCATTGGAAAGCAAAATGTACCAGTTTTCGTGTCCTATCCAAAACCAGGTCGATGATTTCCTTGCCGATGGTGTAGTGCCCCCGAGCGTAGTTATTGGCAGCGTCTTCTTTTCCTGTGATGAGCTGCTCTGGGTGGAACAGCTGGCGGTAGGTACCTGTGCGCACCTCGTCTGAAGGGACAGTCGACTATTAGTACCTAAACATTAACTATGCAAATCACCAAGCGGTGAAGGAGCATGACTCAAAATGCGATACAATGTGTCATATTCTTCAATGAGGATGTCTGTTTTACTGTAATTAGAAGTATTATGACTAAACTAGAAAAACACACTCTGGCTGCTAATGTAGACCCAACTTACCAATGACAGTGGGCTCCAGGTCCACAAAGATCGCACGTGGGACATGTTTGCCAGCCCCTGTCTCACTGAAGAAGGTGTTAAAGGAGTCATCTCCCCCTCCAATGGTTTTGTCACTGGGCATCTGCCCATCAGGCTGAATGCCATGCTCCAGGCAGTACAACTCCCAGCATGCATTGCCCATCTGGGTTCCAGCTTGGCCGACATGCACAGAGATACACTCACGCTGGAAAGAGAAACAAAGAGTTTAATGATCAGTCTCCAAAGAGAGGCATGGAGACAGAGCAGGGCACAGGGTGAGGGAGGAGCTTGGGAGCAATGAACCGTCAGCACTGAACTGGCTGGATGTCTCTGGGTCTCTGACATCTGCTACTGCCATCAAGAGGAAGGGCAAGACCACTCACTTCACCACTCAGTCACCATGATAACTAGTCATAGCCCTAACTTATTTTTTCCAGTTTGTTATATACATAGGTTGAGTAAGTTCTTAAACAAGACAATGTGCTTACTCAAACAATACGATAAAGATCATTAGGTGCTGTTCAATACTAAATTATATATTTTTTTGGGTGGACCGCAACAGCGGGGGCCAGCCCTATAAACACGAATGTCAGTGACTGAGTGAGTGAGTGAAGTTACACCGCGCATGTCTGTGACTGAGTGACTGACTGATGAAGTTACACCATTGGTCGGCCGGTTCGTTCCAGCCATATACTAGCTTTTGACCTGGTCTTGTTTTAATATGGAATCATCAGTGCAAATCGAGAAAAAAAATTGTATGCACTGAATAGTCAAGAGGAATAAACCGGTGGCCTGTAGGCTATGCCACCACATTCCCCCTAACTGTTGCACAAGCTCGCATTTTCAAATTTATCTGATCGCACCTTTTAGACTTGGTCTCACTTTCCTCTTTATTCCAAAATAATTTTCGGCTTCGTCAAGCAACATACGTTTAGTTACTGCATTTCGTTCGTAAAGCAAACGTGCTCTTCGAGGAAAAAACGGAAAAATCTCCTATACTCCAGTTTACTGAAACGAATAGTGATAAAACGGCACAGCAACAGTTTTTCTGTATTACCCTAAAGGTTTTTGCCTGTTGTGTGAGAGCTGCGCATTTCGGCCGCCTGCTTTCTCTAGTCCAACCTAGCGTAAACGCCACAGTAACGGTCCGAATCCATATCTCGACACATCCGTTTTCCTTTTGTCTTTGCGTTCTCGGTTATTTTTTTAAATGATAAATATAATTCAATTAAAACCTAAGAAAACAAAATGTCAAAGCTAAATATTTCCATTTGCGTTTTCTGGTCTATGGCTCGTCGTAAAATGGTGGAATCTTGACGTAGGTACTCACCATTTTGTCCGGTTTTACTTCTTGCCGATGTTGAGGATTCGGAAGGAGAAGGCAGATATGCAGCTGGCTGCGCAAGGCGGGGTTTTTATAGCGCGAGCTAAGCAGCGCGGTGTAGCAGGATGCGGGTCTGTGTATCGGCGGGAGTGACAGCAGGAAAAATGGGCCGGCCTTACTGTCGTGACAAACTGTCTTTTTTCAACGGGGCTAGTAAGTTTGAACACACCAGTTATATGTGGCGCACTTCAATACATAAAAATTCCGTAAAGCTACTCAAAGAGTTAAGCGACGCATTACGCATGAAGACCAATGAACAGAATACAAAATGTCTGAAATGGACACATTTTATGATTCTAAATCCTGTCTTTGTATTATAAATAAGAAACTTAATACCATGTAAGTAGCAGCCTGGTACAGTACAGTGATAAAGGATCGCACTGTGTAAAACAAAGGCTACAAATTCAATATCCGTGGAGCACTTTAGTTGTAATCCAGATGCTTATCCAGAATTGCTTTTCAAATTATCCAGCTGTGTGATAATGCTTGTTTTTAATGAGGGTTTTTTTCTGGAACACCTACGTTTCGCTTTTTAAAAAAATGCTTTTTACCATGTTTCTCCCAGTCTGGAATGCCCAATCATATTCTTCAGCACACGTTGCTGCAGTCATCGCCATCAGTTTGGGAGAGTCTAGACAAAGCATGTGCTCTTCTCCAAAGCATGTGATATCAGCTGCCACTTATCACACTGCAGTCTTCAAGTCAGGCTTTCAAAGAAACAGGTGGGTCAAAGATATCTTGTGTAGCTGAGCACATAAGAGTACAGGTGCCCCGTCATCTAACAGGGATCGGTAGAGTGAGATGAGATGCAGTCATCAAAGTCACAGCTGGCGAGTCAGCACTGATGGGGTGTAGATTCAATACCAGATTGTAGAGCCCATCCACAGAGATCCAGTGCCTTTACAGGATGAGCCACTAGAAACTCCAACAATGATAGGCCTCACAAGATGGCGACCAAAACCGGATGTAGGGATACTTTGTTTCCGGTTACCATTGCTACGGACGCAAGTCCATTTCTGACAGCGAAAAATTGAGCCTAAACAGTGACGTGTGTTCTCACAGTCCCTGATAGCTCTGCCAACGTTCACTGTCTGATGTTATCCGCATTGTCGAAGCATTGCCAGTGAACGTTAAGCGGTCTAAACTGGACAAGGGCTATAAATTCTTTTTTGAGAAGTTTATATTCGGTTATGAAGGTAAGTATAACGTTAGCTCTGGTTCACCAGAAAGCTAAATAGCTAGCTTGCTAACCACATCAAGTTAGCCGATTAAAGAGATGTTTCACTTCGACATAAATTCTTTTCTGGAGGCGACTCCATTGTGTTTTCGTAGCGTGAAGCAACATCTGCTGTCCGTTAACAGCGTCTCTGTTCCTCTTGGTTGTCCCGAAAATGAATGAATAGGGAGCCTGACAACTGTGAGGAAAAGCGATTCTGTTAACATTGACGGTCAACAGGGGAGGCAAATGCTATGTAAGTACAATGTTAGGCTCCACAAAATTACTTATGTTATTATACCGAAGTGAAATATCTCTGAATTAAGTTTTGTACTACCGTTACTATTTTGTGACATGTTGTTTGTGCTGTACTTGTTCTAATAAAGATTTATATTGCTTGTCAGATCGCCTGTGTAATGGTGTTCAGTTCACTACCGAGCTGTTTGTTTTCATCGCTGATAAAAACTACCCACACATTTTTAAATCAGCTGATATATCTTAAGTATGCTTGTCGCGATGTCCGTCAATACATTTTGTAATTACAATTAACAACTAAAATAAACGTGCATCTGCAGTTTCAACATTGACTATCCAAATATGTGCTTGCTAACAAGCTAGCTGGCTAAAACGTAATTTGCTAATCATAACATAACATATAGCTCGCTAACTGATTTTATGACATTCCAAGTTCCAGTGCACACCAAACTACGGAGGAAGAGGTCTGCATGCTATTTCGCCGAGGCTCTCAACCAGGCGAACGTTTCCCTGCTCCTGTTTACAACCTGAGGCACTTCTCCAAACCGCGTAAAGAGTACAGATGAGCTGCTTAAACTCTGAATAACTCGCAAAGTCGGTGTTTGAGGTGCTTGGCTAAGTTAGCTAGCTAGATGCGTTTCCTCTTTCAGTTTAAAATGAGCAATGACAGTGTTTCCAAACGTGTTTTTGACAATGTTGTCTTGATTATATAACCAAGGGCAAAGTATTCATACACATGAATTATTATTTTTTTTGTTTCTCAAAGAGTGGTAGGGCCTATGTTTGGTGGAACTGTTATGGCAGGCGCACTGCCGCTAGCCATCTTTACCTGTTATGAATTGTTTTCGTGTTTTTAGCCGTTCTCAAGCAGGCCAACTCAGACTAGAGTGCGGTACGAAAATGGAAAAAACTAGAACTGTTACAATTGATTTGTTTGATTTTGATTTGACAGTGAATTATATATTATATATTTTTGTATATTTAATATTTTTATTATTTTATATCTTTAACAGTAGGCAATACAGCTAACTTAGCCAAGCACCTCAAACACCAACATCGCAAGTTATTCAAATAGTTTAAGCAGCTCACCTGTACTCTTTGCGCAGTTTGGAGAATTGCCTCAGGTTGTAAACAGGAGCAGGGAAACGTTCGCCTGGTTGAGAGCCTCGGCGAAATAGCATGCAGACCTCTTCCTCCGTAGTTTGGTGTGCACTGGAACTTGGAATGTCATAAAAATCAGTTAGCGAGCTATATGTTATGTTATGATTAGCAAATTACATTTTAGCCAGCTAGCTTGTTAGCAAGCACATATTTGGATATTCAATGTTGAAACTGCAGATGCACGTTTATTTTAGTTGTTAATTGTAATTACAAAATGTATTGACGGACATCGCGACAAGCATACTTAAGATATATCAGCTGATTTAAAAATGTGTGGGTAGTTTTTATCAGCGATGAAAACAAACAGCTCGGTAGTGAACTGAACACCATTACACAGGCGATCTGACAAGCAATATAAATCTTTATTATAACAAGTACAGCACAAACAGCATGTCACAAAATAGTAACGGTAGTACAAAACTTAGTTCAGAGATATTTCACTTCGGTATAATAACATAAGTAATTTTGTGGAGCCTAACACATTGTACTTACATAGCATTTGCCTCCCCTGCTGACTGTCAACGTTAACAGAATCGCTTTTCCTCAGAGTTGTCAGGCTCCCTATTCATTCATTTTCGGGACAACCGAGAGGAACAGAGACGCTGTTAACGGACAGCAGATGTTGCTTCACGCTACGAAAACACAATGGAGTCGCCTCCAGAAAAGAATTTATGTTATGTCGAAGTGCAACATCTCTTTAATCGGCTAACTTGATGTGGTTAGCAAGCTAGCTATTTAGCTTTCTGGTGAACCAGAGCTAACGTTATACTTACCTTCATAACCGAATATAAACTTCTCAAAAAAGAATTTATAGCCCTTGTCCAGTTTAGACCGCTTAACGTTCACTGGCAATGCTTCGACAATGTGGATAACATCGGACAGTGAACTTTGGCAGAGCTATCAGGGACTGTGAGAACACACGTTGCTGTTTAGGCTCAATTTTTCGCTGTCAGAAATGGACTTGCGTCCGTAGCAACGGTAACCGGAAACAAAGTATCCCTACATCCGGTTTTGGTCGCCATCTTGTGAAATAGGCCTATTGTTTTAAAAGAGTGATGTGTTTGTCACCCTAGATATAGACCTCTTCAGAGCAAAAGAAATACATAATGTCATATGATACTAACCTGACTAAATGCAAAGATCCATTATTGAAATTTTTACCTGCACATATTTTATAAATGCAACTCCGCACCCTTGCAGATGTCTTCATTAATCGATTTAGCTACTTTACCAACTCTCTTGCAGACTTTCAGTATGACTGGTAGAGTTGCCATTGTAAAATATTGTGTAAACCAGAATGAACATTTCCTTCCCTATATGTATGACATTTGTTTACTCAATCTCATGCAGAAAAATGTTTTTAAGAAAGTATTTGAGATTTTGGTGATGGTGTGTTACCTGACCAACAGTGGTACTTTGGCTGTTGGTTTGACCAGAGTTCATTCTGATAGAACTGCTTTAGATCCCTGGCCCCATGGGTCTCTCATATTATCCTAGGATCAGGTACAAATATAAATGAGGAAGAGACCTGAACTGAAACTCGCTAAAATTCAAACCTTGAGTATAGGAGTTTGTTTTATGACATTACACTCACCCCCACACCTTCTACAATGCAGGTGATAGCAAATGCTTGACTGTCTTTATAGAATATTTTTAAGACAGTAAATGATTTTCGTACAAGTTATTTCCTAAATGGCCAAATAATTCTAAAGTGTAAAATTACTCACCCTTTTTATATTAACTATTTTTATTATGATTTAGCAAAAAAGATCCAAATGACAGCATCCAAAGTACTGTAAAGTCAATATTTATTGTAGTTCGAGTGTTGTGGGTGTACTTTGTTATGATTTTTAAAAATGAAAGAAGTTTTTTTATTCATGTAAATAGGCATCAACACATTTCTGCAATCTCATATGCTGTGAATCATGAAGGTTTTAGCTTCAAACTAGTACTCTTCTCCTTCTTCATCTTCCTCCCCCACGCTGTCAGTCCCCACCTCTTCATAGTCCTTCTCCAGGGCTGCCATGTCTTCTCGAGCTTCAGAGAACTCTCCCTCCTCCATGCCCTCTCCCACATACCAGTGAACAAAGGCACGCTTGGCGTACATCAGGTCAAACTTGTGGTCGAGACGGGCCCAGGCCTCGGCGATGGCGGTGGTGTTGCTCAGCATGCACACGGCCCTCTGCACCTTGGCCAGGTCTCCTCCAGGCACCACAGTGGGGGGCTGGTAGTTGATGCCCACCTTAAAGCCTGTGGGACACCAGTCCACAAACTGGATGCTGCGCTTGGTCTTGATTGTGGCGATGGCGGAGTTGACATCTTTTGGCACCACGTCACCGCGATACAGCAGGCAGCAGGCCATGTACTTGCCGTGACGAGGGTCACATTTCACCATCTGGTTGGCTGGCTCAAAGCAGGCGTTGGTGATTTCAGCCACAGACAACTGCTCATGGTAGGCCCTCTCTGCAGAGATGACTGGGGCGTAGGTTGCCAGGGGGAAGTGGATACGGGGATAGGGCACCAAGTTGGTCTGGAACTCTGTCAGGTCCACATTCAGGGCCCCATCAAAGCGCAGGGAAGCTGTGATGGAAGACACAATCTGACCAATGAGCCGATTGAGGTTGGTGTAAGAGGGACGCTCAATATCGAGGTTTCTACGGCAGATGTCATAGATGGCCTCATTGTCCACCATGAAAGCGCAGTCGGAGTGCTCCAGGGTGGTGTGGGTGGTCAGGATGGAGTTGTAGGGCTCCACCACAGCTGTGGACACCTGGGGAGCTGGGTAGACCGCAAACTCCAGCTTGGACTTCTTGCCGTAGTCGACAGAGAGACGCTCCATCAGCAGGGAGGTGAACCCTGAGCCAGTGCCCCCACCAAAGCTGTGGAAGATGAGGAAGCCCTGGAGCCCAGTGCACTGGTCTGCCTGGAGGAAGGGAGCAGGTTCAGCACATTTATGCATAAATAGACTCTAAGGGTCAGAAATTTTGTTTATTTGCTTTTTTTCCCTCTTCAAATCTCAAGTACACAGAAATAGCGAACATAATCTGAACCCATTGGAAAGCAAAATTTACCAGTTTTCGTGTCCTATCCAAAACCAGGTCGATGATTTCCTTGCCGATGGTGTAGTGCCCCCGAGCGTAGTTATTGGCAGCGTCTTCTTTTCCTGTGATGAGCTGCTCTGGGTGGAACAGCTGGCGGTAGGTACCTGTGCGCACCTCGTCTGAAGGGACAGTCGACTATTAGTACTGAAACATTAACTATGCAAATCACCAAGCGGTGAAGGAGCATGACTCAAAATGCGATACAATGTGTCATATTCTTCAATGAGGATGTCTGTTTTACTGTAATTAGAAGTATTATGACTAAACTAGAAAAACACACTCTGGCTGCTAATGTAGACCCAACTTACCAATGACAGTGGGCTCCAGGTCCACAAAGATCGCACGTGGGACATGTTTGCCAGCCCCTGTCTCACTGAAGAAGGTGTTAAAGGAGTCATCTCCCCCTCCAATGGTTTTATCACTGGGCATCTGTCCATCAGGCTGAATGCCATGCTCCAGGCAGTACAACTCCCAGCATGCATTGCCCATCTGGGTTCCAGCTTGGCCGACATGCACAGAGATACACTCACGCTGGAAAGAGAAACAAAGAGTTTAATGATCAGTCTCCACTGAGAGGCATGGAGACAGAGCAGGGCACAGGGTGAGGGAGGAGCTTGGGAGCAATGAACCGTCAGCACTGAACTGGCTGGATGTCTCTGGGTCTCTGACATCTGCTACTGCCATCAAGAGGAAGGGCAAGACCACTCACTTCACCACTCAGTCACCATGATAACTAGTCAAAGCCCTTATGCACTGCAGTGTATTCAAAATTACAAAACATATTTTTTCCAGTTTGTTATATACATAGGTTGAGTAAGTTCTTAAACAAGACAATGTGCTTACTCAAACAATACGATGAAGATCATTAGGTGCTGTTCAATACTAAATTATATATTATTTTTGGGTGGACCGCAACAGCGGGGGCCAGCCCTATAAACACGAATGTCAGTGACTGAGTGAGTGAGTTATGAAGTTACACCATTGGTCGGCCGCTTCGGTCCAGCCATATACTATACTTTTGACCTGGTCTTGTTTTAATATGGAATCATCAGTGCAGATCGAGAAAAAAATGTATGCACTGAATAGTCAAGAGGAATAAACCGGTGGCCTGTAGGCTACGCCACCACCTTCCCCCTTACTGTTGCGCAAGCGCGCATTTTCAAATTTATCTGATCGCGCCTTTTAGACTTGGTCTCATTTTCCTCTTTATTCCAAAATAATTTTCGGCTTCGTCAAGCAACATACGTTTAGTAACTGCATTTCGTTCGTAAAGCAATTGTGCTCTTCGAGGAAAAAACGTTTTGAACACGGAATTTAAAAATCTCCTATACTCCAGTTTACTGAAACGAATAGTGATAAAAACGGCACAGCAACAGTTTTTCTGTATTAGCCTAAAGGTTTTTGCCTGTTGTGTGAGAGCTGCGCATTTTGGCCGCCTGTTTTCTCTAGTCCAACCTAGCGTAAACGCCACAGTAACGGTCCGAATCCATATCTCGACACATCCGTTTTCCTTTTGTCTTTGCGTTCTCGGTTATTTTTTTAAATGATAAATATAATTCAATTAAAAGCTAAGAAAACAAAATGTTAAAGCTAAATATTTCCATTTGCGTTTTCTCGTCTATGGCTCGTCGTGAAATGGTGGAATCTTGACGTAGGTACTCACCATTTTGTCCGGTTTTACTTCTTGCCGACGTTAAGGATTCGGAAGGAGAAGGCAGATATGCAGCTGGCTGCGCAAGGCAGGGTTTTTGTAGCGCGAGCTAAGCAGCGGGGGGGCAGCAGGAAGCGGGTCTGTGCATCGGCGGGAGTGGCAGCAGGGAAAATGGGCCGGCCTTACTGTCGTGACAAACTGTCTTTTTTCAACGGGGCTAGTAAGTCTGAACTCTTGTTACATTTTTACAGATACTGATTGTAAAACACCAGTCATATGTGGCGCACTTCAATATATAAAAATTCCGTAAAGCTACTCAAAGAGTTAAGCGACGCATTACGCATGAAGACCAATGAACAGAATACAAAATGTCTGAAATGGACACATTTTATGATTCTAAATCCTGTCTTTGTATTATAAATAAGAAACTTAATACCATGTAAGTAGCAGCCTGGTACAGTACAGTGATAAAGGATCGCACTGTGTAAAACAAAGGCTACAAATTCAATATCCGTGGAGCACTTTAGTTGTACTCCAGAACAAGATACTTATCCAGAATTGCTTTTCAAATTATCCAGCTGTGATAATGCTTGTTTTTAATGAGGGTTTTTTCTGGAACACCTACATTTCGCTTTAAAAAAATGCTTTTTACCATGTTTCTCCCGGTCTGGAATACCCAATCATATTCTTCAGCACACGTTGCTGCAGTCATCGCCAACAGTTTGGGAGAGTCTAGACAAAGCATGTGCTCTTCTCCAAAGCATGTGATATCAGCTGCCACTTATCACACTGCAGTCTTCAAGTCAGGCTTTCAAAGATACAGGTGGGACAAAGATATATTGTGTAGCTGAGCAGATAAGAGTACAGGTGCCCCGTCATCTAACAGGGATCGGTAGAGTGAGATGAGATGCAGTCATCCCAGTCACAGCTGGCGAGTCAGCACTGGTGGGGTGTAGATGCAATACCAGATTGTGGGGCCCATCCACAGAGATCCAGTGCCTTTGCAGGATGAGCCACTAGAAACTCCAACAATGATTGTTTCAAAAGAGTGATGTGTTCATCACCCTAGATATAGACCTCTTCAGAGCAAAAGAAATACATATTGTCACATGATACTAACCTGACTAAATGCAAAGATCCATTATTGAAAATTTTAACTGCACATATTTTATAAATGCAACTCCGCACCCTTGCAGATGTCTTCATTAATCGATTTAGCTACTTTACCAACTCTCTTGCAGACTTTCAGTATGACTGGTAGAGTTGCTATTGTAAAATATTGTGTAAACCAGAATGAACATTTCCTTCCCTATATGTATGGCATTTGTTTACTCAATCTCATGCGGAAAAATGTTTTTAAGAAAGTATTTGAGATTTTGGTGATGGTGTGTTACCTGACCAACAGTGGTACTTTGGCTGTTGGTTTGACCAGAGTTCATTCTGACAGAACTGCTTTAGATCCCTGGCCCCATGGGTCTCTCATATTATCCTAGGATCAGGTACAAATATAAATGAGGAAGAGACCCGAACTGAAACTCTTAGCTAAAATTCAAACCTTGAGTATAGGAGTTTGTTTTATGACATTACACTCATCCCCACACCTTCTACAATGCAGGTGATAGCAAATGCTTGACTGTCTTTATAGAATATTTTTAAGACCGTAAATGATTTTCGTACAAGTTATTTCCTAAATGGCCAAATAATTCTAAAGTGTAAAATTACTCACCCTTTTTATATTAACTATTTTAATTACGATTTAGCAAAAAAGATCCAAATGACAGCATCCAAAGTATTGTAAAGTCAATATTTATTGTAATTCGAGTGTTGTGGGTGTACTTTATTATGACTTAAAAATGAAAGTAAGAAGTTTTTTTTAGTCATGTAAATAGGCATCAACACATTTCTGCAATCTCATATGCTGTGAATCATGAAGGTTTTCGCTTCAAACTAGTACTCCTCTCCTTCTTCATCTTCCTCATTCACGCTGTCAGTCCCCACCTCTTCATAGTCCTTCTCCAGGGCTGCCATGTCTTCTCGAGCTTCAGAGAACTCTCCCTCCTCCATGCCCTCACCCACATACCAGTGAACAAAGGCACGCTTGGCGTACATCAGGTCAAACTTGTGGTCGAGACGGGCCCAGGCCTCGGCGATGGCAGTGGTGTTGCTCAGCATGCACACGGCCCTCTGCACCTTGGCCAGGTCTCCTCCAGGCACCACAGTGGGGGGCTGGTAGTTGATGCCCACCTTGAAGCCTGTGGGACACCAGTCCACAAACTGGATGCTGCGCTTGGTCTTGATTGTGGCGATGGCGGAGTTGACGTCTTTTGGCACCACGTCACCGCGATACAGCAGGCAGCAGGCCATGTACTTGCCGTGACGAGGGTCACATTTCACCATCTGGTTGGCTGGCTCAAAGCAGGCATTGGTGATTTCTGACACAGAGAGCTGCTCATGGTAGGCCTTCTCTGCAGAGATGACCGGGGCGTAGGTTGCCAGGGGGAAGTGGATACGGGGATAGGGCACCAAGTTGGTCTGGAACTCTGTCAGGTCCACATTCAGGGCCCCATCAAAGCGCAGGGAGGCAGTGATGGAAGACACAATCTGGCCGATGAGCCTGTTGAGGTTGGTGTAAGAGGGACGCTCAATATCGAGGTTTCTGCGGCAGATGTCATAGATGGCCTCATTGTCCACCATGAAAGCGCAGTCGGAGTGCTCCAGGGTGGTGTGGGTGGTCAGGATGGAGTTGTAGGGCTCCACCACAGCTGTGGACACCTGGGGAGCTGGGTAGACCGCAAACTCCAGCTTGGACTTCTTGCCGTAGTCGACAGAGAGACGCTCCATCAGCAGGGAGGTGAACCCTGAGCCAGTGCCCCCACCGAAGCTGTGGAAGATGAGGAAGCCCTGGAGCCCAGTGCACTGGTCTGCCTGGAGGAAGGGAGCAGGTTCAGCACATTTATGCATAAGCAGACTCAAGGGTCTAAATTTTTAAAATTATTTCCCCCCCCCCCAATTCTCATGTACAGTAGAACCTCTACCATCCGGCAGCCTTGGGGGAATCCGTGGTGCCAGAAAGTACAAAATTCCTGTGTTTAGAATCAATTTATTATTTTATTGGCCTAGGGCTCCATCTGCTGGCTGAACAACCTTACATTTGTAAAGAGTCTGCCATTTGCAAAGAGAGAGACATTTTGTGAATGGTCTTCACAAGTCTATAACAAAATAAAGGTACAACATGCGTTCAGTGTCGGGCTAGAGGCATATTTGTTAACTAAGCTCCTGCTCAGCACAGGATTTTTTATTATTATTATTATTATTATTTATTTATTTATTTTTTAAGGGAGAAAAATGCACGCACAAAAAAAGGGTTCCAGGAAGTAGGACATTCCAGAAGGTAGAATGCCAGATAGTAGAGTTTCTACTGAACACAGAAATGGTTAACATAATCTGAACCCATTGGAAAGCAAAATTTACCAGTTTTCGTGTCCTATCCAAAACCAGGTCGATGATTTCCTTGCCGATGGTGTAGTGCCCCCGAGCGTAGTTATTGGCAGCATCTTCTTTTCCTGTGATGAGCTGCTCTGGGTGGAACAGCTGGCGGTAGATACCCGTGCGCACCTCGTCTGAAGGGACAGTCGACTATTAGTACTGAAACATTAACTATGCAAATCACCAAGCGGTGAAATGCGATACAATGTGTCATATTCTTCAATGAGGATGTCTGTTTTACTGTAATTAGAAGTATTATGACTAAACTAGAAAAACACACTCTGGCTGCTAATGTAGACCCAACTTACCAATGACAGTGGGCTCCAGGTCCACAAAGATCGCACGTGGGACATGTTTGCCAGCCCCTGTCTCACTGAAGAAGGTGTTAAAGGAGTCATCTCCCCCTCCAATGGTTTTGTCACTGGGCATCTGTCCATCAGGCTGAATGCCATGCTCCAGGCAGTACAACTCCCAGCATGCATTGCCCATCTGGGCTCCAGCTTGGCCAACATGTATAGAGATACACTCACGCTGGAAAAAGAAACAAAGAGTTTAATTATCAGTCTCCACCGAGAGGCAGGGTGACAGAGCAGGGCACAGGGTGGGGGAGGAGCCTGGGAGCAGTGAACAGTGTCAGCATTGAACTGGCTGGATCTGCTACTGCCGGCAAGAGGAAGGGCACCATGACATCCAAGCAAACAGATTAGGCAGGATTTCTATAGTTACGAGATTGGTGGGGAAGATTTATAAAAATAAAGAGTAACTAGTCAAAGCACTCACACACTGCAGAACCTTTTTAGCTGACAGTATTGTGTATTTAAATGGAACACATGGGAAAGCAATCTCTTTATAACTAATACAAGCGTGCAAACACTTTTACATTATGGAATCGGAAACCATGATGTTATCACTTAAGCGTTTACTTAATTTGCTTGTATAATACTTACAGCTCATTTATTTCACAGTAAATTTCTAGCCGATCACATGCCTGTATTTAAATTTCCTAAATATACACTGATACAAATGAGCCCTAGAATGTATGCCACTATACCGAGCGCCACCATTGTGCTCTTTGTAAATTAGGTTTTCAAATAAAATGTTCATTTAAGTAGGGCTGCAGCTATTAATCGGACAGATTGATTTAATAGGTGACAAGTTATCCGAATTCTGACATTAATGGCGAAAATGATTTTAAGACCCTAATCATTTCCCTCAAATCTGCCTCCAGTGAACGACCAAATGACGTTTTAAGATCTGACAAAAATATTTGAGACATCTATAAAATGCAGTGGTTCCAGATGTTTAAAAAACATCCATTTTACATTTAAATTGGGAACATTAAACCGGAAACGAATGCAAATGTTACCATTTTAAACGTTGAACTATACAGGCCGCAGTCAGCCTTCCTGCTTTGAGAATCCCCACAAATGGGACGGTTCGATGAATAGCCTACGCAGTTAGCCGGAAACCGCGCCCAAGCACGCATCGTGCTTTCCAATAAAAGCACGCTTTTCATCCACATTCAGTCCTCATATGCAATGTTTTAATTTGTTTGCAAACAGCCGGAACGTTTATGATGTAGTTAAACTACTATATAAAATTAACAGTCAATCTTTAAAAAAAATTTAAAAAAAAAAACCAAACTGAAGATTAATTAGACCTGAAAAGCAATCTTAGACCAGCCTGTTTAATGAAAGAAAGTTTCCTAACATCCACATGCCGGCTTTTCTTATCGTAGTGTACGTGACTATCTGCGCCACGAGTCACCAAGTGTTCAGTCACATGGCTGGAGGAGGCTAAATGGCGCAAATCACCATTTCAATTGAAACGGGTATTACAGGACGAAACGAAGCGAGAGGAAAAAAAGTGCACTCGAGAAAAAAGGGAACCGGTAGCCTGTAGGCTACGCCGCCGCGTCCCCCCACCCTTCCCGCAAGCACGCGCTGCTTTCTTAAACCTGTTTGTTAAACTGATCGCGCCTTTTAGAACTGAAACCTCGAATTCTCCTCTTTAGACCATTTCCGGCTCCGTCAAGTAACATGTTTAGTAACTATACCTCGTTCATAAAGCAATTGTGCATTTTGGGGGGAAAAAGTTGAAACATGGAATTTCACAATCTCCTATAGCCTACTATAGTTTTATCAAACGAACGACGTAAAAAGACAAACTTTTGCCGTAGTAAACTTTTTAGTCTGTTTGGGACAACTGCGCCAGTTATTTGGCAGCCTGCCCACTAACTAAAGGCAGTCACGCGCAGCAACACTTTCTTTCTCTACATCCATCCTAGCATACACGCCCGGACAGGCTGAATCCATAGGCTATATAGACGCACCAGTTTGCCTTTTCTTTTTCTACATGTTCTCATGTATTATTTTTTAAAAAATTGTAAATTTGGTAATTGAATGAAAACGTAAAACTAATAAAACTCATTTTAAACGCAAACAATCTCCATTCTGTTGAGTTTTCTCGTCTGGCTGGACCTGAAACAAAGGGAATGCCAATTCCAACTCTAACTTCGTAGGTACTCACCATTTTGTCAGATTTCCCTTCTTGCCGACGTTGAGGATTCGGAAAGAGAAGGCAGATATGCGGCTGGGAGGACAAGGCGGGGTTTTTATAGAGCGAGCAAGCAGCGGGGCGAAGCAGGAAGCAGGGTCTGTATGTTGGCGGGAGTGACAGCAGTAAAATGGGCCGGCCTTAGCATTGAAACAAACGAACTTTTTTCAAAGGAGACTTTTGTTACAATTACAGATACTGATTCTGAAAACCAGTCATATGGCACACTTCAATACATAAAAGTATCGCGATGTTACTCAAAGCGTGAAGGCAGGCATATTCAGTTGTGCGAAAGTAGGAAACTGATCAGTTTGAACCAACCCCAGTCCCCACGTGATTAAAAAAAAAAAAAATTTTAAACAATGAACAGAGCCCAGAATGCCTGAAATAGACAGTCACAGGCCAAAATCTTGTTTTTGTATTTAAAAAAAATAAACTGACCAGCCTGTATGTACCTGAGTATTATAGTGATAAAGGATCTCACTCTAAAGCAAAGGCTGCAAGTTTAATATCTAGGCAGGGCACAGCTGTATTACAGTAGCTAAGATACTTAATCAGAATTGTTTTACAAATTGTCCAGCTGTGTGATAATGCTTGTTTCTAATGAGGCAGTTTTGTTGGAATTACCAACATTAGATTTTTTTTTTTTACAAAACTCCCCCCCCCCCCCCATAATTTGGATTACCAATCATATTCTTTAGCACCCACTGCTGTAACCTCCCCTGTCCTTTTGGGAGAGTCCAGATGAAGCCTATGCTCTTCTTCAAAGCATGTGATATCAGCGGCCACTCATCACACATCAGTCTATGAGTCAGGCTTGCAAAGATACAGGTGAGACAGAAATACCTCATGTAGCTCAGCTCAGCAGATAAGGGTACGGGTGCCCAAGCGTCTAACAGGGATCGGTAGAGTGAGATGAGGTCATCCTAGTCACATTTGGCGAGTCAGCGCTGGTGGGGTCTAGATTCAATACCAGACCGTGGGGCCCATCCACACAGCGAACCAGTGCATGAACAGGATGAGCCACTAACCACTAACCCTAAATGCAAAGATATTTAAATTTTTTTTAACGGCAGATATATTTCATCTGCAACTCGGCACCCATACAGATTTATTCATTAATTTTTTAATTTAGCTGCTTTCCCAACTCTCTTGTGGCATCTTTCAGGATGACTGGTAGAGTTGCTGTATTGTAACATCGATTGTGTAACCAAAGATGAGCATTTCCTTCCCTAAGTCTATGGCATTTGTTTACTCGTGTACGTGACGGAGCAGAATAGTCTGTTCTCTTTGCAATTACAACTAAATCCATATTGCCATGGTGTGCTAACTTCTTTTTCTAGATCCATATCTGCGTGTCACTCCCCAGACCAGTGGGAATCTACATATGCACTTTATACTCAGGGGCGAGGTCCCTCGTGCTGCAGTAGTGTGTGTGAGAGGCAGTTCAGAGCCCTCGGCTTGATTTACGTGCGTCCCTCTGAACTGTTTTTAGCTGGAACGAGAGAGGAAAGGGGTGCAAGCGTCCCAGATCTCATGGAAAAATGTTTTTTAAAAAGTATTTGTTGAGGTTTGGGTGATGGCGTGTGATACCTGTGAGGATTGTTTTTGTCTGATTCTGATTAGGCAAACGTGATTTCAGTGCTAGTTTGTGCTTGGCAGGATTAATTGTTTGTTTGCTGAACAGGTTACTCTACAGGGTTGGAGTCCTGATCTATGTGGTCACTTCTGGCACTACGATCTTTACTTCACTCTAGTGTGTTTCTTTTGCACCTCTGCACCTTGAACTAATGCACTTGTTGTATGTCGCTCTGGATAAGAGCGTCTGCTAAATGCCTGTAATGTAATGTAATGTAATGTAATGTAATACCTGACCAACAGCGCTTTTTTGTCTGTTGGTTTGACCAGAGTTCATTCTGACAGAACTGCTTTAGATCCCTGGCCCCATTGGGCTCTCATATTATCCTAGGATCAGGTACAAATATAAATGAGGAAGAGACCTGAACTGAAACTCTTAGCTAAATTCAAACCCTGATATAGGAGTGTTTATGATACACTCACCCCCACACCTTCTACAATGCAGGTGATAGCAAATGCTTGACTGTCTTTATAGAATATTTTTAAGACAGTAAATGATTTTCGTACAAGTTATTTCCTAAATGGGCAAATAATTCTAAAGTGTAAAGTGCTAAAATTCACACCTTGAGTACAGGTGTTTGTGTTATGACATTACACTCACCCTCCTGGAACAGCTTCTGTTTAAGGCCCCCACACCTTGCAGGTGATCGCAAATGGTTGACTTTCTTTATAGAATATCTTTAAGACAGTAAATGCTTTTCATACACAAGTTTCAAGTCAATTTCTAAATGGCTAAATATTTCTACATTTTGTAAAACGGCTCGCCCGCATTACATTAGAACTAGTTTATTAATGATTTACTCCCCTCCCCCCAAAAAAAATACAAATGACAGCATCCATTGTGTTGTAAAGGCAATATTTATTTTAGTTATGAGTGTTGTGTGTGCCATTATTCAGATTACTTTTAAATTAAGGAAGGGTATTATGCAAATTAATGCAAATCTCATATGCTGTGAATCATGAAGGCTGTAGTTCCACATTAGTACTCCTCTCCTTCTTCCTCTCCTTCTTCACCCACGCTGTCAGTCCCCACCTCTTCATAGTCCTTCTCCAGGGCTGCCATGTCTTCTCGAGCTTCAGAGAACTCTCCCTCCTCCATGCCCTCACCCACATACCAGTGGACAAAGGCACGCTTGGCGTACATCAGGTCAAACTTGTGGTCGAGACGGGCCCAGGCCTCGGCGATGGCGGTGGTGTTGCTCAGCATGCACACGGCCCTCTGCACCTTGGCCAGGTCTCCCCCAGGCACCACGGTGGGGGGCTGGTAGTTGATGCCCACCTTGAAGCCTGTGGGACACCAGTCCACAAACTGGATGGTGCGCTTGGTCTTGATTGTGGCGATGGCGGAGTTGACATCTTTTGGCACCACGTCACCGCGATACAGCAGGCAGCAGGCCATGTACTTGCCATGACGAGGGTCGCATTTCACCATCTGGTTGGCTGGCTCAAAGCAGGCGTTGGTGATTTCTGACACAGAGAGCTGCTCATGGTAGGCCTTCTCTGCAGAGATGACCGGGGCGTAGGTTGCCAGGGGGAAGTGGATACGGGGATAGGGCACCAAGTTGGTCTGGAACTCTGTCAGGTCCACATTCAGGGCCCCATCAAAGCGCAGGGAGGCAGTGATGGAAGACACAATCTGGCCGATGAGCCTGTTGAGGTTGGTGTAGGTGGGACGCTCAATGTCCAGGTTCCTGCGGCAGATGTCATAGATGGCCTCATTGTCCACCATGAAGGCGCAGTCAGAGTGCTCCAGGGTGGTGTGGGTGGTCAGGATGGAGTTGTAGGGCTCCACCACAGCTGTGGACACCTGGGGAGCTGGGTAGACCGCAAACTCCAGCTTGGACTTCTTGCCGTAGTCAACAGAGAGACGCTCCATCAGCAGGGAGGTGAACCCTGAGCCAGTGCCCCCACCGAAGCTGTGGAAGATGAGGAAGCCCTGGAGCCCAGTGCACTGGTCTGCCTGGAGGAAGGGAGCAGGTTCAGCATATTTATGCACAGATACTGTGAATAATTATATGGGTTAGATTTTTTTATTTACTGTATTTTTTGTATATAGTTACTCATTTCCCCCAAGATCATAGAAAATACTGAAGGGACAACAAGTATCACTGGGAAAACTAAACTTACCAGTTTTCGTATTCTGTCTAAAACCAGGTCGATGATTTCCTTGCCGATGGTGTAGTGCCCCCGAGCGTAGTTATTGGCAGCGTCTTCTTTTCCTGTGATGAGCTGCTCTGGGTGGAACAGCTGGCGGTAGGTACCTGTGCGCACCTCGTCTGAAAGCAGGCAAAGAGGTCTGTTGGTCAGTATTGGAGTCTTCAGCTATGCAAATCACTAAACAAGGGTACTTGATTTACTGTTATAAATTATCATTGAAATGACATCTTGAGAAACCAATTACAACTTCTAACACAGTTCAAATTTACCAATGACGGTGGGCTCCAGGTCCACAAAGACAGCACGTGGGACATGTTTGCCAGCCCCCGTCTCACTGAAGAAGGTGTTAAAGGAGTCATCTCCCCCTCCAATGGTTTTGTCACTGGGCATCTGCCCATCAGGCTGAATGCCATGCTCCAGGCAATACAACTCCCAGCATGCATTGCCAATCTGGGCTCCAGCTTGGCCAACATGGATAGAAATGCACTCACGCTGGAGGGAGAGAGAACGAGAGACAGAAAATTATGATAGATAATGATGAGGAGAAATTTAAGTTACTAAACATTGTGTGGAATTGATGAGCATGCAATAAAATAGTATTTGACTAAACTGATAGCTGAACTCAATGTGGAACTAAGTGGCAGTAGGCAGGACAACTATTACATTATGCCAACATAACTGCCATCATCCAAATCAACTGAAAATAATCGATTTCATTTGCGTAAGAAGGAACTGAACTTTTGTGTATATATCCAATTTCTGAGAACACACAAGCCATATCATGTTTGGCTTATCAAGGAATTCTGTTTTCTTGAGAAATTACAGTCAAGACAAAGCACAAAATTTTTTTGCACTGCTTTAAACAAGTTCAAAAGTATATCAGATTACTTTCTTGGAAAGCATGGAATTGGAATCCCCTCTCCAGAACAATTGTTTTATGTCTTTATTTATTTATTTTACTGGACTACTCTTACATGATGAAATCCCTTTCTCACACTTTGACTGAGACCCGCTGGCCCGCAGAGTTTTAAATGGTACAAGAAGTTATTAATCTGTCAATAATTTTCAAATTTCCACATTAAAAAAGTGTGGAAATTTGAAACTTGAAAATTTGAATTTGAATTTGAAAACATTTGAAATTTGAAAATTTGATAACTGTCTCTTTTGTTCTTCAGTACACTCAAATTCATATCGGTTTCAATTCGCTTTCAAATACAGCAATGAATTTAAAATTTAAAAAGTTAGGGTTATTTGTACTCACCATGTTTAAGTTTCTCTTCCAGTCAAACGTCCAGGGTTCAGGAGAGGAGATCTGTGTGTCAGGTAGTCGCTCTGGCGGCAACCTTTATATCTGCAGGATCACTAGGCAACACTGATCTGTGTTGTTGGTAACTGGAGAAGACAAACAAGCTGTTGCCATCTTCTGATTTCTCCACTGAAAAAAGGGGGAAACTAGGGAGGGAAATTTGAGTTATATTTCTCTGTATAACGTTCTGTAACAGGGAAATATTTGTCTATTGTCAATCATTACTAAAATATCAATATCAAATTGAACGGAATGTTTTTTTTTCCGCTGACTTTTTGCGAACACCGAATGGAACGTTATGCTTTTTGACTTTCGTTGTCATTGCATTAAAAATCAAATGTGACTGTGCTGAATTTGACTGGGCGCGTAAATGCTATAAATGCAACGAATCAAAGATGAGAGAAGGCTCCGCACACCAAAAGATGCCTCAGGCAGACTCTCGCTGCGTTCCCATGTTTTTTGTGCCAAAAACAGACCTTCTGATGGAAATTTCTCATTATAATATTTTCAGTATTTCTTTTTGTTTTTTTTTAAATAGGTTACGTCTCTTGTTTGAAGCAGCATTCTGGTATATGCAGGATTAAAGACATCCCTGCTGGGGGGCCTATTGTTGGTAACCCAGAGCTTCCCCTTTCTGTGGAGAGGGGTGAAACCGGACACCCCTGCTATGACCCGGAAGGTCTGTTGATGCTGAAGATTGAACAGTTTAAGCACAATGGCTGCCCCGATTGGTTTACAATACCAATTGTGCTGTAGATGAGGGCCTCAGCCAAGCCCCAGGCTCTGGTTGTATTCCTCTTGTTTTTCCCTGGGGCGTTTGGATTTTTTTGTTTTAATGTGTGAGAAAGCGCATTAACTCTTTACCTGGTTTCAAGCCAGTATTCACACCCTTTGTCTCTGTAAACCAAGAATGTATATTGAGGTGTCAGTTTGAATGACGTGTAAACACCCACACACACAGTAAACACCTGTCTGTGTGACTGCAGAAACCAGTTATAGATTTATCTCCCACTGATACCAATCAGTTTGTATCACTGGTCTAATGCAGGATTGACCTAGCAAGAGACATGTTGTTTAGCTTTGGTATGCACTGGAACAGACCCAGATAAAAAATGTTTTTTTAAAGAATTCCTCTAAACCTTTTAAGTGCTGTATAAGCATTGCACTTTAGCCCATTCAAACAAGGCTGTCTCTAATAAGTGGGATCTATAACGCGTGTGCTACATGGCATTAGTGTACACTAAAGACTCCTTAATTATTCTCCATATGCGCTGACAACTGAAGAGCAAACAAGGGCTGCCGAGTTTCAGAAACACACGACTGCCTGGGCAGCCAAGCTAGCCAATGGTAAGGCAGGCTTTCACAAAAGCCAGCCAGCTCGTGTGCCAGCAAGCTTTCACATGAAGAAGCCTGGCATCCTTGTATAGTACATGCAGAGTTCTAGGAAGGGAAGAAGCTAAGGCCACTAAAGGGATTTCCTTGCTATTGGGTGCGTACTGCTGGACAAACATTCAGGAACATTCTCACAACCTCGTCTGGTTTGTTTAACACTTGTTCCTTGACGTGGATGTAGTTTGAAGAGGCAGTGAGACATTGACCCCAGCACAGTCTGCTCAGAATGTGTATATACAGCACTGGACCAATACCTTTTTGTGACATGGCTACTATCTTGCTACCCATG
Organism: Anguilla rostrata; assembly: GCF_018555375.3. NCBI lineage: Eukaryota > Metazoa > Chordata > Actinopteri > Anguilliformes > Anguillidae > Anguilla > Anguilla rostrata. The sequence continues at coordinate 5,540,139 of NC_057947.1, forward strand.
ATAGATTTATATTTGTTGTTCAGGTGAACAGAAACCACAAAGACTCCATTCAGGCTCTGTGTCCGTTGGCCTTGTTGGCAGGACGCGCCTAGTTATGTGCTAGCACAAACAGAGAGGACCTTCAGCGAGAGAGGGCTCAGTTATTGTGCTCATGGCAACAGCATAGCCAATCCCAGGCTTCCTTCGCGCAATGACTCGAGACACGCATGGGACAGAAAGCAGTCCTGGGGGAGATACTTCCAGTACCAACAGATTTAATAATTTAGCTTCATTCTGACCTGCTTTAAACCTGGATTCAACCAGATGAATGCATCCAAAATGTTCTATGCTGACTCACATTTCCACAGTTATATTTTGAGAAAAAAAACACGTATTTCTTTTTTATAGTCCTCAAAGCTAAGTATTTTCCTTATTCTGATGCATAATGAAGCTAAACATCTGACTTTGTTGTATTAAAAAAAAGAACAGATCTATAAACAATATACACTGCCACACCTTGTCTGTCAAAAACAAATTCAGTTCTGTGAGGGAAAATTTGGGATAATTTGTAATCATTGGAAGAATGGTGTTCCAGACTTCCTCCAGGATTTTCCATCTTCCAAAGGTCATTAAATATGCTGGGACATATACATTACAGGCATTTAGTAGACACTCTTATCCAGAGCAACTGACACAGCTTTTGTATTTTTTTTACATGGTGTCCCTTTATACAGCTGGATACATACTGAAGCAATACAGGTTACGTACCTTGCTCAAGGGTACAATGGTAATGTCCTATGAGTACAATTGATCTTTCAATATTTAGGTCACCAGTTCTTTAACCATTATACTATTGTATGACACTGCTGCATTTGTTGTGTGCATGTGTAAATAAATGGTTATTGAGTCAAGTTCTGTACGTACAACAATATTAAACAGTTTGAAGTGTTAGAAAATATCACCTGCTGATCATTCAGGTGCGGCAGTGCCTACTAATGGCAGAATACTGCAGAATAAAGACAATACAATTGATAAAGGATTTTACTGTTGCCTAGCAACTGTCACTCTTCAGAAAGAATTTGGAGAACCTTCACACAATAGATGTGATATTTTCTTTGCTACTGAAAGAGAGGTTTCTAAGGTGTGATGTGAAAGACTTCACACCACAATGACATTGTGTGAATGAGGGCAAAGAGGCAGTCTTTATATGAAAGACAGTATTACAGGTTCGATATTAAAATAATAAATGTATTAATTTATTTATTTTTATATTATTTTTTACCCAGGGTAGGTTCACACATAAGGTAAAACAATAAGTATGGGCAGATAATAAAATACCTTTTAGCTCTTTTGCCAATAAGCAATGGTAAATCAGCCACATAAATCATTTCCAATCATTTACCCCAGGAAATGCTGATAATTTAAGTTAGCCTGACATTTTAGCTTCTTCAGGCTAAGGCAAGGCCTCAGAGAGAGTGGCTCCTGGTAGAGTTCCTCTGTATTTATAACTCATGTGAAGCCTGGGTAACAGGTTTTGTTGTTGGAGACAAGGGGTTAACCAACGTTTGGGACAACAAAGCAAGCAACCCTAACTAGGCCAATGTACTGGGACATACATCACCAACTCCAAGCAGTCTGTACCCCTACCCAAAAGGGACGCATTTTTTAGCCTCGACTGAGGGGCAATGCAGGAAGTCTTCTTTAAATGCAGAGGCCCCCTTTTCTCTGTACACTTATACACCAGGGAACAGGCAGCTTGCAGTATTCTACTTGTAAGCTCATTGTAAGCCTGACGTTTTTAACTTACTTTCATTCTCTGCAATTCTGTTCTTATTTCACCTGCTGGTTTCCCACTATTACCCATGTTTATGTTGTTTTTGTTGTAGCTGCTTCTTTTGTTTGTGGCCTTTTTATTATTGCTATTTTATGACATTTTTATTGTCCTCCTGTGTTGGAAAATGATTTGGAATTACTTTATGAAAAGTGTCTTATAAATAATAATTTAAAAGATTTATTTTTTTAAATTATTATTTTCAAAATCAGAAGCCTCGGGGCCCAATGGCCTGTTCTCACCATTACATGCTCTTATGAGTCTTACTGTATCTTTGAGGTATGTTTATAGCCTCTATTTGAGATGATACTTTTTAAATGTATTCACAGGCCTTGATGGATCAATGGTGGAAGCAGTAGTTAATTTAATATACTTATTTAAACCTATTTGTGTTCCTAAATCTACAGTGACAGCTCTCTTCCTGTTTCCACCCCCAGCCCTAGCACTGTCTTTAATCCCATTGTAGTCACATGTGGTTCGTCCCCTTTGTCTCCTGTGTGGTCTCTGTGACCTTCTGGCACGGTTTTGTTTTGTTTCACGCTTGAGGGTGCGTTTCCATGGAGTCGGGCTCCGTGTGTCCCCTGACCTCCTCGCCTGACATGGCCTTCAGTGCTTTGAAGAATTTGGTTTTATGGTTCTTTTATATGTAGGCTCCAGTGTATGATGCATTACGGGTTGCATTATGTGCCTATTGCATTTCCTGTTCTGGGTTTGTAAGCTAAGATCTCCGGGGTAAAATCTTGAGTTTGAGGAATAAACTGTAGTGGCTGTTTCTATGATCTAAATGCTACCACTTGCCCCCCCCCCCCCCTCCCCTCCAGTGTTGTATACAGTTTTAATGAGGCTTGCCTGTATGTTCTATATCCTCTCATATGTTTTCCAGAATAAAGAAGGTGCTGGATGGAGAGAGCAGCAGGTTTAATTGAGCAGTTTGAGGGAGGTCTACTGCTAAGAGAGCACTAGTGATTCCAGGATGGCTTCCCTCAGGTAAGTGGGCTGGTGTATGAACTTGGATTAGAGGATCAGAGAAAGAAACTTAACTTGTATGGGACTTTAAAGATTTTCCAGGCTGGAGTAAAAGCTGAGTAATGCTTGATGTGTAAAATGCAGGCACTTGACGCTGAGTTGCTCTGCCATCTTGTGGCTGAGAGAGGAAAGGCATATTTCTGCATTTCCACTCCCTGCCACAGATGGCGTAGCAACTCAGTGTAAAGTACCGGCATTTCACGGAGCTGGAGGTGGGCCAAAATAAATTAAAAAAAAAAAAAACATGCATTCATTCCAACCTGAAATTGTGCCCCCATCTCCACCCCTTTACAAGTGGTAGCATTCCTTCCTGTGGCCCTTGCGCAATACACACTTATGTAATCCATATATACACAACTGAAACAGCTCAGACATGCTAACCTGAGATGTGTTTCACATAAATATGTTTGGCAAAGGTCTCTCTCTCTCTATCGCACATAAACACACACACACACACACACTTACTTTTCCCCAAAATAAATCTTCCGCCCTGTTGTGAAGGCTTTTGATGAGTGTTTTCCCCAAACATTACCATTCTCTGAAAGTGCTTATACACATGCATCTGGCAATTTTCCATTCACCCACTGTATCAAAACAGTCAGCACAAATGCTGCTCTCTGTCTGCCTCTTTCTCTCTTTCTCACTCTCTCTCAAACACACAAAAATGCTATTAGTGTTTCAGTATTCAAGAGAGTGTGTGCTTTTATGTGCCTGTTTGTGTGAAAATTAGTTTGAAGTAAACCCTGTGTGAACCCCTTGGGAAATGATTTACAGTTGTTTTAACACTGCTGAATCAATGCACTGAACGTAATTGCAGCTCTCAGGGACACTGTCAGCAGTTCTAAACAAAACTGTTTTTGAACGAGACCAGGTGCTAGTATATGGCTGGACTGAACCGGCCAACCAATGGTGTAACTTCATCAGTCAGTCACACACATTCGCGTTTATAGGGCTGGCCCCGCTCTTGCGGTCCACCCAAAAATATACTAAAGAGAAAAGAAGCTACTTGCTGCCACTAGATGGTACACGGTAGCCTCACATAAACAGTCATTCTGAAATTCTGAATTTTAGGCTCTGTATTCTTTTAATCTGTATGATAGTAAACAATCTCATGAGAAATATTACATGCATTTCTACACTGTACTCTATAGACAGCTGATTCCCCTGTATGAACACGCACACACGTACGCACACCATGTCGAATGTAATTTTAAAATGGATAACCCGAAACGCACATCTTCATTGAACTTGCTCGTGTCTCAAGTCAGTAGGTTTAGCGCTTTTGCGTTTTATTGGCCTTGCCGACAGCACCGGCTGCTGATATGCTGCATCGCACGCAGCTCTGTGTTAACGCAGTGCCCCGTCCTTTTCAAATGCGTTCAGCCATTTGCTTCTTCTGTTCAGGCGCTGTACTGATCTCAGTGCAAAATGCCAGGCACCATTTGTCAGGCACCAAAAGGACATTTTGTTCTCCAGCACAATAGGCAGAGATAAGCTGTTCTAAGCTACTTTGTCTGATATACTAGCGGTTTTATACAGTAATCTCACTGAGACAAAAAGCTGTTTTTTAGGGGAAGCAGACAGACGCACAGACAGATGCACATTCATCCACTCAGATCGGCGCGGCCACTCAACACTTCCAAACAGCCAGCAAAGCCTCCCTCTTCATCTGTGCTCTCATTTCACATTTGCAACCTTCAGTTTAGTCAAATGAACCCCTGATCAAATGATTCATACATACCATAGAATTTGAAAAGATTTTAATAATTCCAGTTATTCTGTGAACACAAATCTTGAAACTGATTGCAAAAAATCAGTTTGGAGGATTTTATTTGCATGTACAGAGCTGCTACTGTCCCACCAGTAGCTCTGCAGAACCCCGATATAGAGGAGAAATTGTACAGGGGAGAAAGGTGGAATGCTGACTGCCAGCTCAGTGACATCACTGCAGTGAAGATGACGTGTTCCGTGCGGCAGCCCCAGAGTGAGCGAGTGGTGTGGAGTCATGTGACGGCAGCAGGAACACCCACACCAGGTGTCACGTTACCGCATAAACACTGCTGTATGGCTGCGACGCTCTGCCTGGATGTGGCGCATGCACAGCATAATGTGGTGTGGAGCCGCAGTCTGGGTGAAACAACCCACCAGCCAATGAGCTTCCTTTCCCACAAGCCTGCTTTTTTTGAGGGAAAAAAACTTTCTACTGCAAATGCAAGGCGTGTGCCTGTGTGCTTCAGCGAGAGAGAGCGTGAGTGTGCATGCGTATTTTTGGAAGGAGAACTCTGCGGTGACTGTTTCATTAGTAATCGTAAGAATGCTTGAATTTTTAATCCTGGGTTTGTCTTGAATGTTTCAGCAGGTCTCCACTGCCCTGGTGTGGAGCTCGCTAGCTCTCCGGTTCAACTGCTATTCTCCATCTATAATGCATTCTTGCACGAGACATCAGGCAGAAAATGGACAGTGCAAACAGGCAGACATCCACTTTTTCTAACAGTCCAAGGTTGTAACAGCTCCTCCCCAAATTACTGACTTCACCCTGTGATGACACTTGGCAGAGGGCCTACCTCCAACAGAGAGGATTCAGGACATACTAAACAATATCTGCACCAACCAACAGAGGTTGCTACAATATCATTATTATTCTAGCCACTTGTGTCATTGTCTTGTAATACTGATTTGAGCTTGAGCCATCTGTGTTGTGAATGCATAGCTAGCAACGTTATTGGTGAGCAGACGGGTCTCTACAGAGAACACATTTCTACTGGCAATGGCAGAAACCAGAAATGACTAGAGAAAATGAATGTGCATTTTTCTCCATCTTGTCTGATGAAGCTGTCACAGTCCAGCCCTGTCTTTGTGATTCACCAGGATTACAAGCAGAAAGCCTGTGAATCAACAGAATGGTCACTGCAAAGTCTCTGACGCAATCATTTCCACACCGTTTCAAATTCCTTGCAAACTAAGAATGTAAACACAATCCACTTGTTTCCATGCGCAGCATTTGTGTGTGTGTGTGTGTGAGTGTGTGTGCATGTGCATGTGTGTACGTGAGAACATGTAGGTGTTTGTGTGTTTGCAGGGGCACCACCAGGGATTTAGGGCCGTGTGAAAATATCTCACGTTGGGCCCCCTCCACCCCAGAAAATCATATGTTCTAGTGTTTTCTGTGGGCCCCTGTCAGTCAGAGCCCTTGGAATCATCCTAGCCCCCCCCTTTACGGCACCCCTGTGTGTTTGTAATGTCATGTAATTGGTATAAAGCGCTGGCAAGCATTAGTGGTCGTTTCCATGTGGATATGCTGGTTTTTGTGGCTTGTCTCCACATATCCACCATAGACATTTGGCCTGTTTTGTTGTCGTTGTTTTTTGTCCCCCTACAGGCCATCTATGGTATTTGTGTTCCTCCCTGTTTATGACGTGGGCTTGCTGCTCCTCCACCCCCGATGAGGAGACAGATGGCACTTCAGGAGGCTGGGAAGAGCAGCACCTGAAAACCATGAGCGTGTCGAACCAGGAAGTAGTTCCCATCTCCCCCTGTGCCCGTGTGGACTTTATGTGTAAGGCAGGGCAGCAGTCCCCAGATATTCCGTTATGAAGTATTATGTTACTTTTTATTCATGATAAATTTTTCATTTATTAATCATTTGTGAGAAATTTGGTGAACATAAAAATACCATAAATCTTGAGCCATCTGCTCCTGAGCCGTGTCTAGAATAAGAAAACGCTCTTAGGTTTAATATAATTTGGATTCAGTTATTTCCAGCGGGTTTCATGGTTAAGGTGATTGAATGCACATTGTTGAAACCGTTTGTAAAATGTACGCCTGCTAAACCACATGACTACCGATGTGGTAATCCTTATTAGTCTTTATATATTGCTGTGAACATGACAAAGCGCGACTCATTCGGACTGTGGTAGAAAGCTATAGGCTATATATATATATATGGTTTCACTCATTAACAAAACATTTGAACCGATTACATACACCGTTTGAAATGATGACGTCACTCTGGTTATGAGTAGGACATAATGTTCATGTTCTACCCATAACCAACGACAGCTCACCTTAGACAGTAGAATATTTTTGCGAAATGCGCGCGTGGGAGTGGCAGCAGCGCCACTCCCGTTTCTGGGGGGGCACAGTATATAATCCCTCGCTGCCAAAATCCTGGTTCGACCAGCTCACGGAGACCACATTGAGGGTGCGCAGTGAGGTGTTTTATATTACTGTAATTGTTTATGCTTTAGAAGACAGACCAATTCCGAAACAAAATGGTAAGTTATTTTGCATTTAGTATACTTATCTCAGAACATACAAATAGCTAAACGTTTATGTTATGCAATATAATTTGTCATTTATGTTAGCCTAATTGAAAACCTATTTTTACCTATTTTTGATGCATGCTTGTTTTCGAAAATCAACACAGATAAAAATCTGGGAATAGGGATACCAAATCTTTTTCAAACTGCGCACCTGGAAGTGCGGGAAATGGTTGCAGAGAGAATTTACCTCTGCCCAGACAGCACAATGCGATTATCCGGAATTCTTATTCGTTTCAATTGAATACTCCTTTAAAGTAAGAGATTAACCGACCAAGACTCGGTTGATTAAATAAAAACAATATTCGCTTAACATGCCCCCGGAGAATGGCTAGTCGCAATCGGGTGCAATGCAGCAGAGTTGTCACCAGAAGATTCTCACTGTCATTCAAACACGCAGCGGAGGCGGCGTATCCATTTTGTTATCGCATCTTAGCCTATTCCCGTATTAACAGCTTTAAATGTTGCCAGTAATTTCTAAAAGAACAGTATTTTAACAATGTGGACGATAGCAGGTGCCGTAGGCTTGATAGTATGTAGTGGATGTTGTATCGAGACTAGCTTCTGCATTAGCATGCACAGTCCAGACTACTACACGCAGAAAAACCTAACAATATAATTATGGCTACTATAAACTGAAACCAAGTAATACAATCCAAATAATTATCTTGGGGATGATAAAGATTATTATTATTCATAATATGCGATCACTAAATTATGTGCCTGGATAAGAAATCAGACGCCTATCCTCATTCACAGAAAGCAATGAATGTAGAAAGTAGTATCTTTTTAAAACATCGGTGCTCGTGAAGCGGTGCATTATAACTGCACAAATAAAATCTCAATCATTGATATCGTTGCAAGAAAAGATGAGTCATTGTCAGGCTTGGGGACCATTAAACTGGATAGAATTTTTAGGATATCAAAGGAATGGAAGCACATCACTAATTGCGCGCCAGGAAATACAACAGTGCAATTTTTTGATTATTTGTTCTTCCTTATTTGAGCTGTAATATCATGGTCTTCCCGGTGTGTGTTTTATGAATTTCCAGGTTAAGTAGAAGCTGCCATGAAAGCCAAGGTTTCCCTCCAGGCATTATAATTTTGGGGCATTTGGCTAATTCTGAGAAGAATTAGTTCATATACATGATATAATTTATACAAGACTGTTGTTTGGTTTTATTTGATTATTACATTTTAAATATAATATCTGTCGTGTATTTAGTGTTGATGTATAATGACCCCGTGTGGCAGTTCAGTGGGATTCATCGATATGTATGAAGGGTTCAGTCAGACTCGGCTCAGCTTGCTGTACTGACGTCTTTAGCCCTGATGATAAAAGCCCAGTCTTTTTTTTTTTTTTGCTGCTTCGGCCAACGCGCCATGTTGAGAAGGTCTGTGTTAGATTCGGCAGCCTCAGTCCCCCCCGACTGGGAGCCATTTGCCAGGAGATGACGAGAGGCTGTGAATGCCTGACTGGCGTTGACCCCCTGCGGTTTGGTCCAGGTTTTGCAGACCTCTGTAGCACACTGGGTTCCCCTGTTTTTTGGTGCTGTAGCCTGTGTGGGCAGAACAGGAAGCGCAGGTGGGGCTGGGCCCCTGCTTCACAGCCCGACCCCGCCCCTGCGCTCCGGCTCCTGGGGCTGGCAGGGCTGGTAACCATTAGCAGGGCCCAGACACCGTGGCTCTATGAGAGAGAACCCGCCCCATGCGTGGCGCCAGGGGTATTGCTTAATCCCCTGTGAGCATGTTTCTATCACTCCTGTTCATTATTCTTACTCTGGCGTGAATGGAAGTGACGCATTTCTGTCAAAATAAAAGCGTTGTTATTTTTGTTGTTCTCGGTTTTGCCCGGGGTGTGGCCGGTACACACACATTTCAATGGGACGGCATATTCTCCCAAAATAGCATTCTGCTGACCTGGCCCGTGTGCCCAAACTAGGCAGTCACACCTCCCCGCATAATGCCCCCCACCCCCACCCCCACCCTTTCCCCAGCCCCTTCCCAGCAGGCAGCGAACAACAGGGGCAGCTGATGGGACAGTGTAAAAATAGCATCCGGGTCCCCACTAGAGGATTCATTAAAAATCCCCCATTTGGGAGGAGGCCTTAGCTATGGATCACTGTCTGCACAGGCAGAAGTAGGCTGCCTCCCTAGAGGAGGGGGCTTTTTTCAGCTCACACTCCTGCTCTACTGCAGGGGGCCCCTAAACCGTTTGCTTCAGGAATCATGTCATGATTTTAGGGTGCTGCTGAATACCCATTCATAAAACATTGGTACAGCGTTGTGTTTGTAGGCGCTGGACGATCCTGGCTGAGCTGTGGGGCTCTCCGACGACCTGAAACCAGGCCCCCCCTCTCGCACCCCCACTGATGATTTGGCGTCAGAGAGCCTCAGTGATGTCAGCCTGGATCCTCCGCTCCTGCTCTCAATACTGTTTTAGTTTGCAAGGCGCTTCATAGCTCAGCAGGTAAGACCGATTGTCTGGCAGTCGGAGGGTTGCCGGTTCAAACCCCGCCCTGGGAGTGTCGAAGTGTCCTTGAGCAAGACGCCTAACCCCTAACTGCTCTGGCGAATGAGAGGCATCAATTGTAAAGCGCTTTGGATAAAAGCGCTATATAAATGCAGTCCATTTACCATTTACCATTCTAAATGGCATACATTCTGATTGGCCGAGCTTGGTGAGTTCAGATTCACAGCTAAAACTGCAGATGTGGGAAGTCCAGGGGTCAGACAGTAAAAGTCCTGCCATGTGTTTCTTCCATCCATGAACTCAGCCAACAGATTTCACTATTTAGTTCACTACTACCTCTTGGCTGAAGAATTGTGCTAATAACCAAATCCAGGTGATTGGAACAAAATACTGGGGAGGACCTCCACTTTCTGAAGCTGGAATGTCCACCCCTGTTAAACTGGAATGTTTGGCTCTGCCCTGCAGGCTCTCCGCGCCCCTTCTTTCTGCAGCTACCTGTTTGACGTTCTGTCTGAGGGCGTGGCTCCTCCTTTCCGTTCGCCCCACCTCTGCTTCATCATCTCTCTGTCCCTCTGAGAGACGGAAGGCAGTAATTTTGAGCGAAGCAGCTTGTGTCCCCTCCTGTTCTGCACTGTCACTGTTATATACTACAGTGGCCACTTCATTATGTACAACTGTCTATAGCCCCCTAGACCCCCATGTCCATCCAGAGTAGCCTCCAGGTTTTGGAAACAGTCCTTTGCAATATTGGTCCGTGCTGACGTGATAGCATCATGCAGTTCCTACAGTTTTTTTGGTCAAACATTCATGCTGCAAACCTCCTGTTTCCCCTCATGCCAAAGTTAGCCAATTGGATTCAGATCTGGGGACTGTGCAGGCAATTGGCGTAAATTTAAATAATTTAAAGTCATGTTTTGGAACCAGCTTGAGATGATGTGTGCTTTGTGACATGGTGCATAATCCAGCTGGTAGTATCCATTCGAAAATGGGCAGACTGTGACCATAAAGGGAAGCGCTTGGTCAGCAACAAATCTCAAGTATGCTATGGCAGTCAAGTTATGTTTATTCGATATTAAGGGGCCTAATCTGTGCCAACATTCCCCACACCATTACACCACAAACACCAGCCTGCACCATTGACCCAAGGTAGGATAGATTCTTGGATTCATGCTACTTATGCCCAATTCTGACGCTGCCATCTGCATGTTGCGTCAGAACTCAAGATTCATCAGACTAGGCAACATTTTTCCATCTTTAGTCGTCCAGCTTTGCTGATCATGTACCCACTGTAGCCTCATCTTCCTATTCTTAGCTGACAGGAGTGGAACCCAGCATGGCCTTCTGCTGCTGCGGACCATCTGCTTCAAGGTTCAGCATGATGTGCGTTTAGAGATGCCCTTCTGCACACCCCTGTAAACTGCATGTTATTCAGGCTGTTGTGGCCTTTATGTTAGCTTGGTGTTAGCCCATTCTCCCCTGACCACTGTCATTAACAAGGTATTTTTGCCCACAGAACTGCCGCTCCCTGGTTGTTTTTTAATTTAGTGTGTGTAAATATAAGGAATGGGGCTCTTTTTGAGATGCTGGAGGCACCACGTTTGGCACCAACAAACATACCGTGGTCAAAGTCGCTTAGATCACAGGTCTTGCCCATTCTAATGTTTGACTGCATGTCTGCCTGCTTTACATACATAATGTACCTAATAAAGTGGCCGCTGAGTGTATACCCTGTCAGTCGCTGCAGTCTGTATGTGCTCACTGTTCGCCTCTGCTTATGGAGACCGCTCCACCTGCTGGAGGCAGGCTGTCACAGCACAGACCAGGATACTGCAGCCTTACTTTGGAGTGGAAATGAACTGGCCATCGGTTACTTTTGTTGACCAAACTAATACAATTATCCATTTTGCTCTCAACAGCGTGAGTGCATCTCCGTCCACGTCGGCCAGGCAGGTGTCCAGATGGGCAATGCCTGCTGGGAGTTGTATTGTTTGGAGCATGGCATCCAACCGGATGGACAGATGCCCAGTGACAAGACGTCCAGAGGAGGAGACGATTCCTTTACCACCTTCTTCAGTGACACGGGGGCCGGCAAATATGTCCCCCGGGCCATCTTTGTGGACCTGGAGCCCACTGTCATCGGTACGTCTGTGACAACTGCCAGGGTATATTAGGGCAAGTTTGTGGTCTGTCCAAGCAATACTGAGGGCTGCCAAGGGGGTCCTAGATGCTACTTATAAATCGAGGCCACTATCAGTCCATTGAAGCTTGTAGGGGACCTGGGTCACAGGGTTTTCCACTTGTAACTCTCTGATTTGTGGAGAGTAAGACAGAGTATTGGCTGGGGCCATTTTCTCTACTATTTGAGCAAAAAAAGTTGAGAAGATCACAGCTTAGTCATTTGCCAGGTTTGTAGCTCTGGTGACCCTAGATTTTAAATATGAAATACCTTCAGCTTTCCTAATTTTTAGACTGGTTCTTTGAAGCGTGTGTTTTTAAAAATGCAAATAATGAAAACGGAATTTTGCTATTCCAGACGAGGTGCGCACAGGTACCTACCGCCAGCTGTTCCACCCAGAGCAGCTCATCTCTGGCAAGGAGGACGCCGCCAACAACTACGCCCGTGGGCACTACACCATCGGCAAGGAGATCATCGATTCAGTTCTGGACCGGATCCGCAAACTGGTAAAAAAAATAAAATAAATAATAATAAAAAAAAAAAAAATTAAGAAATGAAAATCATGCAAGCAATTAGCAAGCATTTCCATGGACATGCATGTTGTAAGAAGATTTCACAGGCCATTGTAACACACAAAAAATCTTGTTGTATGTTTGAATACACGACACACATTTCCCAATTATCCCCCCTCTATTCCAGCAGGCTGGAAATGAGGTGAATTAGAGAGGATTTGAAATGTCAGCTCTGTGTATATATGATGTAGCAGGTACGGCTATCTCACGTGTTTGTATTATGTTTTCTATAGGCAGACCAGTGCACCGGGCTCCAGGGGTTCCTGGTGTTCCACAGCTTCGGTGGGGGCACTGGCTCAGGGTTCACCTCCCTGCTGATGGAGCGTCTCTCTGTCGACTACGGCAAAAAGTCCAAGCTGGAGTTTGCGGTCTACCCAGCTCCCCAGGTGTCCACAGCTGTGGTGGAGCCCTACAACTCCATCCTGACCACCCACACCACCCTGGAGCACTCCGACTGCGCTTTCATGGTGGACAATGAGGCCATCTATGACATCTGCCGTAGAAACCTCGATATTGAGCGTCCCTCTTACACCAACCTCAACAGGCTCATCAGCCAGATTGTGTCTTCCATCACTGCCTCCCTGCGCTTTGATGGGGCCCTGAATGTGGACCTGACAGAGTTCCAGACCAACTTGGTGCCCTATCCCCGTATCCACTTCCCCCTGGCAACCTACGCCCCAGTCATCTCTGCAGAGAGGGCCTACCATGAGCAGCTGTCTGTGGCTGAAATCACCAACTCCTGCTTTGAGCCAGCCAACCAGATGGTGAAATGTGACCCTCGTCACGGCAAGTACATGGCCTGCTGCCTGCTGTATCGCGGTGACGTGGTGCCAAAAGATGTCAACTCCGCCATCGCCACAATCAAGACCAAGCGCAGCATCCAGTTTGTGGACTGGTGTCCCACAGGCTTCAAGGTGGGCATCAACTACCAGCCCCCCACTGTGGTGCCTGGAGGAGACCTGGCCAAGGTGCAGAGGGCCGTGTGCATGCTGAGCAACACCACCGCCATCGCCGAGGCCTGGGCCCGTCTCGACCACAAGTTTGACCTGATGTACGCCAAGCGTGCCTTTGTCCACTGGTATGTGGGAGAGGGCATGGAGGAGGGAGAGTTCTCTGAAGCTCGAGAAGACATGGCAGCCCTGGAGAAGGACTATGAAGAGGTGGGGATCGACTCATATGAGGAAGATGAAGAGGGAGAAGAGTACTAGGAGGAGAACGGCAGGGGAAGCCGGAGCAAGAGAAGGCTTGCTGGGTCTTCCAAAAGCCACATCAAAATGGCCTAGATGCAAGTGATCAAGTGGAAAATTAACGGCCATAATCTATGGCACTTTTTTTGACCGCTGTGTCTTTTTCTTTGCATTCCCAGAGCTCTCGTGCTGTACACAAATTGTCATTTCCAAGTCTACGTTGAAAACCTTGGATACCAAATCCAAGGTTCTTTGCTCAATAAAGAAAATTCCAACCATTTCTTTGTTATTTATTGCATTCACAGCAACGCCTCACAACCTCCTGTTGTTATTACTTAAATAATGTCAGGCATCACATTCTCCTACTCATTACTATTAGTGCTTAACTGTATTTGTGCTCAAACACTGCAGTCTGTTTATCTGCATATGTGCTATATAAATGCAGTCAATGGTTATCTTAATTTGTGCTGCAATACTTACCTGCATATTAGCTGTAGTCATACCACTGTGGGTATGGTAGGGGGGTTAAGCTAGAGCAGGCTTTAGTCATCTCGATATGGAAATATTGGGGCTCATTTACTGATATTTGTCTGGCCATATTGGCTGATGCCTCCCTGTTTTACATTACAATTCAAATGCAAACTGCAAACAAGTTTCCAGATTCACGGAATTCGTAGATACACACGGACATTCATGATGAAAAAATGTAGCCAGTTTTATTTGTATAACAAAAAATTTGAACTTGCTAACTTTATTATTAAGCAGACGTTGTGAGTCAAGAGAGCAACTGAGTCTATCACTTTGCTTGTGAATTCAGCTGGGAAAAATGAAAAATCATTCAACGATAAGTAAGTGATGCACATGAGCATGACAATTTCATGTGTCGTTGGCACAGGAGCCTGGCTGTTGTAATGTGCCTGGCTTAAATGTTTTATGTTTGAATCACATAAAATCTATATCCACGTATTTCAAAGTAAAAAAAAAAAAACATTCTTTCACTCAAAACAATTTTACTCAGTCATTCAATGTTTGCACACACTCCAGATATTTGCACAATTAAAAAAAAGAAGAAAAAAACAGACAAAAGATTGTTACATTAAAAGTAAGTTCTGTGACAAAAATAGCCAGTATGTCGCTTCGGGTAAGCTGCCTGTCTACACCTACAACTGCAGCACATTTTTCAACTTACAATGGGATGAAGAAACCGTCCCATCATCCTTCAAGATGAAACGCCTACTTTTTGGCCTACATAGAAATTAGCACAAGAGTTTATTTTAATCAGACAGACCCAGTTTAAACCATTAAATGGACTGCTCATCTTTTCAAGACAATATGAATCGGTATACCTAGTATGTATTGTTATAATGTACGCGTTTTTCAACGGTAGCTACAAAAAGTATTTATAGAGGACACATGTAATCAAGGTAAATTATCACAGATGACCAAACTGAAATACCAACCAGAAACTTTTGCGTGAGGCTGAAAACCAGTACATATCAGTGCTGAAAACAGGTCAGTGAAGGCAAGAGGAAGTGAAGAGTCATTTTACGTCACAATGACGTTTTCTGTGTATACGGAAGTATTGTCTGAAACCGAAGAGGGAGCAGGAGCTGGTCAAGAAGAGTGAAATCCGGACCGTGAAATTAAAAAGAAAGGTAAACTGTTCTCAAAAAGAAAACAGAATTGTATAAGAGAAACCGCGTAGATCATTAAGATTAGTTCGTGGTGACGTTGGAACATTCTTTTGGCTGCATTCCGAATGTGGTTACTGAAGACAAAATCATGCGAGTTCGCTGATTGCATAGCATATTTTAAACCAACTAGTCTGTGCCACGTTTGCCATTAATTTTTTATCAGTATTATCTTTAGGAGGACGCAGTCGTTCTGTACATTGTTTTAGTGTACTTGTAGGATGCTAAGAGCAACACTGGCGAGCTACAACAGTTATTTACAAAGCAAACAAAGAAGCGCAAACGTTGCTGTTGGTATCAATGAATAATTAAAAGTAACCGGGTGCCTGATAGTGCTTGTGACACAGAAGGTTCCGTTACGTAACCGGTGTTCTTTCTTGTTTTCTGTGGATCACATGGTAACGAGATGTGGGCGTCTTGTCTCATTTCAAATGGCATTTGTTGATTGTACGCTAATTAGATTGGTAAATTATACTTCTTCGATAGAAAACAAGAAAGCTCACTGTGCATGCACCATGGCATTTGTCCTGTTTGATTGAGCTTGCTAGCTACATCGTTTATTATCCATTTAAACAGCTGTACATTGCATGTAAATTCATACGCAACAGCAGTAGTCTACTAGTCCATATCACTTTGCTGTTTGGAAAATGGGCGTTTTGATTGTGCAAAAAGAGAAAAAGTCTACTTATAGTTATTATAATTATAATTTTGTTCTTTGCTGATTGTCTGATTACATTATTAACCTGGTAGGCTACAGTTTTTGTTAAAGATGAGGGGCACTTTTTTTAGTGGACTGGTGTCATATTTTTGTTACTGTTCCTCATCAGCCAGAGTAAAACTCCAGCAGGTTGATTTCAGGCCTGTGAATGTCTCTTCTCAGCTTGGACAAAGCTCTCTGAGTCTGATCTGAGGTCTGTGACATCGGTCCCTGTGCTTAACCGTTCTGCCTCCTCTGCACTGCGTTTCCCAGCAGCCCTCCCTGTGCCTCTCTCTCTCTCTCTGCGGGTGAGTGAGGGATGTGACCATGGGCCAGGCCTTGTGCGTGTGCTCCCGGAGCGCCATCACCATCGAAAACAAGAGATACTACTTCATCCAGAAACTGGACGAAGGGTAAGGGCTGTCCCCCTGTTTGGTGTACTGTACTGGTGCTGTGTGTCTTTGTGTAGAGCAGTGGTAGCCAACCCTGTTCCTAGAGATCCACCGTCCTGTAGGTTTTCTCTCCAGTCCTAACAAAGCGCACCTCATTCAACATCATTCAACAGCTAGAGATCTTGCTGAGCTGCCAATTAGTAGAATCAGTTGTGCCACCTTAGGGTTGAAATTAAAACCAACAGGATGGTGGATCTCCAGGAACAGGGTCGGTTACCGCTGGCGTAGGGAATCATGCATTTATGTGGAACAGCGTGTGCTGGAGCCTCCTGCTTTTCTGGGTCGTGCTCATTTTGACCGTGCCTGCAGGGGCTTCAGCTATGTGGACCTGGTGGAAGGGGCGCAGGACGGGCGGTTCTACGCCCTGAAGAGGATCCTGTGCCACGACCGGGAGGCGCGGCAGGAGGCGCAGACCGAGGTGGAGATGCACCGCCTGTTCAGCCACCCCAACGTCCTGCCGCTCGCCGGCCACGCCTTCCTGGAGCGCGGCGGGAAGAGCGAGGCCTGCCTGCTGCTGCCCTACATCAGCGTGAGTCATCATCATCATCATCATCATCATCATCATCATCATCATAATAATAATTGGGTGGAAGTGTATTACATTACATTACATTACATTACAGGCATTTAGCAGACGCTCTTATGCAGAGCGACTTACACAACTTTTTACATAGCATTTTACATTGTATCCATTTATACAGCTGGATATATACTGAAGCAATGCAGGTTAAGTACTTTGCTCAAGGGTACAACGGCAGTGTCCTTACACGGGAATCGAACCTGCGACCTTTCGGTTACAAGCCCAGTTCCTTACCCACTGTGCTACACTCCGTCCGCCTACAATGGTTATGGTACTGGGATCGTAAATCAGAGGTGGCAGGCTCTGTTTCTAGTTGGAGCATGGCTGTTGGTCCCTCGAGTAAGTCATTTCGCCTCATTAGATCCCCTGAAAATGTCCAGCTGTATCAATGGATTGTATTAAAAAAAACAAACAAACTAAAACCTGTAGGCTGTGTGAGTTGCTCCGGATAAGGTTTGTCTGCCGAATGTGAATTATTGTAATGATACATAATAATGTCACGCAGAGAGGCAGCCTCTGGTCTGTGCTGGAGAAGCTGAGGGACAAGAACAGCTTCATGCCGGAGTCTCGCGTTCTGCACATCCTCCACGGAATCTGTGCGGGACTGAAGGCCATTCATGACAAGGGCTACGCGCACAGGTACGGTCTCCCCACAGGCTACGCACAGGTACGGTCTCCCCACAGGCTACGCACAGGTACGGTCTCCCCACAGGCTACACACAGGTACGGTCTCCCCACAGGCTACACACAGGTACGGTCTCCCCACAGGCTACGCGCACAGGTACGGTCTCCCCACAGGCTACGCACAGGCTACGCGCAGGCTACGCGCACAGGTACGGTCTCCCCACAGGCTACGCACAGGCTACGCGCACAGGTACGGTCTCCCCACAGGCTACGCACAGGTACGGTCTCCCCACAGGCTACACACACAGGTACGGTCTCCCCACAGGCTACGCGCACAGGTATGGTCTCCCCACAGGCTACGCGCACAGGTACGGTCTCCCCACAGGCTACGCGCACAGGTACGGTCTCCCCACAGGCTACCACACAGTACGGTCTCCCCACAGGCTACGCACAGGTACGGTCCCCACAGGCTCCCACAGGTACGTCTCCCCACAGGCTACGCGCACAGGTACGGTCTCCCCACAGGCTACGCACAGGTACGGTCTCCCCACAGGCTACGCGCACAGGTACGGTCTCCCCACAGGCTACGCGCACAGGTACGGTCTCCCCACAGGCTACGCGCACAGGTACGGTCTCCCCACAGGCTACGCGCACAGGTACGGTCTCCCCACAGGCTACGCACAGGTACGGTCTCCCCACAGGCTACGCCACAGGTACGGTCTCCCCACAGGCTACGTCACAGGTACGGTCTCCCCACAGGCTACACACAGGTACGGTCTCCCCACAGGCTACGCACAGGTACGGTCTCCCCACAGGCTACCGCACAGGTACGGTCTCCCCAGCTACCCAGGTACGTCTCCCACAGGCTACGCACAGGTACGGTCTCCCCACAGGCTACGCACAGGTACGGTCTCCCCACAGGCTACACACAGGTACGGTCTCCCCACAGGCTACGCGCACAGGTACGGTCTCCCCACAGGCTACGCACAGGTACGGTCTCCCCACAGGCTACACACAGGTACGGTCTCCCCACAGGCTACACACACAGGTACGGTCTCCCCACAGGCTACGCACAGGTACGGTCTCCCCACAGGCTACGCACAGGTACGGTCTCCCCACAGGCTACGCACAGGTACGGTCTCCCCACAGGCTACGCGCACAGGTACGGTCTCCCCACAGGCTACGCGCACAGGTACGGTCTCCCCACAGGCTACACACAGGTACGGTCTCCCCACAGGCTACGCACAGGTACGGTCTCCCCACAGGCTACACACAGGTACGGTCTCCCCACAGGCTACACACAGGTACGGTCTCCCCACAGGCTACGCACAGGTACGGTCTCCCCACAGGCTACACACAGGTACGGTCTCCCCACAGGCTACGCGCACAGGTACGGTCTCCCCACAGGCTACACACAGGTACGGTCTCCCCACAGGCTACGCGCACAGGTACAGTCTCCCCACAGGCTACACACAGGTACGGTCTCCTCACAGGCCACACGCACAGGTACAGGCAGGTACAGTAATGTGTGCTGCGTGAGAGTGGAACAGAGGTTTACTCAAGGTCGAGTGTAAGGCTGGAATGACACCTGAAGCGGGGCGTACGTGTAGCGGTACTGAAGTGTGCTGGTCGTGGCATGTCCGCTACGCCAGAAGCATTCTACTACGCGGGGCCCCCCAGCGCGTTCCTGTGAGCGGCTCAGAAACTGCCTTCAGAATCACGCTTAACAATCCTTGCACGTTGTTTTCAGAAAACTTTTCTTACTGTTGCAGTTTGACTGTAACTGCCACAGCAGTAACACAGTTGATTATGAGTGTAATGCAGTGAGTGCCACAGCAGTAACACAGTTGATTATGAGTGTAATGCAGTGAGTGCCACAGCAGTAACACAGTTGATTATGAGTGTAATGCAGTGAGTGCCACAGCAGTAACACAGTTGATTGTGAGTGTAATGCAGTGAGTGCCACAGCAGTAACACCGTTGATTGTGAGTGTAATGCAGTGAGTGCCACAGCAGTAACACAGTTGATTGTGAGTGTAATGCAGTGAGTGCCACAGCAGTAACACAGTTGATTATGAGTGTAATGCAGTGAGTGCCACAGCAGTAACACAGTTGATTATGAGTGTAATGCAGTGAGTGCCACAGCAGTAACACAGTTGATTGTGAGTGTAATGCAGTGAGTGCCACAGCAGTAACACAGTTGATTGTGAGTGTAATGCAGTGAGTGCCACAGCAGTAACACAGTTGATTGTGAGTGTAATGCAGTGAGTGCCACAGCAGTAACACAGTTGATTGTGAGTGTAATGCAGTGAGTGCCACAGCAGTAACACAGTTGATTGTGAGTGTAATGCAGTGAGTGCCACAGCAGTAACACAGTTGATTATGAGTGTAATGCAGTGAGTGCCACAGCAGTAACACAGTTGATTGTGAGTGTAATGCAGTGAGTGCCACAGCAGTAACACAGTTGATTGTGAGTGTAATGCAGTGAGTGCCACAGCAGTAACACAGTTGATTGTGAGTGTAATGCAGTGAGTGCCACAGCAGTAACACAGTTGATTATGAGTGTAATGCAGTGAGTGCCACAGCGTCGAGTAACACAGTTGATTGTGAGTGTAATGCAGTGAGTGCCACAGCAGTAACACAGTTGATTGTGAGTGTAATGCAGTGAGTGCCACAGCAGTAACACAGTTGATTGTGAGTGTAATGCAGTGAGTGCCACAGCAGTAACACAGTTGATTGTGAGTGTAATGCAGTGAGTGCCACAGCAGTAACACAGTTGATTATGAGTGTAATGCAGTGAGTGCCACAGCAGTAACACAGTTGATTATGAGTGTAATGCAGTGAGTGCCACAGCAGTAACACAGTTGATTATGAGTGTAATGCAGTGAGTGCCACAGCAGTAACACAGTTGATTATGAGTGTAATGCAGTGAGTGCCATAGCAGTAACACAGTTGATTATGAGTGTAATGCAGTGAGTGCCACAGCAGTAACACAGTTGATTATGAGTGTAATGCAGTAAGTGCCACAGCAGTAACACAGTTAATTATGAGTGTAACGGTTGTGTGTGCATGTAATGCAGTTTGACAGTAGCAGCAGTAACACAGTTGATTATGAGTGTAATGCAGTTTGACAGTAACAGCAGTAACACAGTTGATTATGAGTGTAACGGTTGTGTGTGCATGTAATGCAGTTTGACAGTAACACAGTTGATTATGAGTGTAACGGTTGTGTGTGCATGTAATGCAGTTTGACAGTAGCAGCAGTAACACAGTTGATTGTGAGTGTAACGGTTGTGTGTGCATGTAATGCAGTTTGACAGTAACACAGTTGATTATGAGTGTAACGGTTGTGTGTGCATGTAATGCAGTTTGACAGTAACAGCAGTAACACAGCTGATTGTGAGTGTACCTGAGCTGTATTGATGGGAGGCGTGTCTCCCCTCTGCAGGGACCTGAAGCCCACTAACGTTCTCCTGGAGGAGGACGACCGCGCCCTGCTGATGGACCTGGGCTCCATGAACCGCGCGCGCATCGAGGTGCGCGGCTCGCGCGAGGCCATGACCGTGCAGGTGAGCCGACCGCGCGGAGCACGCCTGTACTGCGCACACACTGCGCGTGCCGACTTACACACACACAGCGTACTGACTTACTGCGAGCGCCAAATGATTAGCCCTCAAGAAACGGCGAATAAAGTGAACATCACAAGTTAACCAGCAGTTTTTATACCCACAAAATGGAAAATATTATATTTTTTAATTCTAACACAATTGTTTAGGGAATGTTTCTTGTTTTGCAATTAATAATTATAATTCCTAAAAAGTTTTTTTTTTTTTTGAATTATTATTTCTGCTTTAATGATTTAATTATTGTTTTTAATTCAGCTTAAATGATTGGGGAAAGGGGATGAAAAAATCAGATTAACACTTCCTCTTCTATGTATTTAAGAGACTGAAGGAGAGGGCGAGAGAGGGTGAGAGGCAGACAAACTGAGAGGCGCAGGGATACAGAGCTTTGGATATTACATTATCGGATTTTTATTACGTTTTGGGCTTCATTACAATTTG
Source organism: Anguilla rostrata (assembly GCF_018555375.3). Taxonomy (NCBI): domain Eukaryota; kingdom Metazoa; phylum Chordata; class Actinopteri; order Anguilliformes; family Anguillidae; genus Anguilla; species Anguilla rostrata. Next base: position 5,561,809 of record NC_057947.1, read on the forward strand.
TTTTATTACATTATGGTCAAATACTATGTTTTGAGTCTTTACAAATGGTCTAAGATCCCCACAGTAAGATGTTCCACCAATCTACCAATCTCACTCTGGTTGTGTCCTTACAAAGGGGGAATGCACTGAACACGCAGGTGGCAGTAATTCTCGCACATTTCTTCCCCTTTTCCCTCTCTCTGTGTCCTAGGACTGGGCGGCTCAGAGATGCACGATCTCCTATCGAGCGCCAGAGCTTTTCAGCGTGGAGAGCCACTGCATCATCGACGAGCGCACAGACATCTGGGTACAGAGAGCCGTGGTTCCCGGGCGGGGCGGGGCGGAGCGGGGCGGGGCGGGTAGGGGAGAGAGCGTGCGCCTGTGCGCGTGCGGTTCGCCTGTGTCTGACTGTGCTCCGCCTGTGCTCCTGCAGTCTCTGGGGTGCGTGCTGTACTGCATGATGATGCTGGAGGGGCCGTTTGACCTGGTGTTCCAGAAGGGCGACAGCGTGGCTCTGGCTGTGCAGAACCCCGTCAGCATACCCCAGCCCTGCAGGTGAGCCCCTCTGAGCCCTAGCGCCCTTACCTGAGCCCTAGCGCCCTTACCTGAGCCCTAACGCCCTTACCTGAGCCCTACCGCCCATACCTGAGCCCTAACGCCCATACCTGAGCCCTAACACCCTTACCTGAGCCCTAAGCCCTTACCTGAGCCCTAACGCCCTTACCTGAGCCCTGAGCCCTGAGCCCTTACCTGAGCCCTAACGCCCTTACCTGAGCCCTAACGCCCATACCTGAGCCCTAACACCCTTACCTGAGCCCTGAGCCCTTACCTGAGCCCTAACACCCTTACCTGAGCCCTAACGCCCTTACCTGAGCCCTAACACCCTTACCTGAGCCCTGAGCCCTTACCTGAGCCCTAACACCCTTACCTGAGCCCTAACACCCTTACCTGAGCCCTAACACCCATACCTGAGCCCTGAGCCCACTTACCTGAGCCCTAACGCCCTTACCTGAGCCCTAACGCCCTTACCTGAGCCTGCCTTCCACCTTACCTGAGCCTAAGCCCTTACCGAGCCCTAACCCCTTACCTGAGCCCTAACGCCCTACCTGAGCCCTGAGCCCTTACCTGAGCCCTAACGCCCATACCTGAGCCCTAACGCCCTTACCTGAGCCCTAACCCTTACCTGAGCCCTAGCACCTGAGCCTAACCCCATCTGACCTGAGCCCTAACCCCTTACCTGAGCCCTAGCCCTACCTGACCTGAGCCACTAACGCCCTTACCTGAGCCCTAACCCCTTACCTGAGCCCTAACGCCCTACCTGAGCCCTAACACCCTTACCTGAGCCCTGAGCCCTTACCTGAGCCCTAACCCCTTACCTGAGCCCTACACCCTTTACCTAGCCCTGAGCCCTCACCCTACCTGAGCCCTACGCCCTTACCTGAGCCCTAACACCCTTACCTGAGCCCTAACGCCCTTACCTGAGCCCTGAGCCCTTACCTGAGCCCTAACACCCTTACCTGAGCCCTAACCCCATACCTGAGCCCTAACGCCCTACCTGAGCCCTAACACCTTACCTGAGCCCTAGCGCCCTTACTGAGCCCTAACGCCCTTACCTGAGCCCTGAGCCCTACCGCCCTACCTGACCTACTGCCCTAACGCCCTGACCTGAGCCATGAGCCCTTACCTGAGCCCTAACGCCCATCCTGAGCCCTACACCCCTTACCTGAGCCCTGAGCCCTTACCTGAGCCCTAACGCCCTTACCTGAGCCCTAACGCCCTTACCCGAGCCCTAACGCCCTTACCTGAGCCCTAACACCCTTACCCGAGCCCTTCCGCCCTTACCCGAGCCCTAACACCCTTACCTGAGCCCTTCCGCCCTTAGCCGAGCCCTGAACCCTTACCTGAGCCCTAACACCCTTACCTGAGCCCTAAAGCCCTTACCTGAGCCCAAACGCCCTTCACGCCGAGCGCTGCGTTCCCCTGGAGACGCCCGGACTGCGGCTGAAGTGCGTGTGATTGGGTTTCTGTGCGCTCTCATTATTTAGGTCATCGTGTACTTTTTTGTTGTGCCAGCGCTGACTGTGGCCAGAAGGCCTGCAGGGGGTGGCACACAGTTGGCTTCACGTTGCCCAGGGAAGGGGTGAATGGGAGGGATTCAGTGGACAGGGACGGCAGTGTTCAGTCATTGCTTGTGTGACCCCTGGCCAGCCCGGGCGCCCGTGCCCGTGCTCTCTGCTCGCGTGCGTGACTGGGTCTCCTCCGCCCCCGCTCTGCCTGTGACAGTGGTGTGAAAAGAAGCGGCTGGCTGGCGCCGCTTGATTCAGAGTCCGGTTGTCTTTGCTCTCCCAAACCGGCCAGCCGGGGCCACGTGTGAGCACACTTGCATGTAGTTTGCGAATTGGACATTCCAAATTTGGGGTGGGATTGGAGATTCCAAATTTTTTTAAAAAGTGAAAAGTGTACTGTGGCCATATTGACTCTGGGACAAGGAGACAGAACAGTATTGTCCCTGTAAGGGCCAGCTAACCCCTGCTCAGCCTGTGTGAAGTGATGACTGTTCCTCCCTGTCTGACCCCTTTACCCTTCTGCGGTCGCAGGTATTCCCAAGGCCTCCAGACTCTGCTGGGCTCCACCATGGTGTCCAACCCCCAGGAGCGGCCCGACGTCAGCTGGGTCCTGGACCAGGTTCGGCACCTGCAGACCCTGGAGCCGGCGGCCAGCGCCAACATGGTATGATGGTTCTGCAGAGGGACCCGCGTCTGGTTCCTCTCCCCGCATCAGCAGGGCACACCCCCTCCCCCCGCCACTCCCCTCCCACCCCCACACTCTGTAGCATGGCTGTCCAGAATCCTCCTGGTCTTACAGATGCAAAAAAAAACAAGGCATGTACTTTCACAGAAATGAAGGGAGGAAATGGAACTTTACTTTCGTTTATAAACTTGGTTGGATGAGTGTGAATAATCACCGTTGCTGGACTCTGGAACTCTGGGTAATTTCACACTTGCTTGCTGCTCAGGAGGTTGACGGATCGAACAGACCCCCCCCAAAAGGAAACGAATATTTGGACTTTGAGTCACGTTGTTGCGCTTGTACCCTCTGCCATCTGTGCTCTGTCACCAGGGCTCGTCGCGTAGCCATGGAAACTGCGGCACAGAACGCCGGGCCTGCACTGGCAACGCAGACCGTAATCCCGCTGGTGTCTCAGGACGGTCCTTCTGTGCGTTTGATTCTAGGACCACGCGAAGACATCCGCACCGCACTGTCTGCTGAGGAAATGGCGGTGAATTGTGGGCAAACCTCTGTAAATATGCATTTAATGGCCTCTAACGAGGGAGAGAGTGGAGGTTAATGCCCGGCACTGAGAAGGCCAGCACGCGCCGTTTGGAAAAAAACGATAGTAATGAAGGAGATGGATGGACCGGGGGCAATGGAAGGAAGCATGTGGTGGTGTGGGCTGGTTGCTAAGGGAACGCAGTGCACTGCCAGCCTCTTCAAGCCGACGCAGCCGCAGGCGGTAGTAGGCTGAGCGGGAGTGAAGCCGAAACTGGGTTGGCGGTTTTGGCGCCTTACGGTTATGAAGACGCTGCCGCCTCTGAAGTCCTCTCCCCTCTCTTCTTCCCAGCATGCATTAGTCACTGCCACTGCTGGAAATGCCTCTCCTATCACCATGATACTTACTGTAATGGAGTTTAATTTTTTTAGAACCTTCCAGATTGAAACGTTTTTTGGGATCTGTCGAACGTGGGTGTTTCCCTGTTTTCGTTTTAAGCGTGGCTCTGTGAACGCATGGCCTCCCATCAGGCCTCATGGGTCTGTCAGCACGTTTTTGGACTTTTAAATATATTAAGTGAATTACATTCTCTAATAAAGGCCCTTGGATATTATTTAATCGCTCTAGTAGGTCTCAGTTTCTGGGGAGAAAAAGAGCCTTGATTGGGGAAAAAAAAGAGTGATTTAGCTCCTTGGTGTGCGTCCTGGCCCTCACGCGACCAACAGAGAGAAACTAAGCTTACACTGATCGTTTCCCCTCCGCCCCTTCCAGGGTTTGGAGTCTCTCAGTTTCGGGTTGCAGTTCGGCCGCGTGTCGCAGGTTAGCCGCAGCCTGGCTTCACTCTGACAGTCTTGGGTTAGCTGGTCGCAGTCAGACCCATGGCATTGTGTTGAATGTGGGTTACCCACGCATTTGGTACGTTTTACAGATTTACAAATTTAAAAAAATAAATAAACACAGATTTTTTTATCTGAGGAGGAACCTACCTGGTTTATTTCTCTTGGTTTTTCAGTTTTTAAATTAGTCTCATATCAGGAGTCTCCCCTTGGTCGCAGGGATAACCTTTTTAGGAAGAGTTTTAAAGCTATGCCATTTTCCAGACTGGAGATTTGAGGTACTAGAGATTATTAAAATAGTTTTATCTGGGCATTATGTCTCTAGAGAGACTCAACTTTATGGGACGAAACAGGTCTCCGTCTGTCTGATGTGTAATATTCCTACTGTAACGTGTAATGCTTTGTGATGCATTGTCTGTAATCAGTGCTAACCGTGGAATGACATGGCTGCTAGCGTTGTTGCCGGGAGGAGATTTAGCTGAACGAAATCAAAAGGTCAGATGTAAAGGATCTTCAGTATAATGAAATATTTCATGTGTGTAATTATTATTTTTTTATTTCCAGTTATGTGCTTTAATTAAACATTTATTTGGCCTTGTGAATTCTTAGTGTCTTTGTTGTGTATGTGCGCGCTCCTGAATATCTTCTGTTACCACTAGGGGGAGACAGACTCCAGTGTAAATTATTACTCAACTGCAGAAGCGGTAGAATGAGGTTCTATTCTGACTATTCCAGATACTATAAACCTGATACCTTATTCAGGAAAGTGCCGTTTATGGAATCATGTAAAGGGTGAAAAAAATCATTTTACTTTTTTTCTGTAGTTCAAGTGCTGTTGATTTCGTACTTTATTTACATGCAAGCAGATCGGAGTAAAGAGAAAGGAGAATATTTTTTATTGCATAATTTAACAAGATTTATTGTGACTTAAAGCAGAAACCAAAACTTCCTCTGAGAAAGTTTAGTTCCTGTGAGAAACGTCAGACAGAAGAGACGCAGAGTGTGAGAGGTGCTGCTGCATGCCTTGAAGTAGAGCTCCTCTGTTTGAGAATTGTGTTTGTCTAAATGCATAGTGCGCTACCTTACATTTGAGATTTCTTTGGTAGCTAAGAGAGTCCTGAAAAACACGTGAACTGAATATAAACTGAATGTTGACTAGCAATGTGTGGGGACACTCAGAATTGAATGCATTGGCATCTGATACCAGAATAAGTAACAGGACAGAACCTGAGGCCAATGAATTCCTTTCTCTCTCTCTCTCAGTCTGTCATGATGTCTCCTGTCTTCCTTCTCTCTCTTGCATGTCCTGAATAGCAGGGTTTTATAGCTAATTACACCTGAAGGTTCAGACAAACTCCGTCCTGCGTGAACCCTTTGTACCTGCTTGAAGGCTGTTTAACGGTTGATTAGATTGCTATCTCTGCAGAGGAAAAGCGAGAGAGAGATGGAGCGAGAGAGCGAAGGGGGCAGAGGGAGAGATTAATAAAAGCCATTAAAAGGATAAATTTACAGTGTACACATTACCTTGGATCGAAGTGATTTAGTAATATTGTAAACTTAGGCCTTGGATTTTTTTTAAATATCTGGTAGTGAGCCAAAATTCTGAGTCTTATGCCTGAACTGAAACTTATCCTCATGCTTATGCTTCCTGGACAGGTCATCTTTGGGGAAACATTCCTTAATTTACTCAAAAATAAAAATGAATTGCTGTTCAGAACAGGTGTGTTTTAGGGGTAGATACAGAGACCTGTCTGGATTGATTTAGGCTGGTCCTACATGTTACAGACCTAGTTTTCGGAGAGGAACTGCTGGCTTCAGATGTGCTTCTGTGTGAGCTTCCATCATTGACAGGTCATGTGACAAGAGACACTCGCAGCAGTCATCCAGCCGAACCCGTCCTGTCCCAGAGGGCTTAGGGGTTTGTTCCCTAACCTTGGGTGTGCTAGCTCCTAACCCTGAGAAGACATGATGTCACCGAGTCTTTGGGACTTTAATCTGTATTCCCAGATTTCCCCAAAATTTCCCTAGTACCCCCCCCCCCAGGTCAGCATGCCACAGGGCAGTGTTCACCAGCTGTTTCTCACATCAAATCTTTTTTTTTTTTTGTTGCCAACTTTAATTAAATTCTGTGTTTAGTTCAAATGCATTTCAGTCTTACTACTGTTTGATTTGAGCCGCATTTAAATCTCACCGATGTTCATTTTGTGTGCATTTGAATCTTCTCAATGTGACTCTTTCTGACTGATGTTTAACCAGAGCGAGGTGATTCTGCGATTCTATTAAGAGCATGAGCTGCCAATAGAGAACTCTTTTATCAGGTGAAATATTTTTCGTTTTGCAGTTTTATTAATTGGTCATTTCAGTCGAGCCTCAGTTGGACGTGTGCCTTTGGGGTCTGGTTCCAGCGTGACTGCTCCTCGGACCCGTGTTTTCCCTGCTGCTTCGATGTGAAGAGCAGCCTGTCTGGACGGGTCACGTTAGCCGCTAGTGCCTGTAATGGGAGGAGTGGAAATGGATCAGTGCTATCTTCCAGACGCGTGGTTTATTATTAATTGCAACAGACACTGATCAGTCAGTAATTCATAAGCATGTTTGCGTGCTAATGTGTGATGTATGTACTGTATGTGTGTAAAAAATATATGCGTGGTGTGTGTGTTGTGAGTGTACAGTATGTGCATGATGTATAATGCATGCACTATTATGTCTGTAAGTGTATAGTTGTGTGTCCTTTGTATGTGTGATGCAGGTACCATGTGTATTTAAGTGCATCTGTGTCATGTATATATATTTTTTTATAAGTGTTTCTATGCACTGTGTGTATGTAAGTGTTATGTATATATTTTGTGTGTGAGTGTATATGTTTGTATGTGCTGTGTGTATGTAAGAGTTATGTATATATTTATGTGTGTGAGTGTATATGTTTGTATGTGCTGTGTGTATGTAAGTGTTATGTATATATTTATGTGTGTGAGTGTATATGTTTCTATGTACTGTGCGTATTTAAGTGTTATGTATATATTTATGTGTGTGAGTGTATATGTTTGTATGTGCTGTGTGTATGTAAGTGTTATGTATATATTTATGTGTGTGAGTGTATATGTTTGTATGTGCTGTGTGTATGTAAGTGTTATGTATATATTTATGTGTGTGAGTGTATATGTTTGTATGTGCTGTGCGTATGTAAGTGTTATGTATGTATTTTGTGTGTGAGTGTATATGTTTGTATGTGCTGTGTGTATGTAAGTGTTATGTATATATTTATGTGTGTGAGTGTATATGTTTCTATGTACTGTGTGTATGTAAGTGTTATGTATATATTTATGTGTGTGAGTGTATATGTTTGTATGTGCTGTGTGTATGTAAGTGTTATGTATATATTTATGTGTGTGAGTGTATATGTTTGTATGTGCTGTGTGTATGTAAGCGTTATGTATATATTTTGTGTGTGAGTGTATATGTTTCTATGCACTGTGCGTATGTAAGTGTTATGTATATATTTATGTGTGTGAGTGTATATGTTTCTATGCACTGTGTGTATGTAAGCGTTATGTATATATTTGGTGTGTGAGTGTATATGTTTGTATGTGCTGTGTGTATGTAGGTGTTATGTATATATTTTGTGTGTGAGTGTATATATTTTGTGTGTAAGTGTATATATTTATGTGTGTGAGTGTATATGTTTGTATGTGCTGTGCGTATGTAGGTGTTATGTATATATTTTGTGTGTGAGTGTATATGTTTGTATGTGCTGTGCGTGCTTATGTTATGTGTTGTAGAGTAGGCTTGTTTCCCACAATGCCGTTGGCCTCGCTTTAGCTCGTTTGCTGCAGCGGGACCCGAGCCCGGCCCCACCAGGTATGAAACAATTACTAGAAATTGTTCAGGCCCCTGGATTTATGGTCGCCGGGGTCGCTGGGATCAAAGTGACGTCGTACCTCACCCGTCGTCCTGATCAATCTCCATGGCGACCCCAACCCTGCGGCCCAATCGTGGCAGGAACGCTTGTGAACCCCCACCACACACACACGCACACACACACACACACACACGCACACACACACACACACACACACACACACACACACACAATCTGCTAGAATGAATTACACTTTCATTAACATTTTCCCCCAATGCGGCCCCTGCTCGCGCCCCCCCCACAGCCTTCGGGGAGCAAATTCATTACGCAGGATTGGCGTTTAGGGTCTTGGTGAAGGCGCAAGGTGCCGTCTTATTGGCCGGGGACGCCTGGCTTTCCGCTATCACAGGCGTCTTATTGGCCCGGGACGCGTCTCGAATCTGTGATGATGTCACGTCCCCCCGTGCCGCGAGGTCAGCGGCAGCGTAGATTCCTGCTCTCGTGTGCAATTCTCTTTGTGACCGGACGCGGGTTGCCCTGTAGTGCTGCTCCAGTGTTTTCGAATGGTGCCTTTAATCCTGTTTGTTTGTTTGTTTGTTTGTTTGTTTGTTTGTTTGTTTGTTTGTTTGTTTGTTTGTTTTGTTTGTTTTGTTTGTTTGTTTGTTCGTTTGTTCTTCCCTGTTATCGAGTGTCGCCCTAACGCATTGCCCTTGGACCGTAAAACCATCCCTGCGCCTTATTGATCTTGCGATGAATCAATGAGTTCATTATTTAATTAGGCAGGCATTACGGGGTCAGTGTTGAGTGGCTTTGATCCTACCCCGTTCCTCTGTCTCTTTAAATCACTGCGCGCTGCGCTAAGTGAAAAGCCGTTCAGCATCAGACGCGTGGTACTGAATGGGCGCGGAGAGGCTTCCTGTGTGACATGCACGACAGTGGCAGGGTTGCCAGATCTCAGGCGTTGCGCTCGGTTCAGTAGTGATTACTGTGATTGAGAAGCCAACTGTCACTATTAATAACCGAATATTTACACTTTGATTCCGTGTTGTGGGAAAGAAAGCTGGATTTTTGCTAAGCTTTTTTTCCCCCCATCATGGTGCTTGACGTGTCCCAGAAATCCAGCGGGGACGTGGTTTGTGGAATCCTGAGAGTTTGGGTTTTTTTATGCCGCATAATAAGTGGAGATTTTCTGGGCTGTGACTCTTTGGGTTTAAATTGCTGAATTTATTCAGTAAACAGGAGGGGGAGTGAGTGGTTCGCTGTCACCTCCTCTTTCAATGTTATTTAGAGAGTTGTGTCGTATCTCGGCATTTAGAAGAGAAGGAATTACGGTCGGGGTGGATTAAGTATTCAGAACAATGCAAAGCAGCGGGTGATTTATGGCGCATTGTGCGGAGAGTGCATTGCGGTCGTGCGTCTCGGTGATGGCCTGCCCGGGTTTTTTCCGTGGTGAACCGGGTGCTCCGTGTCCATTTCGGGAGGCCTGACAAGGATTATAGTATGAAGGGCTTTAATTTTGGCTGAGCACCCCCTGAACCGTACGCACTTTACCTGCATACAATACATACGATCGGGACAAACGTACGGTTTCGAGACATTCAAGAGTGTTCTTACTGCAAAACACACTTAACCATTAATATATTTTCATATGCGTATTTGCTTTGATACATTTCGCGTGTCTGTTTTTGGTGATAAAATTTGTGTTCCAAAATGTGCTGTGGAGAAACGTTAGTCAGCCAGTGGGGGATGGAACGGCTGGTCAGGGAGGCGGATGTGCGTGAGAGGGATTAGAGGATGCGCGAATCAAAAGAAAACGACCGATGTGTTTTTGTACGTGTGGTCAGTGGACCGCAAACAGACATGGGCGTGGCAAGGCCTGTGCCAAGCCGTCCGACCCCTCTGCTCTGAACCGATCCCATGTAAAACACAGGACCGTAACTAGAGGACTGTACGCTTTATGCAGCAGAAAGGATGAAATGGAGTGTGTGTGTGTGTGTGTGCGTGCGTGTGTGTGTGTGTGTGTGTGTGTGTGCGTGTACCAGGGCCTGTACCTGCTCTTTAGGTCAGCCTCTCCATACATGGCCCGCGCTCACTGGTGCAACACCGCTCTCCCAACCTCAAGTCTAACACCTGCACTGCGAGGAGCTCCTGAGTCCTCACGCGCAGGGAGCGCTGCCACAGGTCAGCGCGATCAGGCTGACGGGCGGTGACTGATGGGAGTTTACTGTCACGCGCGGGTGACGGCGCGGAGGGGGCGCCGCGGTTTTCGGGAAGTTGTCGCTGAGTTACGGCCTGGCGCCGCCGCCGCGCGGGGGTTCACCGGACGCCGCGCGGGGCCCGCGCTCGTCAATCCCGCCCGTGTGTTTGGGTTGAAGCGCGTGATTAGTTAATTAGAGAGCACTGCGGCGATCACGGAAAGGGTACGGCTTTAATTACTGGAGCCGGTCCAAGGCAATGCTCTCACGGCTTGGAACCCGCCGCCCCCCCCCCCCCCCCCCCCCGCTAATTTAATTAAGCGCGCAAATGTCCCGGGTGCGAACGCGGCCCAGGGGGGCGATTAGGGCGAAAAGATTGAAAGATCCCAAACAGGTCCCCCCTCCTGCCCCCCTCCAGCAGGCCCTGAGATTGCCTGTGTCAGTTAGCTGATTGCATTGATTATATTGATTTGCAACAGCTTTTGGGTAATTTCATCTGGGAAGGTGAGCACTTTATCTCTGTATAAACACGTTGGCCCAAAGGCCAGTATATTTATATATATATATATATATTTTTTTTTCCCAGCGAGTGATGAAATGAAAGTGTACTGCCAGTGCAAAACAGTAAGTCTTTTTTGGGGGGGGTGGGGGGGGGGGGCGGGTGTTGATCAATATATTTTTATTCCCAGGGCCACCAAAGGTGGCTGTGTTACTGATGCTTTTAAATGCATCACATCTTTTTTCTGGCAGGAGGGGAAGAAACACAGAGAAATGGAACAGACTGGTGTAAATAAGAAAGGCTCACACGCTTGCAAAAGAGAGCAGGAAAGCAATACCAAACATCAGGCCTTGATTTTTTTGTTGATGAGAAACAGACCTAGAACATTTCCAGCCCTGGAAACAGGGGGGAAAAAAAGAGAAAAGGGAAAAAATAAATTTACAAAATTGACAAAGAACACGAAGACTTGTTCCAGCGGAGAAAGAAAGCGCTTCTGATGTGAAGTGGTAGAGGACGTGGAGGAGAGCGCCCGGCCGCGCTCAGACCGTCCGTCGCGCCGCGGAGCGGAGCTCTCGGACGGCGGCGAGACCCCGCGGGCGGGCGGCCGGGTTATTTATCTGCGCGGCGTGAGCGCCGTCCGCGCGATCGCGTCTAATTGGTGGATCAGGGCTTCATTAAAGCAGATTAAGTGGCGAGGAAGACAGGATTATCTGGCGGCGCGAGGGCGGTTAGCGCCAGCCGCGGCGCTCGGGGGGGGGGGGGGGGGAATTAGCTGATTAAACCGCGGGGAGAGGGGGGGGGGGGGGGGGGGGCACGGCAGGGGGGGGGCCTGTGATTAACGAGGCTCGTGGGTGGGGGAGTGTTTGTGTATTGTGTCAAGGAGTTGTCAGGGAGTGAGTGAAATGTCTTCATCAATTTGTACCCATTATCATGTCAATGGGAGAGCGAGGGTGGGGGTGTGTGTGGGGCGGGGCGGGGTGGAAGGCGGGGGGGTCTGATCTGGAGCATCCTGGCTTCTGTCTCCCCATCTGCTCTCTTCTCAATCAGTCTCACACACACACACACACTCACATATACACAAACACACACACACACACTCACATATACACAAACACACACACACACACACACACACACACACACACATATACACAACACACACACACACACGCTCAGCATCACACACACACACACACATACTCCACCGCACACTGCACACACCACAAACAGCCACACACCACTTGACACAAACCATCACGTGACCTGCAGCATCACACACACACACACTCACACACGCATACAAGCATACACACACACACTCACATATACACAAACACACACACACACGCATACAAGCATACACACACACACGCACGCATACAAGCATACACACACACACACACACACACACTCACATATACACAAACACACACACACGCTCATGCATGCACACACACACACACACACACACACGCATACAAGCATACACACACACACACACACTCACATATACACAAACACACACACACGCTCATGCATGCACACACACACACACACTCACACACTCACATATACACAAACACACACACACGCTCATGCATGCACACACACACACACACACACTCACATATACACAAACACACACACACGCTCATGCATGCACACACACACACACACACACACTCACATATACACAAACACACAAACACACACACACACACTCACACACATACAAGCATACACACACACACATACACACACACACATACACACACATATCTCGCACCTGCACACTGTCACACACCAGCTATAACTTATGCTCACACACTTGTACACAAGCTCTCACGTGAAGAAACGTGCAGGCATGTACTAACACACAACCTCACACACAAACTCACAGATCTTGGACTTGAGGGCTGCAGGTTTTTGTCATTGAGTTTTAGTTTTTGCATTTATGCTTTGCACTCCGGAGTCACCGTATCAGAGCCACTGCACAAATGCATTCATAAACTCTCACGCACATATACACAAACACACACACATACACACACACACATACTCTTAGATAAACTTTTACACACACTCATTCGCACAGGCATGCATACATACGCGCTCAGACCCACAAACACTTTATCACACATAGACACACTGTCTCACGTTCGCTGTCAAACACACACACACACTTGCTCTCTCTACCCCTCCCAACAGGGCCTGTTTACGGTAAGCCTGTTTAATTTTCCTGAAATAGGGCGCTGACAGCACCTTCATGTTGATTAAAGCAGCAGATGCAAGGAGTGGCAGAGTGTCAGCATTACCGCGCCCTTCATTATACAGACCCCCTCCAGCAATAACCAGCCAAAGCATTACAGTGCCCTTCATTACACAGACCCCCTCTAGCAATAACCAGCCAAAGCATTACCGCGCCCTTCATTACACAGACCCCCTCTAGCAATAACCAGCCAAAGCATTACAGTGCCCTTCATTACACAGACCCCCTCTAGCAATAACTGCCCAAAGCATTACACTGCCCTTCATTACACAGACCCCCTCTAGCAATAACTGCCCAAAGCATTACCGCGCCCTTCATTAAACAGACCCCCTCTAGCAATAACTGCCCAAAGCATTACAGTGCCCTTCATTACACAGACCCCCTCTAGCAATAACCAGCCAAAGCATTACCGCGCCCTTCATTACACAGACCCCCTCTAGCAATAACTGCCCAAAGCATTACAGTGCCCTTCATTACACAGACCCCCTCTAGCAATAACTGCCAAAGCATTACAGTGCCCTTCATTACACAGACCCCCTCTAGCAATAACTGCCCAAAGCATTACACTGCCCTTCATTACACAGACCCCCTCCAGCAATAACCAGCCAAAGCATTACACTGCCCTTCATTACACAGACCCCCTCTAGCAATAACCACCCAAATCATTACCTTGCCCTTCATTACACAGACCCCCTCTAGCAATAACTGCCCAAAGCATTACACTACCCTTCATTACACAGACCCCCTCCAGCAATAACTGCCCAAAGCATTACAGTGCCCTTCATTACACAGAACCCCTCCAGCAATAACCAGCCAAAGCATTACCGCGCCCTTCATTACACAGACCCCCTCTAGCAATAACTGCCCAAAGCATTACAGTGCCCTTCATTACACAGACCCCCTCTAGCAATAACCGCCCAAAGCATTACAGTGCCCTTCATTACACAGACCCCCTCTAGCAATAACCACCCATAGCATTAGAGTGCCCTTCATTACACAGACCCCCTCCAGCAATAACCAGCCAAATCATTACCGTGCCCTTCATTACACAGACCCCCTCCAGGAATAACCACCCAAAGCATTACCGCGCCCTTCATTACACAGACCCCCTCCAGCAATAACCAGCCAAAGCATTACAGTGCCCTTCATTACACAGACCCCCTCTAGCAATAACCAGCCAAATCATTACCGTGCCCTTCATTACACAGACCCCCTCTAGCAATAACCGCCCAAAGCATTACCGCGCCCTTCATTACACAGACCCCCTCTAGCAATAACCACCCAAAGCATTACAGTGCCCTTCATTACACAGACCCCCTCTAGCAATAACCAGCCAAATCATTACAGTGCACTTCATTACACAGACCTCCTCTAGCAATAACCAGCCAAATCATTACCGTGCCCTTCATTACACAGACACCCTCCAGGAATAACCACCCAAAGTATTACACTGCCCTTCATTACACAGACGCCCTCTAGCAATAACCACCCCAAGCATTACAGTGCCCTTCATTACACAGACCCCCTCTAGCAATAACCAGCCAAATCATTACCGTGCCCTTCATTACACAGACCCCCTCTAGCAATAACTGCCCAAAGCATTACACTGCCCTTCATTACACAGACCCCCTCCAGCAATAACCAGCCAAAGCATTACAGTGCCCTTCATTACACAGACCCCCTCTAGCAATAACCACCAAAGCATTACACTGCCCTTCATTACACAGACCCCCTCTAGCAATAACTGCCCAAAGCATTACAGTGCCCTTCATTACACAGACCCCCTCTAGCAATAACTGCCCAAAGCATTACAGTGCCCTTCATTACACAGACCCCCTCTAGCAATAACCAGCCAAAGCATTACCGCGCCCTTCATTACACAGACCCCCTCTAGCAATAACTGCCCAAAGCATTACAGTGCCCTTCATTACACAGACCCCCTCTAGCAATAACCAGCCAAATCATTACAGTGCCCTTCATTACACAGACCCCCTCTAGCAATAACTGCCCAAAGCATTACACAGACCCCCTCTAGCAATAACCACCCAAAGCATTACAGTGCCCTTCATTACACAGACCCCCTCCAGAAATAGCCAGCCATAGCATAGCATTACACAGAAATTCCATTTGGAACAAAGGGGCTAAAGGACCAAAGGAATTTAGGATTTTTCTATATCTTTTCATCAGCTCGGGGGTGAAGTGCAGGGGCCCCCATACTGTAGAGTAGCCGTCACAGTGGCAAGCAGCCCCCATGTTGTCATTGTTATACTGCACTGTATTGTTGTAACCTTGTCAGATCAGTGTAGAGCCATCTGAATAATTTCCTGCGAGCTGTTTCTGTGCTAGGTCTCAAACTTAAACCTGCTCTTATTTTTTTAAGTATGACTATGTAATTAGTTTTACTTAATAATTTCCTCCGAAATAGTCTCATTGTTTACTTTACACACAACGTATTGTACAGCAGATTATTAAGAAAATGGAGAGGGGAATGAAAATACGGTAATATGGCTTAACGAACAAATAAAGTTCACTGACACTTCTGAGAGACAGTACACTAGGAGTGATTGAATCTGACCCCCAGCCAAAGCTGCGGTACTATTATATACAATCATATAAAAATAGAACCATATAATAGTATGGTCATCTGAAATTGTGTATAAAATCTTTTTGGAAATAAAAATGAGAATTCATACTTCAGGAATAATAACAAAACTATGTACGTTTGCAGATATTTATGAGTAATATTGTTCACTTATTAACTGAGACTTAATACGGAAACTGTATAATTTAAAATATCCGTAAATAATAAAGGCAGTATATAGACAAAGTATAATATCAAAATGGTGTGCGTTTTAAGTATCCACGAGGAGTGGAGCTAATTTATAGTTATATACACTAGACTACGCTATACTACAGACACTAGATACACCGTGCATTTTAAAATGGCTGCCAGGCTCTTGGATCAAGACTAGCATCTCTGTCTGTGGGTCCGCTTACCCCGAACCCACAGTTGCCGTACCGGCCGTTCTATCGAGTGCGTTTTAGGCCGGAACCAGGAGCCGCTTTTTTTAAATTTCGCCTCTATCGATTGTTGTGGGTCCCCGCGCCGCCTGACCTTGCTCAATTACAGCGATGGAGGCGAGCTGAAGCAGCCCGCGCGCCGCGGCGAGCGATAAAAAAGCAGGCCGAGGAGAGAGAGAACGGCGGCCCCCGGCCAGGGGCGCGCGCGGATTACTTAATAAAAAAAAAAGAGCGGTTTCAAACATGAGTGATGTCATCCGTCTCGGTCTGTCATGTCTCGCTGCCAATAAACGCAAAGCCATTACATTAATGAAGCTTCGACACGACCCTGCAGGGGTAAGGGAAGATCAGACGGAAGATTTGAACATTATTTTGATGTTGTTTTTTTTTGCGGGCTATTCGCCCAGATTGAAAAACGCAGTCTGTTTTTAGCTATTGCGCCTAAATTGATTCAGGGTTTGTTTTCAGCAGTCTTGTATGCTGCCCTGTAAATCCGATATGAAAAACTCTTTTATTTAAAAACATACTTTTTTTTTTTAGATAAGATGGCTTTGACGGGAAAGCCTTGTGGTTCTGTTTCTGTGTTTGAGCAGTTATCTTCAAGATGTTTGCTTTTTTGCTTTTAATGCCTGGAAGGTCAAAGGTCAGGGAAAGTGTCAGCTGTGACGCTCTGGAATCCGCGTGTTTCTCTGTGTCTTCCTCTTTTTCTCTCTCTCTCTCTCTCTCTGTATTTCTCTCTCCCTCCATCTCCCTTCCTCTTTCTCTATCATCTCTCTTTGTGTATCTCTTCCCCTCCTCTCCTCACCTCACTACTACCTTCCTTCCCTCTCTCCCTCCTCATTCCTCCATCTCCTTCTCTTCTCATCCTCTCTGTCTCTCCCTCCCTCACTCACTCACTCTCTCTCTCTCCCCCTCACTCACTCACTCACCCCTCTCCTCTCTCTCCCCCCCTCACTCACTCTTTCTCTCTCTCCCCCTCACTCACTCTCTCTCTCTCTCCCTCTCTCTCCCCTGACTGTAGGACCTTTGAACTTACTCCTCGCTCGCCCCAGACTCTGGACCGCGATAGCGGGGACGGAACAGATAGAGCGTCTCCCCCATTATTGACTCATTTACAGGCATTAGCACAGGGGCCAGGCTCGTGAAGCTACGGCGTGTATGGTTGCTATTCTGATTAGTTCCCCTCTGCAAACGCATCCAGTTTGTCTGCGCGTAACGTACCAGTTATAAGGGATGGCGGACTCCTACCGCAGTAAGAGGAGTCTGACAGCATTAGAAAACCAATTAGTTAAATTGTTAGATTCAAATTTGCACTGTAGCTGATTAGACAGATATGCAGATGAATTTGATAAGGTGACTTCAACCATGTGGCAGAGGTTTAAACATTAACTTTGTCGTATTACTAACGTATTCTCCAAAATGGGCAATATATATATATATAGATATATAGATATATTTTATGTAAACCACAGTTATTATTAGAGCTGGGTAAAAGAAAAGCCACAAGTTTAGTTGCTGGGGCTGGTGAGAGTAATTCATGAATCCAACTGGACAAATGAGCCCTGATGATGTCATCAGCTTCTGATTCTGGGCTGCTCTCTGTCCCCGTACGTGGGTTATTCCGTGTAGCGTCGGCCATTATCGCGAGTGATAAGTACAGCACTTCGCGTGTTTTGTGGGTTTTATAATCAGTAATTCCGTCCTTCGGCTGCTTGAACGCCTGCGCTCACTCCTCATCGAAGTAACCGTTGAGAAATCACAAACGGTCACTGAAGATTAGCGCTGGAGGGACACAAAAACCTTGTAGTCCTTAAAAAAGAATGCTGTTGAGGTTTTTAACACAGTTCACTGCAGTGGCCATCCATTACTGTGCTCGTGAGCCTGTTGCATCTGTGATAGGCTTGCGTTTGATTTAATTACGTAACTGCGGTATTCTGTTTACTTCTGAATTACATTACATTACATTACATTACAGGCATTTGGCAGACGCTCTTATCCAGAGCGACGTACAACAAAGTGTATAACCATAACCAGGAACAAGTATGACGAAACCCCTAGAGAGAAGTACCGGTCCAAGTGCAGGGAACAACCGCATAGTTCAACTTGGACCCTGGTGGTTAAACTGATTAACACTAACAACGAGAACATTTCTCATGAATCTTTCTCATATGACCCAGAGGATCTGCGACTTAAACTCTCCCTGACTTAATCACACGTGGTGTGTATGTAGTGCTCCAAGGGCATACTGCATTACACATAGGCACAGCGTGTCTTTACCTTGGTATTCAGATGAGTTGTGACGCTGTCTGTTTGTGAAACTGGAGTACAGTAGACTGCATTGACTAGACAGAGGCACTGGGGTGCTCAACATTTCCTCCGGTTTAAGGCACTGAAGTCTCCAGTGATGTCACTGGGTGCTGGGAAACAGACCCACTGTCGTCTTTGTAGCTTAATTGTTAAAACATACATTAAAAGCAATTTCATTCAATGCCAATCTGAGCCTCAAAAACTATTTGAAAGGTAACACAAGTGTAATTCTCCTAACATACTTAGATACACTCTGTTTGCCAAAAGATTACTTTCTGTCTGTTAAAGACTCTGAAAATTCTGTGTAAATGTGATTATTTTGATTATATTTTTGTGTCTAACTGGAGAGGCTCTTTCCTGACTGTGGTTTAGTTCAAAACCCATTTATCAGTTTTGCCGAGTACGAACGCGAGGGTGCTCGTTACCGGCATTTTGGGTGAATTGCACCATTTCCAGCGGAGTGGTTTTAAGGTGCTTTTAACTGACTTTTAGGCATAGTCTATCCTCAGAACACCTTGCCAAATGACTCCCCCTCTATCACCCTCAGACTGGACACCAAGGACAGCACAGCTTCGACTGCAAGGGCACCTACACTGTGGAAGGCCAGGCCTGTACAAATTTATGCTGCTAAAGCCTCGCTTTTATAGTGTTGTCTTTAATTCTGTGTAATTTATGAAAAAGTTCATTTCAGTACTCTTTTTTTTAGTGTTAATCTTCTTTTGACCTTTTGAGTACTTTTTCCTCTCCCGCCTTGTTTTTAAACAGTTGTGCACCATGTTTAAAAAGTGCTATCCAAGTAAACAGATTCTTCTTCTTCTTCTCTTCTTCCTGATGTGGCGTGAGACTGGATCAGTGCAGCTCTAGGCTGCTTGCGGAACAGGTGGTGCCATGCTGTTCAGCTCTCACAACGTTGATTAATCACACCTGTGCCATTGATACTGTCACCCTGTCTAATACCTTCACCTGCAACACTGAGTCACAGCATGGCCTTGTATCAACACCAAAACACACCCACACGCGCTTGCACACACACTCACACATACACACACACTGACACAGGTTTACATCTGAATATACAGGGACTCAAATATACACATACACACACATACACACGTACACACACACACACCTACACACATACACTCATACACTCATACACACAGACACACACACACACACACACACACACACCTACACACAGACACACACACACACACACACACACACATGCACACACACACACTAACGTACATTGGAGGGTAAGAAAACATCACTGACCCCATAATTGCTTTTTGTACACAATGGATTCAATCCAAAGGTCAGTTATTTGACTTCTGGTGAATACACTTCAAGAAATTGGAAAGAAATAATGATCTTTCAATTACCTCAGTCACTCACACACATTAGAGAGTAAATGAGGATTAGCACTGATCCCTTTTAAGCAGGAACACAGCGAAAGATAGCCTGGTGTGGCCTGCCTCTCATGCACTCGCCTTCCCAGAGCTCTCTGGCTGGTCTCTTTTCTCTGTGAGGTCACTGTTCTTCGCTCGTTTTGTGCTTCGACGCACGAGACGCGCAGACTGGCGATGGGGGTCAGGGTCAAACGCAGAGGCCTGGGAACGTTCCAGAACTTTCCTCACCGGCCACTCACCTTGTGTTACCTAGACTAACCACCACCACCTAGACTAACCACCACCACGCTGTAAAAAAAAAAAAAAAAAAAAAACCCTTTTTCCTGTCACTTGTTACATGTTGCCCCATCCCTGTACTTCTTGGTAATTTGTATTTGTCCTAACAAATCTGCCTATTTGGCTTTACAGATGTTAGACCAGAATAGTGTTCATTGTTCTCGGCTAGAAATAGCTGTACAAAATAAGTAATTGCACCTTACTGAACCCGTGTTCAGCAGTTGTCTACGACCATGAAATGCACTTTTTTTGTACGTCGCTTTGGATAAAAGCGTCTGCCAAATGAATGTAATGTAACCTTCTGTGTGCTTTTGTGTGCGAGAATAGTGTGTGTTTCTGTGTAAGTGTGCATTAATGTGTTTTTTTATGTGTCGTATGTGCGCGAATACGTGCGTAAATCTGCCCGTATTTATTTTTGTGTGTACACACAAATGTCCATGCCTGTGTTTGTGTGTGTCTGCATATTTTGGCTTATTTGTGTGTGTATGCTTGTTTGTAAATGGACTGCATTTATATAGTACTTTTATCCAAAGCGCTTTACAATTGATGCCTCTCATTCGCCAGAGCAGTTAGGGGTTAGAGGTTAGGTGTCTTGCTCAAGGACACTTCGACATGCCCAGTGCGGGGTATGTTTGTGTGTGTGTATATCCGTGCGTGTATGTGTGTATGCTTGTTTGCTTGCATGTATATCCGTGCGCGTGTGTCTGTATATTTTGGCTTGTTTGTGTGTATGTATATCTGTGTGCGTGTGTCTGTATATTTTGGTTAATGTATGTGTGTATGTATATCTGTGTGCGTGTGTCTGTATATTTTGGCTTGTTTGTGTGCTAGTATATCCACGCACGCGTGTGTCTGTATATGTTGGCTTGTTTGTGCATGTATGCTTGTTTGTGTGCATGTATACCTGTGCGTGTGTCTGTATATGTTGGCTTGTTTGTGTGCATGTATACCCGTGTGTATGTGTGTGTCTGTATATGTTGGCTTGTTTGTGTGCATGTATACCCGTGCGTGTGTCTGTATATGTTGGCTTGTTTGTGTGCATGTATACCCGTGTGTATGTGTGTGTCTGTATATGTTGGCTTGTTTGTGTGTATGTATACCCGTGCGCGTGTCTGTATGTGTTGGCTTGTTTGTGTGTATGTATACCCGTGCGTGTGTCTGTATATGTTGGCTTGTCTGTGTGTATGTATACCCGTGCGTGTGTCTGTATATGTTGGCTTGTTTGTGTGCATGTATACCCGTGCGTGTGTCTGTATATGTTGGCTTGTTTGTGTGCATGTATACCCGTGCGTGTGTCTGTATATGTTGGCTTGTTTGTGTGTATGTATACCCGCGCGTGTGTCTGTATATGTTGGCTTGTTTGTGTGCATGTATACCCGTGCGCGTGTGTCTGTATATGTTGGCTTGTTTGTGTGCATGCATATTTGTGCGTGTGTGTCTGTATATGTTGGCTTGTTTGTGTT
Organism: Anguilla rostrata; assembly: GCF_018555375.3. Taxonomy (NCBI): domain Eukaryota; kingdom Metazoa; phylum Chordata; class Actinopteri; order Anguilliformes; family Anguillidae; genus Anguilla; species Anguilla rostrata. Next base: position 5,583,193 of record NC_057947.1, read on the forward strand.
CATGTATACCCGTGCGTGTCTGTATATGTTGCCTTGTTTGTGTGCTTGTATACCCGTGTGTATGTGTGTGTCTGTATATGTTGGCTTGTTTGTGTGCATGTATACTCGTGCGCGTGTCTGTATATGTTGCCTTGTTTGGGCATGTATACGCCGGTGTATGGTGTGTCTGTAAAATTTGGCTGTTTGTGTGCTGTAACCATCGTGTGTCTATATTGGCTGTTTGTGTGTATTATACCGTGCGATGTGTGTCTGCATATATATGGCTGTTGCTGTTGATGTATACCCGCGCGTGTGTCTGTATATGTTGGCTTGTTTGTGTGTATGTATACCCGCGCGTGTGTCTGTATATGTTGGCTTGTTTGTGTGCATGTATACCCGTGCCTGTGTCTGTATATGTTGGCTTGTTTGTGTGCGTGTATACCCGTGTGTATGTGTGTGTCTGTATATGTTGGCTTGTTTGTGTGCGTGTATACCTGTGTGTATGTGTGTGTCTGTATATGTTGGCTTGTTTGTGTGCGTGTATACCCGTGTGTATGTGTGTGTCTGTATATGTTGGCTTGTTTGTGTGCGTGTATACCCGTGTGTATGTGTGTGTCTGTATATGTTGGCTTGTCTGTGTGCATGTATACCCGAGCGTGTGTCTGTATATGTTGGCTTGTTTGTGTGCATGTATACCCGTGTGTATGTGTGTGTCTGTATATGTTGGCTTGTTTGTGTGCATGTATACCCGTGTGTATGTGTGTGTCTGTATATGTTGGCTTGTTTGTGTGCATGTATACCCGAGCGTGTGTCTGTATATGTTGGCTTGCTTGTGTGCATGTATACCTGTGCGTGTGTGTCTGTATATGTTGGCTTGTTTGTGTGCATGTATACCCCTGCGTGTGTTTGTGTCTGTATATGTTGGCTTGTTTGTGTGCGTGTATACCCGCGCGTGTGTCTGTGTGCGGGAGAGCAGCAGCGTGCGGAGGGTGCGGCGTTTAACTGCTCTAATTATAGCGAGTGGCTGGACCCGCTCCCCATCATGGCCTCCCGCTCAGGGTTAAGTGTGCTGATGAATGGGATCTGCCACAAAAACGCAGGCTGCTGGCTGTCTGCACCCCTGTCCCCCTGTCCCCCCTGCACCCTGCCCCTCCCCTGCCCCCCCCCGCGGGTCAGCCAGCCGAGGGGCTAATTGAAAGACGCCCAAATGAGGCTTCGTTATTCACCCGATTGGGCCTCAGCCTGAATGGCCGCGGTGCCGCAGCGTGACATCTGCTGCCCGGGACATAAAAACGAGAGCGGCCTCCTCCATTCGGTTTAAGTGGCTACTTCTGCGTCTCTCTCTCTCTCTCTCCGTACGCCTCCCCTTTTTCTCTCCGTCCTCTTTCCGTCCCTCGCTCTCTCCCTCTCTCTGTGCGGGAGCGGCCTCTGAGCGCCAGGTAGTAAAATCGCCAGGAAGGAGCTTTTTTGCTGATGTGCTCGCGTTTTTGCCATATTTACGCTGTGATGTTCACACATTCATAATGCACGTTTTCTCCTTCAGCTTGTCGATTGATTTCATGTGCATATCAGGATGCACTTCTTTTATGGAACTGAAAACAAAGATGACAGTGTATGCGTATGTACGTACGCACGTGTGTGCGTGCATGTGTGTGTGTGCTGATGCATTTGTGTGCCTGCTTTTTTGTACTCTGCTTTATGCTTTTGTGTTTGCTTGTGTGTGTGTGTGTGTAGACACATGTGAGTGTATATAGGAGTGTGCTTGCATGTGTATGAATATGTGCATCGGTTTGTGTACATTTCTGTGTGAGTGTGTACCTGTGCATGTGCGATTGTGCGCATACGCGTGTGTGTGTGTGTGTGTGCGTGTGAAACTGAGCAGTCCCAGGCGGATGACCTTCGCGAGGATGACTCCTGCGTGGAGCGGAGCAGCAGTGCCGTTTGTTAATAAATCATCCGTCTTAATCAGAGCTGAGCCCTCCCCATTAATAACTCAGCAGCACCACAATGCGCCTAATGGAACTATTTATTCCCATAATGCCGCATTGTCACCGCTGTTGTTGGGCTGGTGGCGGAGGGAGGGGGGGCGGCGGCGGAGAGGGAGGGGGATCCTAATTAGCGAATGAAATTTCATGTTCGGCTCGGGACAGGAGATAAATTGGCCATTGACAGCTCCACCCTTTCAGCTTGTCAGCACCCCTGACAGAACGGCCAATTAAAGGATTGCTAATTCCTCAGTTAGCTCTCTCCGGGCCCGTCCCGACCTGGCAGGGGTGGACAATTTCCTAAATAAGCTTTGGACCTGGCTGTAGCGGGAGGAGGCAGTCTTACTTGGGGAGGTGGGGAAGTGGCGGGGGAGGAGGGGGAGGGGGGGGGGGGGGTGAAGTGGCAGGGGGGGTTTGAGAGTGACAGAGGAGAAATGGCCCTTTGAGCAGATCGGGAATGAGAAAATCCTCCCGTGATTTATGGTCCATCTCAAAGAAAGTGAGACAAAAATAACTGTCTGGCTGCTGCTGCCACCGCGGAAACTTTGGAGGTCTCCTTGGGCTACCTCCCCTGAGCCTGGGCCGAGTGCTGCCAGGCTGAGCAATCTGTGTGGGTGGCCTGCAGCTTCAACCACGCTTAACCAGGCCTAGCCAGACTCAGCCAGACTCAACCAGGCTCAACCAGACTCAACCAGATTTAGCCAGACTCAGCGAGGCTCAACCAGACTCAACCAGGCTTAACCACGCTTATCCAGACTCAACCAGACTCAACCAGGCTTAACCACGCTTATCCAGACTCAGCGAGGCTCAACCAGACTCAACCAGGCTTAACCACGCTTATCCAGACTCAGCGAGGCTCAACCAGACTCAACCACGCTTAACCAGGCCTAGCCAGACTCAGCCAGACTCAACCAGTCTCAACCAGACTCAACCAGACTCAGCCAGACTCAACCAGTCTCAGCCAGACTCAACCAGGCTCAACCAGACTCAACCAAATGGTAAATGGACTGCATTTATATCGCGCTTTTATCCAAAGCGCTTTACAATTGATGCCTCGCCCAGGGCAGGGGATCGAACCGGCAACCCTCCGACTGCCAGACAACCGCTCTTACCTTCTGAGCTATGTCGCCAACCAGATTTAGCCAGACTCAGCGAGGCTCAACCAGACTCAACCAGGCTTAACCACGCTTATCCAGACTCAACCAGACCCAACCAGGCTAAGCTAGATTCTGCAAAACCCAACTAGGCTTTGCCAGACTCAACCGTGTTTAGACAGATGCAACCAGACTTGGTCCTGCTTAGGCTGATTGAGAGATATGAGTTGAAAGGCAGGCCTCCCTTTATTACGTGTACACTACCTTTAGATTAACACCACTGGGTCCTTTATCTACACCTGGCACATACTGCCGAGCAATAAGCAGTCCACATTCATAGAACTCTGTAAAAACTGTACTGAACCGGAAAACCAGAAACCTAAAACCATCCCAGATAATGTACTAGAATATGGATCTCATTGAGAAAGAATCCTTGTGCCAGTGTACCTGTTAAACAGAACTGCAAGCATAAGCATTACTCAATACTGCAAGTGAACAAGAATACTGTGAGGCTGATTTTTATACACTTTGACTTGGGGCTTTCCCATCTGTACAGGTGCTTACTAAACATAATATTGCTGTGTTCATAAGCATGCAGGCCATGGCAAAGACAGAGACGGAAGGTTAGTCCAGGTGTTAGCTGCCATATCCGGCTCGATGCTGTGGACAGGGAGATGCGCTCCTCGTTCTCTCTCACACACACAGCCAGCGACGCTCTCTGATGTGTAATTAGACCTTCATTAGTGGCTCCTGACTCATTAAAGAGATGACCTTGTCAGGAGGAGTTGTGGTTTGTTAGGGGGGGGGGAGGGGGTGTGGGTACAGGGGGTTATATACTCCCTCCTCACACGCTGCAGTGCCCATGTAGTTTTAAGGAAGGGTACAGAGACCATGCAGGGTGTACGGGGGAGGGATGGGGGCTGGGTTTTTTTTGAAGAGTGTTTAGGGTAATGAATCACTTCTGGATTTATTTCCTCACACTGAGGTCCTGGAGGAGTGAGGGGGGGGGGGGGGGGCGCAGGGGCGTGGGTCATGGGGGGGATCCCTGATTAAAGAAACCTGTTCTATCGGCAGGGAGGGCGGGTCCCATCTCAGTCAATTAGCCCTGGAGAACAGGAGGGACCTGGCGCATGGCATGGGCTAATTGAACTGTTCCGTTAATGGCCTCCCCCCGCGGGGGGAGAGGAAGGGGGACCCAGACGGCCTCTGGGAGAATGATGAGGCTCGGATCAGCTGTCAGTCTGAGCCGGGTCCCGCCCACCCTCACGCCCCAAGGAGAGAGCTGATTAGAACCGGGGATGAAAGACGGGCCACCCACCCTCCCACACTTTCCGTCTGTCTGCCTGTCTGCCTGTCTGTCTGTCTGTCCGCCCGTCACAACAAGCGTTCCGATCCGTTACTAGGATTTGTGTGGATGAGGCCCCCTTGCCAGACTAAAATATTGCTGAGTTGTCGTGAGCTTAATCAGTTCCTGGGGTGAAATGTGTCAACCAATCAGAGGATCTGAAATTCTCTCAGAGGCCACCACTTCCTGCTTTAATAAGACGAGGTGAACGGTCTCGTCCGCTCTTTGATTCGATTTAAAAATGATTAAAATTCACCTCGGCGTGTCAGATTTATTAAGCACACCATGAAAATGAAAGATGCTTTCAGCTTTTTTTAATGGGATTATCTTTTCATTTCCCCATACTCTTACCCTTATCAGCCTTTTGAGCCCGTGCCAACTCCTTGTCAACATTGTTAAATTAATATCACACTGTTTGCTGAGCAGGAGTGAGTTGAATGCACAATTTAAATTGAATAAAATGCTTTTTTTATGAAGTAATATAATGGTTGATGGTTGTCTGATATTGTAAAAGTACTGTCTGTAAGTCAGTGGGTTCACAGGAATTTAAATGTTTTCTCAAGAATCAGTTCTTCTGGTGATGTCAGGTGGCATTATTCTTGACACTGCCCTTCATAGTGGGAGTGCTGGAAAGGGAGTTAATTTTGTCACAGACAATTTTGTAACAGTGTCCCGGTCGATTGAAAGCCGTCGCTCGAGTCAGAGATTTTCGAACCTTTTAACGGACCTTGATTGACTTATTGATTTCTGAAATTGTTTTTCCATTCGTCCCTCCCCCCGAGTTCTGATTATGTTTCCTGGTCTATGAGCACGAATGGCTTTTTCCTCCTACAGTGGATGAGTGAATATATGACTCAGGTCAAAGGTATGAGCTCACCAATCCAAAACCAATAGGACACACATTTTGGACTTTGTTGATGTATTAACTCTGAGCTGTCGTCTGCATTAGTGATGAACATGATATTGGTTTGATTTAAAGATGATTTATTCTTGGCTACTAAATAAAGCCTTTATATTTTATTAAAGGTATATGTTTACAGGGGTATAAAAATACCAGGTGTGGTATTTACAGATGAAAGTTACATAGGTCAAGTTCCCACAGGTAAGCTTGCCTTCGGTGAGTTTTATACAGTCTGTTATGTGCTGGACTGTTTGTAATGCCCAGGGTTTGGGTGATTGGGAGGTCGTTGAGATTAGTGCTGTTGAAATGCCATGCAGGACTGCTGTGGTGATGGAAGTGGTGGTGGTGTGCGCGTGTGTGTGCGCGTGTGCATGTGTGTGTGCATGTGTATGTATGCGTGTGCGCGTTCCACGTGGTGTGAGCTGGTTGGTGGGTGAGAAGCAGGCCACAGCACTGTCTCAGAGCAGCAGATGTGTGTGGCAGACCTCAGCTCCACTCAGACACCCAGCCCAGCCCTCCTGTCCCACTGTGTGTGTGCCTGCTGTCTCTCTGCTTCTGCTCTCAGAGACAGGGCTTTACTGATGATTATCAAGCCTTGCAGACACACACACACACCCATACACACACACACACACACACACTCATACACACATACTGTACACACACACACACACACACACACACACACATACACGTACACACATAAATGCACACACCCGCGTACACACACACACACACACACACACACACACACACCCCTCCTCCTCCTCCTCCTCCTCCTTGTCTCTCCATTGTGCTGATGTCTCACTCCCATGTCCATTGTTAAGCAAGTCATTCATGGGGTCAAATGAACCCTGACCGTGCCCCCACCCCCCCTCCCCCCTGGGGAGTTAGGAAGTGGCATCAAAAGGACATGAGGATGCAACAGAAGTGCTGTGCTTGTGAAAGTGGGGGTTTGGGCTTATCTTGTTCATGGTTGGATTGTTCCTGCTGACCCCAGCAGGGAACGTGAATGTGAATATGGTGTTTGGGAATCTGATTGGGAATGTGGTGTTTGGGAATATGATTGGGAATGTGGTGTTTGGAAATATGATTAGGAATGTGGTGCTTGGGAATATGATTAGGAATGTGGTGTTTTGGAATTTGATTGGGAATGTGGTGTTTGGAAATATGATTAGGAATGTGGTGTTCGGAAACATGATTGGAAATGTAGTGTTTGGAAATTAGACTAAAAATGTGACCAAGAATGTGTCGTCTGGAATTAGACTGGGAATGTGACCGAGATTTTATGGCGTTTGGGAGTGTCACTTGGATTTTGGCATATGAGAATGTCACTGGCAACATGGCACTTGTGAACATGACTGACAATGGGTGTTTGGGAATTTTATTCGGAATGTGACATGTAGGAATGTGGCATCTCAGACTGGAACTGGGCATGTGATGTTTGGGAACAGGACTGGAAGTGTGGAATTTGGGAATGTAACTGGGAATTTGGCATTTCGGAATAGGTCTAAGAATGTGGTGTTTGGAAATGGGACTCCGCGTGTGCATGAGAATGTGATGTTTTGAGATGGGACTGGCGGGTGAATTGGACTGGGAATGTGGGATTTGGGAATTTGCCTGGGAATGTGGCTTTTGAGAATGTGCCTGGAAATATGCCCAACTGAGAGAGAGCTCAGTCATATAGAGACACTGCAGGGTCAGGGTGCAGACATTAAGCTGTGATTAAGGCAACTGGAGGGGCACTGACACAGATCAATACTGTGATTTAGTCTCTGTGGAGAGAAAGGGGGGCTGCTGGACAGCAGTAGATATGGCCGCAAGCCACAGTAGGTTGTCCCGGATCGTACTGGATTCAAAGTGCTGCCTTTATAACATTGGGACTACCTCTCCTACATTCTCACACCTGGGCAGTCTCTCATGCACTGATTCCACACACCTGGACAGTCCTTCCTGCACAGATTTCACACACCTGGGCAGACTCTCCTGCACAGATTCTATACACCTGCACAATCTCTCCTGCACAGGTTCCACACACCTGGACAGTCTCTCCTACACAGATTCCACACACCTGGACAGGCTCTCCTACACAGATTCCACACACCTGGACAGTCTCTCCTACACAGATTCCACACACCTGGACAGCTCTCTACACGATACACACTGACAGCTCCCTCCCCACAAAAGATACACCTGGCCATACGTTCAGCACTTCACATGTTGCCTGAGGAGTACTGATGAAAAAAGAGGATGATATGAGCTCAGAGTAGTAAGTTCTGAAAGATAACGATAATCACTGATCAGAGAGAGAGAGAGAGGGAGCTACAGAAAGAGGTGGATAATTCTTGTCACCTGAGTATGTTGTGTATTTTATTATTTTATAATGGAGAGGTGATTATCTTTGGGCCCATAGATGTGAGGATAGCAGGGTGAGAGTAATTATGTCTGTGGAGAGATAACCTGTGTTTATCAGCTGAGCACAATGGGGCTGTTGTTTGGGACAGTAAAGGCAGAGCAGTTAGCCGTAAAGGCTCATTAAAGGACTATAAACCTCACACTCTCTCCGTCCGTCTGAAAGGGCCTTTTGTTGGCTGCGTGGAAAGGTGCACACAGGTGTTCCTCGGTACAGGAGTGCGGCAGGAACATCAGAGAGCCGTGCGGCGTTTCACAATCGGGCCCTCAGAGATTACGCGCACACACTGGCCCCCGGGGGCCCGCCCGCCCGCAGCGCTGCTCAACCCTGCGGAAAAAACTGATTTCCTCTCTCCCACTGGAGCGGGAGCTATAAAACATAATAATTTTATAATGACAAACGGCGCATTCCAGCCCCACAAGGTAAATGTGAAAGGTGCATCTCTCATTCCTGGTCACAGTCTCCAATATTCATTTTTTATACTTAATTGACCTAAAGAAATATGATATGAAATGATGTTCGCGGAATAATTTATACCAGTTCAGAACTGGTTAAATTAAATGAGTCCAATGAAAACAGCTTTCACACATAATTGAGGGCAGCTGCCTTTTTTCTGTATTCGTGAACGTGAGGATGCAATCTTCAAAGTTCCAGGGAAACCGTATTTTGCGAGTAGACGCAGGGAAAAGGCATTGACTGTGACTGGGGGAGCAGACCTATCCTGATATCCCTCTCACAATAGACCCCCCCCCCACCTTCCCCAAAAAAAAAAAATATTGTGGAGACACCCTGTCCCGTGGACTTCCTGTCCCCACAGGAAGTCCCCCAAACCTGGGCCGAACCCCAGAGCTGTGGGACAGAGATGCACAGACAGCTGCTGCTGCTCCTCGGCTGTCATACGAGGTTCAATACTGGTTAATGAATGACGAGAAAAAGGGAAAAAGTCAAATAAATTACCTTTATCTCTTTAATGAGCTGACATTAATTAGGGTCCCAAGGTCTGGCCGGGAACACCGTGATTTATCCTCCCGCTCTAACTGTGTGGGAATTAGTCTAATTAAGAGAGAGACGGCGTTAGGCGTTTTACTTAATAAAAAGGCCATTGTGTTCTGAAAAAAAAGCGCAAGACCGTGGCGTAGGGGCGGGGGGGTTATATGCTAGCTGGAGTTTGGGAGAGCCACCCCTGCGTTACCCTGCTCCTGGCCCGCTAACGTCTTGCCCCAGCTCATGAAGTGTCTCCTGGTTTCGGATTCAGAATCCACATCTCCGCTGACCCGCCACTCAGGTGTGTGTGTTTCCCTGCTGCCTTCCCAACGCCGCTGGGGATCGAGTAGCACCTGGCCGCACACACCTTTACAGCTGCGCCGTTAGTAAATCAGCTAAGGCCACGTCTACACCTGCCTACACTACCTTTTTTTAGAAATGAATTCAGGCCGAATGAACTCTGTTCATACGCAGGTTATATCTGCAGCTTTACTGCAGTCACTTTGGAGAAAAGCATCTGCCAGGTGACTTAACTGTCGAACTGCGTGTCATATTTGTCTGAGAATAAATGAGGAATATATTGTGTTTATAAATAAATTAGAGCCGTGTCATATTCGTCCATAAAAGATATATATATACGTATCATGTGGTTGTAAGCAAACAAGGGCGATATCACGTTTGGCTGGAAATGAACAAGGGATATATTGCGTTTGTTAATGAATGAAAGAGGGGCTGTGCTGCATTGACACAGGGATCAAACTGCTGTAAAAAAACACCCGGGCTGGTGCGGCCCTGTGACTGGGGCAGGTCAGCGTAAGCGCGGCCCGTTTGTCCGAACCTGAGCGAGAGAGAGAGAACGCGAAAGGAGCCCTTCGTCCTGCGGAGAGTTGTGCGAGGCAGGTGCGGGTCGGGTGTAACACGCTTGACGGTTGGCCTCCGCAGCAGTGTGGGCATTGATATTTGTCTGGTAGTGGATACTGAAACCAGCTATAAGGACGGAGTGTAGCACAGTGGGTAAGGAACTGGGCTTGTAACCGAAAGGTCGCAGGTTCGATTCCCGGGTAAGGACACTGCCGTTGTACCCTTGAGCAAGGTACTTAACCTGCATTGCTTCAGTATATATCCAGCTGTATAAATGGATACAATGTAAAAATGCTATGTAAAAAGTTGTGTAAGTCGCTCTGGATAAGAGCGTCTGCTAAATGCCTGTAATGTAATGTAATGTAAAGCTGGCGGTTCACCGCGGGCCGCCGGGCGTGGGAGCTGGCCGCAGGCACGCCGGTGAAAGACGGGGTCCGCACGGTTTCCGCCGGCGACGTCGTGCGCGGCGGCCCAGCTCCGCGAAACGCGGGACGCGCTTTTTTTTTTTTTCCAGGGCCGTCGGGGGCGGCTTATCAGCTGAGAACAAACTCTCCTCGGGCCCTGCGAGTAAATAAACTGCTGACTCGGAGAATGATTAGTGGAAAAAATGAGCCATGGGAAAAGTCAATCATTCACTCCCCGCAGATCGGCTCAGCACGGCGATAATGATTGAAAAATATGCCCATAATTGGCGATAAGCTCTTTAATGTTCTGTAAACTTCGCCGGGCACTAAAGTTTATGGCCCGGGAATTAATTGATAAACTTTGACTCGGCGGTGCGGCATCAGACAAAACCATGAGATCACCTGTGTGTACACCTGTGTGTGTGCATCTGTGTGTGTGTGTGTGTGTGTGTGAGCACCTGGGAGTGTACATGCATGCATGTATGTGTTTGCGTGTATGGCTGTGTTGTACATACTTGTCGGTGTTTTTGCATGCATCTTGTGTGTTAGTGCACATGTCTGTTTGTATACCTGTGTGTTAATGTGTGTGTGTGTGCACCTGGGAGTGTACATGCATGCATGTATGTGTTTGCGTGTATGGCTGTGTTGTATGTACTAGTGTGTGTTTTTGCATGCATCTCTATGTGCATCTCTATGTGCACCTGTCTGTGTGTATACCTGTGTGTTTGTGTGTGTGTGTGTGCACCTGGAGTTACTGTGTGTATGTGTTTGCGGATGGCTGTGTTGTACATCTGTCTTTTTTGTGCGTGTGTAGTGCACCTGTTCTGTGTGTTAATACCTGTGTTGTTTGTGTGTTGTGTGTGTGTGTGTGTGTGTGCTCGCCTGTGCGTCTGTCTTTTTTATGTAGGTCTGCACCTGTGTGTACCTGTGTAAGAAACCATGTGTGTGCTTACATGTCTCAGTGTGTGTGAGCATTTATGTTCACTGGCGTGTGTGCGGTAATAGTTTGCTGCTGTTGTGGACTGTCTCCTGTGTTCGTGTGAGAGACGGCCAATAGGAGGCACTCGTGAAGGCCCAGGGGGCGGGGCTTCAGTGTGAGAAACCTGCAGCCGGCGCTCGGCAGGTGACAATTGTAGGCATAAGAGGTCAAACCCTTTTTCATTCCCACAGACGTCTCCGTGTTTACCCATCGGTTTGCGGCTCAGACTAATGAGCAGCTCAGCCGCACCACACAGGTCCAAGGGCAGGTCAAGCCTCAGCCGTGCTCCCATATTACTGAGGTTCACTATGGAAATAACCTGCAGAACCAGAGCTGGAGCTGATCAGCTGACCCTGTGTTTCCACGGTACCCATGTTTACTCCGCGATCATACAGGAAATGACTTTTCTCTTTGACGTATGACTCTTTCGAGCTGGCGTAATTTAGAATTTCTTTGTGATTAAACTCTATGTACAATATTACCTGCTTATGGTAATAATATTGCACATTTTCACTGAGGAAAAAGACGTTTTAATTTCAAACAGTTTATACAATTTCTGTCATATTTCATAATATCACACGAATTAGTCCAATTGCATTTTTTCTCCAAAAAAATCTTATTTTAGCGATAATACAGATGATTAGTGCAAAATCTACTCATCTGTAAGATTAGCTTAATTTTTTACATGAATTGTATCGTTAATATTTTGCAGGCAAAAATAATATAATTTATGTGTCAAACACATAGATACAGTGCCGTGAAAAAGAACTTGCCTGATTTCCTCTATCATAATGGGACCTGAAGACATAACATACAGACATCATGGAACCCGTGTCCTCCTCATCTGTCCATAGAACATTATCCAAGAATGCTTGGGTGTCATCCAGATGCTTTTCTTGCTAATGTGAAATGAGCATTGATGTTTCTCTTGGCTAGCAGTGGTTTCCAACTAGCTACTTTCTATGAATCTTATTTTGCCCAGTCTCTTTCTTGTTGCGGAGTCATGAACACTGACCTTAGTTAAGGCTGGACTGGCCCGCAGTTCTTTGAATGTTCTTCTGGGATCTTTTGTGGCTTCCTGGATGAGTTCTCTTTGCGCCATAATTTTAGCAGGCCGGTCAAACTTATTTGTCCAGGCATTTTGACTAACCAGTGGATGAGAGCACAAAGAGGGGAGACCAGTGGTGCATTTTGGAAGTTGTAGGCATTCCCTGTGGGAGTTGTAGGCATTCCCTGTGGAAGTTGTAGGCATTCCCTGTGGTTGAGCGGTAGCTTCTCCCGAACTCCACACGCCAAAGTGGCTGATCACTTTCGGCTGATGACAGTGACAGTGAGCCGCGTGTGCCAATTAGCTAGCCCATCCAGAAAAGTACACCATCAAACTTTTGGTATTCTCAGGGATATTTTCTCATCCACAGTCCAATTTAGAAAACGAATCTCAAAATTCTGTTTACTCACATGAGGTTTAACCGTATTTTAATGAAAGAGAAAATATCTGCCGCCCTGCTGGGTTTGTGAGGCGGGTGGCTGAGACTGTCTGTATAGCCGCGTTTCCACCGCAGGAACTTTACCCCGGAACTAGGAACCTTTTGAGGAACTCAGTGCGTTTCCACCGCAGGAACTAGGGTCTAAATTTAGTTCCGGGGGCTTTATTTTACCCCCCAAAAAGTTCTGCTCGCTGGTAATACTTCAGTACAGGAACCTTTTGGTGAGCTGCACGCTGAACTTTCTGATTTGTCGAGTCTCGAGCATTTTTGTGTTTGTTTTCATCGCCATGTTTAAAATGCAGCCGCAAACAATTATTTTCATATAACTTCAAATCAAACTTGAGTTAGCGGCGCAGTAGCCAGTTTTGGTTATAGCTTCCAACGTTGGAATTATAACGGCTCTCTGTTCTCTTTCTTGCTTTAGTATTCGCTGTTATATTTTTTTATAAAAGCATTCGTGCTGGACTAGCATATTCAGTACAAAACATTCAAACGGATAATTTGGTTCTGAATATTTTCTTCCAGTATTTTCTTCTGTTGGTTACCGTTTGTAATTGACAAAACATTTGTACGTTATGTGAGGTAGCGGTAGTCTGCTAATTACTGGGGAATCTCTCTTTCAATAAGAGAAGTAGCTCACCCTCCCCCCTTCACCTCCTCACCAACATGTCCCTGATTAGCACTCAAATGCACCTTTCCACAAACGCACACCCCTACATACAATTTCAACACCACAGCGAAAACCAATCACACTTTTGTCAGTTTAGCTCTTTCCTCCCCGCCACCTGTCAATCACTGTTCTGACTGGCTATTAATCTCTGGGACCCATATATGTCCGGTGCCCTGCTTTGATTGATACAACACAATGCAATACAGTGGAGTCAGTGAAGCAAAGGCCTATGTGTCTGTGACTATAGGGAAGGAAGTCCATATCTCAGTAGCCTGTATTTCCAGTGCGCTGTTCTCACTGTCCAAAGGAAGGGGCCTCATAACCACCTCTATATGCTCTCTCTTTCTCTCTCTCTCTCTCTCTCGCTCTCTCTCTCTGTCTCTCTGTCTCTCTCTCTCCCTCACTCTCTAACCTACACAGACAGACAGACAGACAGACAGACACACACACACACACACACACACACAGCAGCAGCAGCAGGTGTAGTTTACCTGCCAGAGCAAGGTACACACAATACACAATATTATTCATTAAGGCGGACTGCCCCGATGAAATAAATAAGGCATTATTTTTTGTTCACTGCAAATTACAAATGTGTGAGTGTCTGTGCACTTGTGCAATCTTGAAGGGGGCATACAGAGTACTTAAATTAGGCACCTGACATTAGGGTAGCAATGCCATTCCTCTTGCTGATTCAATTTAATTTGTGCATTTGTGTCACTGGCTCCAGGTGACGGATTTACCAGTTGCTGGCTATTTAAATTACTTTTAAATCATAAAGGCTACGAAAGAATAGAAGGGGGTGGGAATTTGCGGAAAGCACTCGGCTGCTGTAGTTGATTTCCCCTGAGCAAATTAGCTCTATATCAGCGCGAGCGACAGGCCGTAATCCGAGTGATAGGAATGGAGGAGAGAGGGGGCGGGCGCGCAACGAGTGTCACTTTTCCAATCATCTCGGGTCAAACGCAACAGCTACAAGATGCATATAAGGCTGAAACAGAAACCGACGTTTATCTTGTTTTTATAAGTATATATTTTTTGTAGTTCTCTCAGATTTGGATCGGATATTTAGAATTTCTACAATACTATACATCACGGTTGCGACGACTTGTCTTCCGAATACCTTAGGTAAATTAACCGATGTATTCATATCTTTTTTGCCCCGCGGAGTAGCTTAAGTAATGAGTCGACTGCATTGTTTCTCTTGAAAAGACGCTATCAAGGATAATCTGTATCCCACACATCAGTCTTTAAAAACATGGAAAACCTTTATGATGTAAGGCTCTTTCTGTGTTTCATAAAGTCTTAGATTTAGGCTATGGCTAACCGACACATCCGGACGTTCTATTTAAATGTAGCTAGTTTACAACAACAACAACAACAACAACAACAACAACAACAACAATAATAATAATAATAATAATAATAATAAGCGAATAATAATAATACACATTCAAATAATATAACACCTTATACTATATTTAAGGATATTTTAATAGACATATCAGTCCTGCGAAGAATGGGTCATAATTAAATACGATGTAGCTATAGGTTGTGGTATTGGATATAATATGTCAACATTGTGAAACAAATTAAACAAATCCTGCATCAGCCTATACACCGAGCAAGCAATAACAATACTCAAAAATCACGTGCATAACATCAGTAATGGGAGGTTTATAAAAATACTTTTCTCACTGCCAGATATTAAACAGAATTTATCAATATTTCTGAATGTGAATTTTTAGGCAGAAGGCTCATATAATGAAAACACAATTGAGGTTTTGCGTAGCAATTAAGATCCATAACATTCTTGTTCAGCGAATATGCCTGAAAGGTTGGTATTTTCTAAATATAAACAATTTTTTTCCTTGTGATGTCTTTCAACATAAATTACACGTTATTTAAGCACAGTATTTTATGCAGTATTTTTAAATGAAGAGATTGTTTACTCACATCTGAAAATGCACGACCTGGTGATTAATTAGCCAACTTAAATATGCGTTTGTCCTCGCTGTGACCTTAAGGTGATCTTATGACACCCCCATCATTAGAAGGGGCGTGTCCTCTCATCTGTAATTAAGTTTACACTGCTTTCAGAAACCCTGATTTCCTCAACTGCAACACGCGAGCTCTGTATTTAAACAATAGTAAACTCTAACCATTTAATTGAGGGACTGCATCGTGTCTTGGCCTACTTGTAAATTACTGAGCATTAATACTACTACTATTACTACTACTAATAATAATAATTAGAATTATAGTAAGTAGCCTATAATAACAATAATATTCGTCATAATCATACAATAATGATATTAATTTAAAGACTAATAAAGAGTAGTCTACATTTCCATCGCTTTTTGGAAAGAAATGTGGAAATAAGGAACCGGGGTTGTAGCAATTCTTTGCTGTATTGGTTAATTCATTATTAAATTCGTGGCAGAAATATATTTGACGAGTTTTTATTCATTTAAATCCTGCTGTATAAATTCATAAATCCACTACATTAATTTTCAATCAACTGTGTTTCAAGAGCAGGTAAAATAAAGCGCTTACTTATAACCATAGTTTATTAAATCAGTACGGTTGCGTTTTAAATATTTGAATATTAAAATGTTTTGCAGAATGCCTTATTTCTGCGATTATATGTGGCCTTTAAGTCTGCTTTGAGAAAAAAATTGTATTGTACTAAATAAAAAATGTATAATTATTATATTGTGCATGTTAACTTAAGCAACTATTTTAATAATAATAATAATGATAATAATAACACTACTAATAATAATAGCCTAATCATCGTCATCATCATCTGTATCATTGTTATCATCAAAAGCAGCAGCAGTAGGCTATTGGGGTATTCAATATTTGTATAGACATTTAAAGACATTTATCATCTGATCACTTGAAGTTCGGGTGAACGGATGTTCTAAGTGGATATATTGAGCCGCACTGCCGTGCATCTGCGGGGTGGGAACGCTACCCCGTGATATCTATTCTGAATGAGGGATTTTTTCCCAGGACGTTCTTGTTAGACCACCTATATTCACACACCTGCGCGCATTCCTTCAGCGTCCCCGCTTCACGCGCTGGGGCGAAGAGGAACGCGAGTTTGTGAGCCTCTGTTTGCATTGGTAAACAAAAGATTATGCCTACTCTTCACCCCACCCCGAACAAAAGAGATCGAAGTGTAGGTGGTCCTTGAGGGTGCAGGTGTCATACAAGGTGTATTGAGTGAAGGTAATATTGCTCCCGTGGGTTATTCTTCCAGTAGAGCAAACACTTCACTTCCCTTTTCCTGTGTAGACCTTTAACCACTCACTCCAGCTGAGCATTGCCTATCCTTATTATCAATTGCTGTCGTCCTTGCATTTGCCGAAGGCCTACTCTGGGCCCCTTGTTAACTGTATAACCTACGACAGTGTACGAGACCGTAGTGGGGTAATTTAAAGAGATTTCCGGACACACAGCGCGTTTACAGCTCCCGCACGTCTACGCGAACGCATCGCTTTCGGTTGGGTTGTCTTCGCGGTTTCGTCGTTTCTCATGGTTCTAATGGTTAATAGAAGACGCAATAAATACTCCACAGAAGTGGACCGGGTACTTTCTGCTCGAGGACCAACTGATGGGAGATCCGATGCTAAATCACATCTCTTACTAATGCACTCGTTTATGGTTTATGTATAATTCTACCTCGTAAAATTTAATTACCTGGGTATTTTAGCCTGGATTTTTAAAATCAGCAAGTCGTTAAAATTGCACTAATTAAAATATAAATCACTTGATATTAGTATAACCTCTTCCTGAGCATTAGTCAGAAAAAAATGCTATGGAGTCGGCCCCTCATAAAAAATAAACCGTGTAAATATTTGGACTTGAATAAAAAATAGTTAATATACTATCATAGACAGCCGTTAATTTATATTATTTACGAGCCTACTTTATTTTCATGAAATACTGGATTTCATTTGCTAAAATGTCCATTTCGTGTTTCAGCATCTGAGGTAAATTTTCAGAACAAAAAAGCCTTTTACATCGCATTAACTAAGTGCCCCTTTATTTAGCGCGCAGCTGTGTTCACAGAGCTTTTCTTTCTAAAAGAGTTAATAGCTAAAAAAAAAAAAAAACTATTTGGGTTAAATAAAACTCATGAAAGATGAACTCCAAAATAAATAAAAATAAATAAATAAAGGATGCTTTGCTTTGTCTACTGAACAACCAACAATGTTATTATAGCGATAAAGACCATTGCTCTATTATTTTCTATTTATAAAATGGATATATTTCATGGATGTATCATTGAAAAATTATCCATGCCCTATTAAAATGCTATTATTAACCGGTTTTAAAATTGTGACCGGTTGCGGTGTATCTAAACAACAACAACAATATAATAATAATAATAATAATGATAATAATAATAATACACCTTAAATAATGTTTCTTCTCTCTTTTTGTGATTAAAGTTCGAATTAGTATGATATATATATACATTATGATTGCATGTCATTACATAAATGAATTTAGCCAATTATGATATTACGAAATATTCGACTGTTGCATAGGCTATTGCTAATAGAGCACATCATTTCGAACGAAAACGAACACCTGACTGGACGCATTTTAAACAGCAATACCGACGCTTAACTTTACAAAATCACATTTCCGACTCCTCAAGGCAGTCTTTTGACGTGTTTGTCGACTTGAACTGGTTTTACTTGGCCAGGAAACGAGGGGCGCGAGAGTCGCTAAACGTCTGCTGGGGGAGGGGGTAAATGAGTGTGTAATTAGTTAATTAGAAAGCTGTCGAGGGGTCTGACCTCTTAGGGCAGCTAGATGAGCCAATCGGATCCGGGACAATAGGCAGGGTGGCAGACTGAATACAGAAGAGGGCGTTTTTAAGTTGGAGTAGCAGGTAAGGTTGCCTTAAACCTCGAAGAAGAGGAGTTGGAGACAAAACGCGAAAATCAGCTAGTGGACGGATAAATGCGAAGACTAGAGGCAGCAAATTGCAAATAAATGAATTAGTAAAGGCTATTCTTATTTATATTGCATTGTTATTGTTGGTATTTTAAATTGGGCTCGTATTGTGTAGTATAGCCTACTGTTTAATTTTTGAACGTTATAATTTTTCATCGCCCAGAGCATGAATTGAAACGGAGACTTAGTTTAAGACTAACTGCTGCGAGAGATTAATAGACGCAGTTGTGAGGGAGGGGGAAAGGTTATTGGCTTGCAGGTATGGAAAGCCCTGCGCGATGTATGTGACATTACTGTTAGATGACAGCCGCGGCTCTCTGAAGTTAGCCTGAAACGCGCATACGTTTGGCTACTTTATTTGCTTATTTGACTGTTTGTTTGAAAGCGTGTTTGTCGAGAGATTGGTTTCTGTGAAAGACATGTATGACTCTCCTATGTGTGATGTAAAGCACAGTATTTTGAAATACAGTTTTTAAAAACAGTTTAACGCTCACTTCACAAGGCACCAAAGTAAAAAAGTGAAGTGATTTTCGGGAGCTGAGTTAGTTCGTGGCGGATTTGTAGAAACTAAGATCCTGGAGACCGTGGTAATGGAGAAATCTAAGAACTTCAGAATCGATGCCCTGCTAGCGGACGAACCTCATCGAGGGACTCGGGATGTCTCTCCTGGACTGAGCAGCGACAGTCCCGCCGGGAGTCCGGTGTCTTGCCGGCGCGCAGAGACTCCTTCTCCTCGGGGGACTCCGGGAACTCTCCAGCTTCAGACCGGAATCATACCCAAACCTGGTCTGCTGAACCTCCCGCACCCGGGACTCGCCTCGCTGCAGCACGGGACGATCCCCGGCATGTACCCGGCGTCTATGTATCCCATCTCCGCCCTGGGCGGCCAGCATCCCGCCTTCACCTACTCCAGCTTCACCCAGCTGAATCCGGCATACCCAGAGCACCTGAAAGCCGCAGCTATGGCTGGGTCCTTCCCCTTGGAGCACTGGATCCGAGCTGGGATCATGGTGCCACGCCTTCCAGACTACAGCAGTAAGTGCCGCTGAGCCTCAAACTGATTAAGTGAATTTCACATATGCCCGTATAGCCCAGAATTAATATTATATATTGGCCAGTATTAATAACATTAATATTATACTAATATCAGTTATACCAAATAACTATAACTATTCCTGTTTTTCCTTCTGCTCCTTCTTCTTGTTCTTATTGTGAGTAGCAGTTGTAGTAGGCCAATTGTTGTGATTGTATTGTCGTTTAATTCAAATATTTACCGGCAAATTGGAAAGGCATAGGCTAAGCTGTAGGCTACATAGCAATGCGTAATAAATGAACATTTTGGCAGCTGTCATATGGAAACTTATCTTGGTAATGGACAGGCCCGATACCTAAGCGTCTGAACAATATAGACAAAAAACAAATGGCAGTTTTGTCAGTGAATGTTAGCGAAGGAATGTTTCTTGTCTTTTTGGCTCCTTCATTCCAATATAGAAATTTTGCTGCATTATATATCCTTCTGTATGCTAAATAAAGCAATTGCCATTTTATTTCTTGTAAACTTTATGTGGAAAGTATATTGACGTGCATCAATTACCAGTGTGATGAAATTAAATGAATACTCAGGTCTTTGACCTCTGTCCAACTGACCTGCGGAATACCAAGGTATGGATTGAGGGATATTTTCGGGAAACAAAATGAAAACCATCTTTGCTAATATTCATGTACAGATTCACAGTCATTTTATTTTTTCATATAATAGTAGTGCATATACATTCTTTATTGTAGTATTTAACCAACGCTGTAGGCTTAATACCAACAACGTATTGCAGTCAAATTGTATGTCCTTCCCCTGTAATCGCCTAGTGGCTCTGAATGATGCTGATGTCATGATTTTACAAGCGCCTACAAAGAATCGAAGGTAACCGCTTTTAGGTGTTGGAAAGCATATTGTTCCTTATTGTCGATCCAAAGGTGAGGCAAGCGCGCGACTGAACACACACACACACACACACACGCGCGCGCACACACTCGGCTTATGAAAGCTTTTGTGGGTTAATTTGTCACTTGGTAAACACAACGTTTATAACCCCAATTGGTTCACTTATTAAACTGAAGTCTTGTAAAGCTAGCCGCGAGAGAAGTTCACAGAGAGCGATTAAAGCACATTTCAGAGAGTCGGTCCCTTTGGAGAGTGATAATGCACATGGTTCCAGACTCGCAACAGCCACTGTTTAAAATCTCGCAGGATGCAACCCGAGAAACTATTAGGACTATAAAACAAACTAAAACCTAAAATACAACAGATTATTATTATTATGATTAGTATTATGATGATTATGATTATTATTATTATTATTTCCTAATTAATAGAATTTTAAAGGTATGCAAAAAGTTTTGGCACTTGATACTTGCATTAGAAAAAAGTTTTAAAAAACTTACTGAATTTGTAGAAGTAGTTTTATGTAATTATGTAATTTTGATTTTAATCTGCGAAACTATTATGTTATTATTCGTTTTTAAAAAATAGCTGTTCATTTATTAAATTACCTCAGAAAAAAAGAAGCGAAATTCGATTATATGTTCTTCTTCTCATTATCGACATTAATTATATTTATGATGTACAGCAAACTAATAATCTGTTTTAGGGGGCAACTCAAGCTTTCATCAAACAGCCTATCGTTCAGGCGTATTTTTTCGAAAAAGCAAAATCCGTTAAAACAATATTTTATTAACGTATTTAAAAAGAGTTGCATTATCTAAAAAATGTCCGATTACAAACAGACTTATGGAAAGACAGAAACGTGATTTCGTTGCTGTGCTATCAATCGCGTCATGTAGGGCCATATTTGTTATTTACAAATTAATGGTCTTTTAACAATATGAATTAATTATTGAGCATAATAATAATAATAATAATAATAATAATAATAATGACAACAAGAACAATAATAAGAAGGATAATCATATATTTGTATTTAACCCGGGCAATTCAAGACAGATGAGTGACTGAAATACGCTAATATAGATGCAAACATTTCTGATGACCGCATGAAGGATGAATTTCAAGCCGTTTGAATTCACCCAGGCAAAGCATAAATATTAAAGAAATTGGGGTAAATTGTAGTTTAAGCAGCACTCTTAATATCCAGTCTCTGAAATATATTTGACTTGGATTTATTACTAAATTTATTCGTATACCTTCTTATTTTTTCATCCATTTATTTCTCCATAAACGTAAACTCAATTAAATGGCCGCGGTGTAAGAGGAAACGATAAACAATAAACAAACGCGTAAACATTCTCTAGTTCATCAATAAAGTTCAATGCGCGTTCATTGAATTTTCATTAAGTTAATGGCGCTCTCTGGCGTTTTATAGCCGAGCCGCTGCGATATCTCCACGTCCTCTTGTCAACAATGAAAATAAATAAAGATGTTATCTGCGGGCGTACGCACTTGTACCGACCGAGTCAGAAGATAGAATGTCTTAAAATAAAAAAAGTGAATGAAACATTAACGTTAATGAATCACCACAGTCTTGCAACAATGAAGCGGCAGTAATGAAAGTATCCACGTAAGGAGGTAGCCAGTTTTACGCCAGTTTTAAAACTGTTAAATACCCTTTAAAACTCTGCCCTGTCTCATTCTGTTTCTCTTGGTTTCGCCTCTAGCTTCCCCGCAGTCTGGGCTGATGGGGAAGTGCAGGAGGCCTCGAACTGCCTTCACCAGTCAGCAGCTCCTGGAGCTGGAGAACCAGTTTAAACTCAACAAGTACCTGTCCCGCCCCAAGCGCTTCGAGGTTGCAACTTCCCTGATGCTGACGGAGACGCAGGTCAGGCTGTGTGTTTGTGTGTGTGTGTAAGTGTGTGTGCATGTGTGTGCATGTTTGTGTGTGTGTGTGTGTGTGTGTGTGTTTGTGTTTGTGTGTGTTTGTGTGTGTGTGTTTGTTTGTGTATGTGCGTATGTGTGTGTGTGTGCATGTGTGTATGTGTGTGTGCGTGCGTGCGTGTGCCTCTCTAAACTTTAGCAAAATAACTTATCAGGTACTGCTATGTTTCACCCATTGTCAATAGCCTCAAAATCAGGAGAATCACTGCTCTCTTTCCCTGACTAACTTGAGTTACCCATACAAACTAATCGACCTGTCAATTTTACAATCTGTGTGATGACACGTGAACGCTGACATTGAGTTGCTACGAGGTGCCAGACAACCTTGACATAAATAACCTTGACGCCTTTTCTTATTTGTTTATTTGAAGCATCAAATAAATAATTAAAATGTGCGTATGTTTGTGTTTTATGTGCTGTTTTCCATCTGCACAGGTGTCTGTTGCCTGTGCAGGTGTGGGTGTGATACCTGTATGCTGTTGCCTGTGTGTGCAGGTGCGGGTGTGATACCTGTGTGCTGTTTCCTGTGTGTGCAGGTGCAGGTGTGGGTGTGATACCTGTATTCTGTTGCCTGTGTGTGCAGGTGCAGGTGTGGGTGTGATACCTGTGTGCTGTTTCCTGTGTGTGCAGGTGTGGGTGTGATACCTGTATGCTGTTGCCTGTGTGTGCAGGTGTGGGTGTGATACCTGTATGCTGTTGCCTGTGTGTGCAGGTGTGGGTGTGATACCTGTGTGTTGTTGCCTGTGTGTGCAGGTGTGGGTGTGATACCTGTATGCTGTTGCCTGTGTGTGCAGGTGTGGGTGTGATACCTGTATGCTGTTGCCTGTGTGTGCAGGTGTGGGTGTGATACCTGTGTGTTGTTGCCTGTGTGTGCAGGTGTGGGTGTGATACCTGTATGCTGTTGCCTGTGTGTGCAGGTGCAGGTGTGGGTGTGATACCTGTGTGCTGTTTCCTGTGTGTGCAGGTGTGGGTGTGATACCTGTATGCTGTTGCCTGTGTGTGCAGGTGTGGGTGTGATACCTGTATGCTGTTGCCTGTGTGTGCAGGTGTGGGTGTGATACCTGTATGCTGTTGCCTGTGTGTGCAGGTGTGGGTGTGATACCTGTATGCTGTTGCCTGTGTGTGCAGGTGTGGGTGTGATACCTGTGTGTTGTTGCCTGTGTGTGCAGGTGTGGGTGTGATACCTGTATGCTGTTGCCTGTGTGTGCAGGTGCAGGTGAGGGTGTGATACCTGTATGCAGTTTCCCGTGTGTGCAGGTGCAGGTGCGGGTGTGATACCTGTGTGTTGTTGTCTGTGTGTGCAGGTGCGGGTGTGATACCTGTGTGTTGTTGTCTGTGTATGCAGGTGCGGGTGTGATACCTGTGTGTTGTTGTCTGTGTGTGCAGGTGCGGGTGTGATACCTGTGTGTTGTTGTCTGTGTATGCAGGTGCGGGTGTGATACCTGTGTGTTGTTGTCTGTGTATGCAGGTGTGGGTGTGATACCTGTATGCTGTTGCGGGTGTGATACCTGTATGCTGTTGCCTGTGTGTGCAGGTGCGGGTGCGGGTGTGATACCTGTATGCTGTTGCCTGTGTGTGCAGGTGCGGGTGTGATACCTGTATGCTGTTGCCTGTGTATGCAGGTGCGGGTGCAGGTGTAGGTGTGGGTGCGGTAGTGATATCCGTGTTCTCTTCTCCACCTGCGCAGGTGAAGATCTGGTTCCAGAACAGGCGGATGAAGTGGAAGCGCAGCCGCAAGGCGAAGGAGCAGGCCTCCCAGGGGGACGGGGACCGGCAGCGGGGGGGCAAGCTGGCCGACAAGCCGGGGGACGCCAGGAGGGTGGAGCCCGACGAGGACGACCTGGAGGAGGAGGAGGAGGGGGAGGAGGAAGAGGACGTCCGGCGGGAGTTTGCCGTCTCCGCGGGGGGCGCCGTGGGGCTGCCCCGCCCCTCAGATTTCCTGCAGCACACGGCTGAGCTGAACTACAGCCCCCACAGCCCCTACTCCGAGGACGAGCTGGAGGAGGCCGCGGGGGACCGCAAGATTGGGGCGGGGTTGTGAAGTGGGCGGGGCTGCGGGGAAAAACTCCTTCATTTCGTTCAGCCGAAGCAGAGTCATGTGACAGTGTGAGCTGTTCCTATAGCATTTTTCACAAGCTGGTATGCACTGTACTAAAGACGCACACAAGATTTGTGCTTCCTGTCGTAACCGGTGAGAGACGAGAGGCTGATAACTGGAAAAAAACAACAACAAAAACTTTTTCCTCCAATGCAAATCAGCTCAAATCCTGACTGACTCTCTTAAATGATGATAAAACACAAAATTATTAAATGTATGACCACTATTACTATATCGATGAGTGCTGGTAATTTTCAGTGTTTATCAAAGGCCCATGCAGTTCCGTCTTACCATTCCATATGTAAATATGCACTTGCACACGTATGTGTATGTGTCTGTATATGTATACACAAGGGAAGTAGAGATTCACCACTTATAGTTTCTCCAAAAAAGTTTTATGTACTTGCATCTAAAAGAACAGTGTTTTGGCCGAGATCCCTAGGGAACGATGTGGTTTAAAGTGCAAATAAGCTATCGATTGCTGGAGTAACGGCTCTAATCAGGACATGTGTGTCCTGAGATAACGTATCAGATTTAATCTAGTGATACCTTTTTTCCACTATTTGTACAACATTTTCGTAATATGCAGTGGTAGCCTTCATTTCAGTTTTTTCAAAGCTGAGGACAGCTCTGCAGAGCTGTTTCTTCCATAATGGATTTTGGACGCATTGTGTTGAAAAAAAAAAGTCAAATGCAAGTACACGGCAGCCCGCTACACTTCTGTTTGGCCCAGGAATCCACTGATACCAACAATAACTTGTATCCTACATTTAAATGTACTCGAGCCAAATATCTTAATTTCACAGCATCTGGAAGATGAGGCAAATGTGTGTGTGTGTATAGGACAGAGCAACTCGTAAGAAGACTTTTGTCGCTGGTTGTGTTTCTCGGGAAGCAGAATAATTACTCGCACCTGAACTGGAGGACAGTCTCTGCCTATGCCCATTCTTAAACTTTTCATCATGCGAATTTTAATAGCTGTGAAAGGGGGGCATTCACTCTGTGTTGTGTTACTCTGTGTACATGTGTGGTAAATGCTGATATCTTGGTCTGCAGTATTGAGGATGGGTTGCTTATTCTATGGTGAGTTTGTGGGGTTTTTGATCAGAGAGTTCTCCTTAAGCTCACACCGCCCATGAGACTGTCTGCCAATGAGCTGGAACAGCAGCCCACATTACATCCGTGACCCTGGAACTTTCCTTTGGGCTGGTGTTATTAGATTTTGTTCCCAAGTTTAACTTTTTTGTTTTGGAGTCGTTATTGTATATTGATGTTATTTATCGATTTTTAAATTTTGTCTAATTTATTGGCTTTGAAGTAAGGAAGAAAGAAAAGAAAGGGAATGAAGAAAACTTGTATTTATCTGTTAACTTGTCTGTGTTGGTGTTTGAAAAAGACAAAAAAACAAACCGAATTTTGGAAGCGGGTGACCTCATACACAATGAATAAAGGTGTTTTGTGGTGTTGACCGTATCCCTGACTGCGAGGTGTGAAAGCTTTTCTTCTCCGTAAATTTGAGGTTTTTGAGCCTGACACCCAGCTACAGGCCTACTTTATCAGTGACCATTTCCTACGATGAAGCCCCAGGGAATTCAATAACTCCGATTATGAGAAAAAAAGGTTTTCTGGAGAAGATGTAGGCTACTTGGAAAGTGCACCATATTAAGTCTTAGCCCAGTTATAAATAGAATTCTTAAACTATTTTGTCACTCACAATTTGCTTCAGGACACAATTTTAAGTGAAATAATTGTCACAACATCACTGTTACTCTTGTGCTACATTCCAGCCCTTCAGTTTGGTGACTGAACCCAGCAGTCTTTTGCAGTAACAGTACTGGAGTAAAGGATATCGATGTGTCCAGTGATTTGGTATCCATGACGGAGAACCTGTGGTGTGTAGTCAGAATCTGTGCTTATTGTGATGCCAGCTGTGGAATGGGTCAATGAGTCACGGGATTCTGGGTTCGTATCCCATAATGCACTTTAGCACTGCCTTTGTTTGTTCTAGGGAGAAGAATGTCTCTTAACTGACTGACACCTGATCTCTCCACAGCCCAGGCTCCTGGCCCTGTCCCCCCCCACCCCGACCCAGCCTTGCATGGGCATCCACACCTCTGCCGCTTCACCCCCCCTGCCATTGAATCACTCCCATCTACTGTCCATCTCACTCACCCCAAAAAATAAAAGGAATAATGACCTACAATGCTTCAAACAGTTTACAGGAGAAGACCCCCATCCTGTCCTGAGTTGGTATGGCAGGAAGTGGTTTGGCAGAATACAGATGCAGGTGAGTTAGACTGCCTGGCAGGTAATCCTTCATTTATATTTCTCACTGACACGTGCATATTAAATAACATATACCGGCTACGCATAGCATGTGATATCATGCACAACGGTGCTATGTTGCCATAGCAGTGATGTGACGATGCAAATGCCTTATAATTATCATCACAACATGTTGACCTGTGTGATGGTATTTTAAGTAAAACCCCAGATATAAGATTTGGGGGGGGTGTATAGTTAACACCTGGGAGATGCACAGCCGTCATTCTGAGGCAGGACGCTAAATTTGAACAGGGGTTTGCTAGATGGGAAGATTGGGATAGGGGTAAGTACAATGGGACCTCAAATGACATCATAAAGTTTGGATTTCAACTCTTAACAAATGACTAGATTTCATACAGCACAGTGTCCTCCTCAATGCAGTACTGGGACATTGGTTTATAGATGAGAGGAAATACTGCCCCCTACTGGTGTAACAGCACCACTTTTAGCAACAGTTTCATTCTCCTGTCCAGGAATAAACGGAAACAAGTTTGATTCAGCTATTTGCTTCGAGAAAATTACAGGAACATAACTGCTATAGCTGCTAAAATAAAAAGCTGTTCATGTGGATAAGTTCCTTTAAAAATGCTCTCGTGACTGGGACTTTCTGGCTCTCTGGCACTGACAAAGACAAAGAACAGCAAGTTGTCGATCAGGTGTAGTGATATCCAGCGCGGTGGGAATCACTGAAAGCTTAAATCCACAGTGGCAACAGTGCGATGCCAGGGTAAAGCCACCAAAAACATTCAGGTGATTCACACGATTACAGGTTTTGACAGGTCTATGCTGAGATTCTTTGTTGAAATGAAGTTCAGTTGCCCTGAGAGCGAAGGCAGTGAGGATCACCATAGCGTTACGAACGGGATGAAGACCATGTGTGTGTCTGTTGCGTGTCTTCTGCTGGATAACTGAAAAAGTATTTTATACGTACAGTGAAAATTTCAGCAATAACTGATCGTATTATGAAATCTGTTAGAGACATGGTTCAACTCTCAATGCAAATATTTGTGTACATTCTATAATACATTCTAATGGAAAGAATATTTAAAGCTGCATCTTTTCCTTTGGTTTCTGTCAGCCTCTGTCTCCCTGTTTTCGCCCTCCCTCCTGTGGACAAAGACACAGATTAAAGCGTGAGGGAAGGTGAATCGGCTGTGCATACATAATAACCGAGCGGGCCCTCCTTATTTACGACCGTGCGGGCTTTCAAATATGAATTATTAAGGCAGTTTTACTGATGGGCAAATAATTAAGTTAATGAATGGGAAATAAAACAATCCGTTCCTGATAGTGATGTCACTGAGCCCATTTAATTTGCGCAAAAAAAAGGCCTAAATGATCGGCGCGACCAGAAGGGGAAGTTTACTGGGAGGCAGCGTGAGGGCACTGATTAAATATGAGGAGGGAAGGAGACGCGGCGTAACTCCCGCGCGGAGCCGGGTACGTGTTTATATAGTGATTAAATGTATTTTTAACTAGCGGATCCTTAGCTGCGCTGTCTCATGAAAGCTGATGGAGGTCTCGATTTTCATTTCTGGCCAGGGGAAACCAGAGGCAGAGACGGGAGGAGATGTAATGAGGGGTAAATTAACAGTGAAGAAAGGGATTATGATGATAGGCCACCTATTTTATTTATTTATTTTTAAAGGTAAGTGCATTGTACAGTGCACTACACAACTGTACCATCCCTGTTGCTGCAGACAAATACTCCATTGTCTTGTCCACTGAAGACACCACTAATGTTTGTGTAATGCAGAGACTGCACAGGTCTTTGTACAAAGCAAAGAATACACAGCTGTTTGTCAAAAGCAGAGAGCGCACAGCTGTTTGTCCAAAGCAGAGAGTGGACAGCTGTTTGTCCAAAGCAGAGAGTGAACAGCTGTTTGTACAAAGCAGAGAGTGCACTGCTGTTTGTCCAAAGCAGAGAGTGCACTGCTGTTTGTCCAAAGCAGAGAGTGCACAGCTGTTTGTCCAGAGCAGAGAGTGCACAGCTGTTTGTCCAAAGCAGAGTGCACGCTGTTTGTACAAACAAAAGATGTTGCCAACTGCCTGTTTGTCAAAAGCAGAGAGTGCACAGCTGTTTGTCCAGAGCAGAGAGTGCACAGCTGTTTGTACAAAGCAGAGAGTGCACAGCTGTTTGTCCAGAGCAGAGAGTGCATAGCTGTTTGTCAAAAGCAGAGAGTACACTGCTGTTTGTCCAAAGCAGAGAGTACACTTTTTCCGGGGTTGTCCAGAGCAGAGAGTGCATTGCTGTTTGTCCAGAGCAGAGAGTGCACTGCTGTTTGTCCAAAGCAGAGAGTGCACAGCTGTTTGTCCAGAGCAGAGAGTGCACAGCTGTTTGTCCAGAGCAGGGAGTGCATAGCTGTTTGTCCAAAGCAGGGAGTGCACAGCTGTTTGTCCACTCCTGAAACTGCGCCCCTAAGATCCCTCACCTCAGCATTTTTTTATATGACAGCGGAGGCTTGCACACAGCAGCCGTGGTGAACCTCCTCACTGAATAATGGTAATTACAGTAAACCAGAGGGGAGGGGAGAGATGGAAGGTGAACCAGAGGACAGACTAAGAACGAGGGTGCGTGCATCTCTGCATGCATGTGTGTGTTTATGGGAAGGAGCGGTTCGACTGGCTGCCAGTGATGAAATAGATATTGTACTTATTGGTAAGCACTATAAGGATAATCTAGGGTTGGGATTTGTTTGTGATTAAGTTAATTAAGATTGATAAATGCGATTGGTTAATCTAAGTTATCTCACTGCAGTTCTCTGGCATCCAACTTTTTATCTTTGATATTCCATGAACGGCTTGAGTACAATCAGGGACTACACTGGAATTTCTGTGTTAAATGAATTTCTGAGGACTCACTTCAGATTTGTGAGATCATTCGTGAGATCAGGGAGCTTTTCAATCTGGTATAAAGCTCGGGACTACCATAGCACCAACCGCCTTGTTTGATGGAAAACACAATTTAGAAAGCGTTTGCACCCACTCTGGGTCGATTTAGAAAATGTCGCTCGGAACTCCGAACCCCCCCACTGAGCTGTCCAGCTAGCACATTATTTATTGATCCAAGCTTAGGAGCCATAATGTTTTATCCCTATCCGATAAAGGCTATTCCAATAATTCTTACTAAATAAAACATATTCCTGAAGTATGTTTAAAAGAAAACACTTAAAAATTTCGTGCCAATCTATGAGTGTAGGCTACTTCACAAATGTAAGAAAGCCTACACTGACAGATCGTAGATCGTGCCGACCTCGTGCTATATGTCCAAGTGCGGCTGCCGTGGTTGCTATGGATATGCCCGAGAAACAATTCTACACTGCTGTGGAAACCGAGGCATGCTTCGGAAGTCCGAAGTTTATATCGAATGGTTTGTTCTTTTGACATTCTAAAAATAGTCATATTTTCGAAAATGCATTGAGTTTTAAAAACTTTTTATACCTAAACAGTTTAAGTTTTTTTTCTTCCAGATAATAGCTATGCAGCTAGTTAAATGGAAAAAGGTGCCGACTATCTAACGTTAGCTTGGGGTAAGCGGAAAGGTGCGTAGTAGCTATGTTACAATTACAATTCGCAATTTACCCACTTGCCAGACGCTCTTACTCAAAGCAGCTTAAAACGTATAATTTCACATGATAAACAGACACCATGGTGAGCAACGTTAATCATATATGTACGCTACGTGCCATCGTCAAGGTGTAACGTTATATATGATGGTTTTTTTATTTTAGTAGCCTAACTGTTAAAATGTCCTGTTAAAAGCTTGCTACTTCGCAAATGCCATTGGAAATATGTCTTATTATTTCTGGTTTATGCTTAATGTCAATGTTATAGGCTACTACCTGCTGTCAGTCATTACCTGTCCTCGGCCACCTCCTCAATAACAGGTAGCCTGTATTTAGGTGCCGATATTTTTTAGCAAGGTAATGCATAACAGCTGACGTTAACGTTAATTTAACTAAAAATAGGAAAGCTCGCTTTTTAGTTCGTTATCCTAGCCAGGTCTCTATGTCCTTGAAATAACATAGCCTACTATGGCTTGACGTTATTTCTCCCTTAATCTAAACACGACGCATGTCATAACGTAAACATTAACTTATTATCATGTTTTATTTCGGTTTTTATCATTTCTGTTTATTTAATTCATAATGGTATTAATTAACAAACACCGCCTCTTGATAAAATTATCATATCAACATATGTAGGCCTAGTGAGAGACATTATTTGGTTATTTGAGTAGACGACTCAGCTTGCTGACTCACCGTGCTTTTGGTCCTATTCGAAGATTTAAATTGTATGTTTAACATGTAGTTTATGCCTACAGCGGTCTAGGGTAACCTTGTCTGAAAACTGTATTTGCGACGTGATGGTTTTTTGGTTCAAGACCTATAGCCTAGGTGAGGCTCGCCCTTAATTTAATGACTCCTATATCAGAACAGCATAAAGAAATTATTTTAATTCTCAGTTATATTAATGATGCTCCAAGGACAGTAAGATCCAAAAACAGCATTTGAGATTAACCCTAACGCCGCGGCGGTAATTTCCCGGCAAATGTTACACTTCACGTTTAAACCCCAGTGGATTTGATGCTGATTTGACAGAACTGCTGACGCGTAGCACTTATTTAAACCAATAACGCAAAGATCCAATACTAGTGTGAGTGTGTGTGTGTGTGTAATATAGAAAATATGTTCCACTGCCTATTATGGCGGCTGTATATTATTAAAGTCACCCTGCACGGTCAATATGACCCGAACGACTTCTCCGCTCTAAATGGTTACCAGAAAGCCTCATTTCATAGTTAAATAAATAAATATGAATATTTCAATTTGTCAGATTATAAATCAAGAACAATAACTTAAGCGACGCGACCCTGTAAAATATTTACACCCTGTAGTTTAATCAATCAGAAGAATGTCAGCCTCATTACGGAAATATGAACAGATTGTGTGATCTTTTTAAGTAATCACCCTTATTGGTTGGGATTTCTCCCTTCCTTGTCGTGTCACTTAAGTTAATGGGAAGGTAAAGGAATGAGGGACGTGGGCCATAAATTTGCATCTGTCCGACTTTAACCGCTGTACAAACGCAAGAAAGAAAGCGCAGTTTTGGTAATACACTTTATTAAATGCAGTAACTATTTGAATGCTGGATTATGTTTAGCATAGGCGGTGAAAATGATTGGTATGCGTAGGCCTACATGTGTACCTACACAGCTAAAACCACTATGGACACAAATACAGTTTAATTAAACACAGGTTCAAAACAAAACCCAATATCAGGGTGTAAATATTGTCACAGATGAACCCAAATTAAGGTGTCAGATAAGGGTTAGGGTCTTTGTTGAACTTCTCTGAACTTTGTAGATCACTGTGTGGAAAGGTGAGTTTGTCCCTTCTCTGCTGCACTAGTACATATAACCTGGTCCTGTCTGTCTGTCTGTCTGTCTGTCCAAAGGTGTGATGTTGGCAGAGAATCCAGT
This sequence comes from Anguilla rostrata, assembly GCF_018555375.3. Lineage (NCBI taxonomy): Eukaryota > Metazoa > Chordata > Actinopteri > Anguilliformes > Anguillidae > Anguilla > Anguilla rostrata. The sequence continues at coordinate 5,615,063 of NC_057947.1, forward strand.
GAATCCCATGACCTCTGACTTCCTCCAGAGGTCACACAGCACCAAACATGGACAGGTAGTGCTCTCAGGGGTGCTAACACTGTGGCCACTCTTAGGGTTGCCATGGTACCAGAATGCACGTGTCAGCGCGATACCTAATAAAACAGATGGAACTGACTTCGTTCGCCAATAACAGAATGCTCTATTTGTCTGAGGGAAAAAATCTGTTTAATATGCTGCAGCGTGCTTAATGTATGCAAACACTTTTCCTGCATTAACCTTATTTCAGGGAATTCTAATTGGAAAAAGAATTTATAATATATAGTCACTTTCTGATTCATGTTTGTGAAAAAATGAAATGACAATGCCAAATGTTATTCCCTAGTCTAATTTTGTTTTGAATATGGATATGGTATATTAGGAAATGTTCAGTGTGTTATACGGTACATGACAGATGGCATAAAATATTTGCTTGAAATATTTAAATGTTACAAAACATTAAAACATTTAAAAACATTTAAGTAGAAATTGAAAGGATAAGATTTCTGAGTTGAATAGGATTTTGCATGGGGGAGAAATAAGGACCATAAGACAGTGGGATTTTCCAGGCCAGGTCTGCACAGGTGTGTATCGCACTTTTATACTGCGGTATTCATCACTCAGTGGCTGTTGCAGATGGTGCTGTGGATAAAATAAAATCGGAATTTGATAGGTTTCTTGTGGAAACCAGACCCTGGCTTGTGTGTTGTGGTGTTTGCTGGAGGGTGTCAGAGGACACAGTCCCAGGGCGAGGCCCGTACAGCCTGCTGAGAGCTGCCTGTCCCACGCTGCTTCCTCCCATGCAGCTACGCTCTTCAGCAGCACCTGCAGCTTGACAGAGAGATAGACCTGATCATGTCCACTGGCTGGTCCAGCTTTGAACTGATCTGAGTGCTCCCTCTGGTGGCCGTGCATGGTCACTGCATGATTGTAACGGTCTCATGGCCATTCTGGCTGGTGTGCTAGTGTCTCTCTGTGGTCTGTGGCAGTGAAGCAGGGGTCTCAGTGCTGCATGTCTGTCCCGCAGGGGGCGGTGTCCAGGAGGTCGGGGCAGCTGCAGAGGGCGGGCACGTCCAAGCGCACCCGTTACCTGGGGGTGGAGACGTGGGCGGAGCTTGTGTGGGACAGCTGGGAGCTGGGCCGGGAGTACACCAAGAGCCTGCAGCTGAAGAACGTGCACGGGAAACTGCAGAAGCTCAGCTTCAGGTGAGTCCCGCCCAGGTGAGCGGCCCCGCCCCCACGCTCTGTGACCGACGCTCTCGTCCTTTTGCAGCAGCGTGGAGCTGGACAGGGCTGGGCCCAGCGTGTGTAGCTGTTGTGATTTATGATGATTTTGTGTTGATTGGTGTGTGTGTGTGTGGCTCCCCAGGCCCCCTGTCTCACGGGTCTTCTCCACGCCGTTCCCTCACACCATCTCTCTGAGCCCCGGCACGACCTCCACCCTGCCTGTCACCTTCCGCCCGCTGGAGAGGGTAACGCCCCCAAAAGCGCAGCCTTACCTGCGCCTGCATCATTAATTCAGCTTCACCTGTGTTTAATAACCTTAATACAGCCTTACCTGCGCCTGCATCATTAATTCAGCTTCACCTGTGTTTAATAACCTTAATACAGCCTTACCTGCGCCTGCATCATTAATTCAGCTTCACCTGTGTTTAATAACCTTAATACAGCCTTACCTGTGCCTGCATCATTAATTCAGCTTCACCTGTGTTTAATAACCTTAATACAGCCTTACCTGTGCCTGCATCAGTAATACAGCTTCACCTGTGTTTAATAACCTTAATACAGCCTTACCTGTGCCTGCATCAGTAATACAGCTTCACCTGTGTTTAATAACCTTAATACAGCCTTACCTGCGCCTGCATCATTAATTCAGCTTCACCTGTGTTTAATAACCTTAATACAGCCTTACCTGCGCCTGCATCATTAATTCAGCTTCACCTGTGTTTAATAACCTAACGCTTCTGTGCCTGACGCTCCCTGGTACCTTATGCAGCACTGGGCTGGATCATATGGCCCACTGTGCTGTTAGTGATTATAAGCCTTATGTGTGCTTGATTAGTTGTGTGTGTTGGCTACCTTACAGCCACCTGTCTGCACTCTTCAGCTTCACCATCGTTCTGAAAGCCTAGCACGCCTCACCTCTGCCTTTATCAGCTTCCCTGGTAATAACCTAAACGCAGCCTTACCTGCGCTGGCATCATTAATTCAGCTTCACCTGTGTTTAATAACCTTAATACAGCCTTACCTGGCCTGCATCATAATCAGCTTCACCTGTGTTTAATAACCTTAATACAGCCTTACCTGTGCCTGCATCAGTAATACAGCTTCACCTGTGTTTAATAACCTTAATACAGCCTTACCTGTGCCTGCATAATTAATTCAGCTTCACCTGTGTTTAATAACCTTAATACAGCCTTACCTGTGCCTGCATCATTAATTCAGCTTCACCTGTGTTTAATAACCTTAATACAGCCTTACCTGTGCCGGCATCATAATCAGCTTCAGCTGTGTTTAATAACCTTAATACAGCCTTACCTGTGCCTGCATCATTAATTTCAGCTTCACCTGTGTTTAATAACCTTAATACAGCCTTACCTGCACCGGCATCATTAATTCAGCTTCACCTGTGTTTAATAACCTTAATACAGCCTTACCTGTGCCTGCATCATTAATTCAGCTTCACCTGTGTTTAATAACCTTAATACAGCCTTACCTGTGCCTGCATCAGTAATACAGCTTCACCTGTGTTTAATAACCTTAATACAGCCTTACCTGTGCCTGCATCAGTAATACAGCTTCACCTGTGTTTAATAACCTTAATACAGCCTTACCTGTGCTGGCATCATTAATTCAGCTTCACCTGTGTTTAATAACCTTAATACAGCCTTACCTGCCAATCGCTTTACTGTGTAAACTTAATACCCTACTGCTGGCATCATTAATTCAGCTTCACCTGTGTTTAATAACCTTAATACAGCCTTACCTGTGCTGGCATCATTAATTCAGCTTCACCTGTGTTTAATAACCTTAATACAGCCTTACCTCCAAATCCATGTACTGGGATACTGGGGAGGACTTTTACTTTCTGAACCTGGATTTTGCCCCTGTGCGTATGAAGCACGGAAGGGTCTTTGGGTACTCATTAGAAAGTGTGTGCGTTCTCTCCACGCAGCGTGAATATTCGGACAGCATCGAGTTCCGCAGTAGCATGGGAACCTTTCAGGTGTCCCTGCGTGCCACCGTCCCGCGCCATGCCCTGCTGTCCCCCGAATCAGTGCTGCTGCCCCCCTGTGGGGTCCTAGACAGCTCCCAAGCCTCCTTCCTGCTTCGCAACTCCAGGTAGGGTCTGCACAGCTGGGACGGGGGCGAGGTATGGGGGTGTCTTGAGCTGTAAGGGACAATGCCTTGCTGACTTGTTGCAATGAGATGAAGGGTTTCCTGTCTCTTGGTATATATCTGATTGTGCTTCATTCATGTCTTGTCTGCATTAGTTTACCTGGGCATGTAGTAGAAGGAGAGACCCCAGGAGCAGCTTGCAGTGTTTCAGGCCTGGCGTATCACAGTACTGGATGATACAGTGCCTCTCCTTAGAAAGTGGGCAAAATGACAAGCCTAGATAGGCTGAATCGCCTGTTTTCATCATCAAACGTTCTTCTATTTTGTTCCAAATGTTCGGAAAAGACATTTGTGTTTCTGCAAACATTTTGGCCTTTCTGCACATCCTGTTTCAAAATGTCCTGCTCCATCTCATCCTCTCTCTGATACCTTTTATGTCTCTGTCAGTAAGTTGCAGTGTGCTGTCTGTCTCAGTAAACTGCCAACACACCTGTCTCTGTCAGTAACTACAGACACACTGCCTGTCTCTGTCAGTAACTGCAGACACACTTCCTGTCTCTGTCAGTAACTGCAGACACACTTCCTGTCTCTGTCAGTAAGCTGCAGACGCACTTCCTGTGGGAGGTGAGCGATCCATTCCGGCTGTCTCCGGAGGGCGGCGTCCTGGGCCCGGGGGAGGAGTGTCACATGACAGTGCTGTTCAGACCACAGGGGGCGCTGGTGTACCGGGTGGAAGCAGTCTGCGTGTTTGGAGAGCAGGGGGAGAGGCGGTGCAGTGTTCTCTTACAGGGCCTGGGTGAGCGTCTCTCTCTCCCCCATTCTTCTGTATCTCATATCAGATTCAGACATACAGGCAAGCTGCCCACCATTTCCAGGAGTAACTGAAAGAGTCAGTTTGGTGAAATGCACCCCACTTACAGCTGTGTGTACCCCTCATTCACAGCCAAGCACCCCCCCTTACAGCTGTGTGTACCCCTCATTCACAGCCAAGTACCCCCACTTACAGCTGTGTGTACCCCTCATTCACAGCCAAGTACCCCCACTTACAGCTGTGTGTACCCCTCATTCACAGCCAAGTACCCCCACTTACAGCTGTGTGTACCCCTCATTCACAGCCAAGCACCCCCCTTACAGCTGTGTGTACCCCTCATTCACAGCCAAGCACCCCCCCCTTACAGCTGTGTGTACCCCTCATTCACAGCCAAGTACCCCCACTTTCAGCTGTGTGGCGTGGAGCAGGAGGATGGCTACAGTGTGCTGGAGTTTGGCAGCGTGCCTATCGGCCAATCCCTGAAGAGACACTTCCACATCCTCAACCCATCCTCTGTGAGAGACAGGCCACTCAGCTCACTGACACAGATTCTTATTCAAATTTAATTAGCATTTATCTAAAGCAGGTTGATGCCAAAACTGATGATGCCATTAACAAAAATAATCTCTCTCTCCCTCCCTCTCTCTCTCTCTCCTCCCTTACGCTTCCCTCTCGCTCCCTCTCTCTCTCTCTCCCTCCTCCCTCCCTCCCTCTCTCTCCCTCCCTCTCTCTCTCTCTCTCTGCGGCAGGTGAGCGCCTCCTTCAGGCTGGCGGGGGTAGGGCGGGTGCCGCTGGAGGGCTCCGCGTTTGTGTGCGAGGAGCAGGAGGGCCGCTTGGCCCCCGGGGGCCGGGTGAAGGTGGCCGTGTGCTTCTCCCCCCAGGCGCCCGACTGCAGCAGCGTGGAGTACCTGCGCCTCACCTGCCACGGGGGGCCCAGCAAGGCCTTACTCAAGCTCCACGGCAACAGCACAGGTGACATCAGCCGACGACAAGGGCACGCATTAGTATCACCAAATACGGTGTTTATTTCTCAGTACTGGGTAATGTAGTGCCTCTCGCTAGAAAGCAGGCAAAATGACAAGCCTGGACAGACTGAATCGCCTGTTTTCATCATCACCCCTTCCCCAGGGTTAATTAGACAGTATTTATTGGTCATGTGTGAAATACGCGTGACAGTCATTTCTTCATTATGGTTAATTATCGTGCTTTAGCCCTGTCTCTCCCTTTGGCGCCCTCCTCAGGCCCGGAGGTGTCATTGCAAGCTGCGGTGCTGGACTTTGGCTGCGTGGCCCTGGGCGGGGAGGCGTGGCGCGCCGTGGAGATCGCCAACTCGGCGGCCGCGGAGGCGCGCTTCCAGTTCGACGTGGACGCCGCGGGGCACAGCGTCTTCGCCGTGGACCCGCCCTGCGGCACGTTGCCTGGCAACGGCCGGCTCACCCTGCGCGTGCGCTTCCGTCCTCAGCACCCCATCGCCCACCACCGGAGGGCGCCCTGTCTGCTGCTGCACAGGGTAAGTGTGGCCAACATGTCATCGTACACCAAACACCAGATCCTCACGTCTGTCTGTACTCATCAAAATATGAGTATTCACCGTTTGAAATGTAGCTGTAAGCGGTATCTATGGGGGGGCGAAGCACAAACAAAATACCCCGCTGTGTATAAGTACAAAAATAAAACTTATCCTATATTTGGAAAAAATGAAATGTGTGCCTCAAATTAACTCAAACCTGCCCCCCCCCCCCCCGGTCAAAAGGAAGCAGATAAAACACAACTACCTGTATTAACTGATCACTGCCTTGTAGCAGTTTCTGTTTTCGTAGTTTCATATTTAATAACGAATAACATTCAGAATTTAAATATCCATACACGTGAGTTTTAGCTGTAGCTCATTGATAAAAAGGGATGACATTACATTACATTACATTCATTTGGCAGACGCTTTTATCCAAAGCGACGTACAAAAAAGTGCATTTTCATGATCGTAGACAACTGCTGAACACGGGTTCAGTAAGGTACAATTACTTATTTTGTACAGCTATTTCTAGCCGAGAACAATGAACACTATTCTGGTCTAACATCTGTAAAGCCAACTAGGCAGAAGAATAAGCTACAGTATTAGGACAAATACAAATTACCAAGAAGTGCAGGGATGGGGCAACATGTAACAAGTGACAGGAAAAAGGGTTTTTTTTTATTTTTATTTTTTTAATACAGCATGGTGGTGGTTAGTCTAGGTATAGTCTGAAGAGATGAGTCTTCAGGCCACGGCGGAAGATGGGTAGTGAGGGGGAGGTTCGGAGAGGGACGGGGAGTTCGTTCCACCACTGGGGAGCTAGGGTGGAGAAGCTCTGTGATCCCTTTGGGCGGGTGGGAGGGGTTACAAGGTTACAAGGTTACAAGTAAACTCACTTCCTACAGGAACCTCTGTTCCTGGACATGATCGGCACCTGTCACTCAGAGCAGCTGAAACCGGCCGTCCTGAGGCCGAAACACCTGCGGCTGTACGACCTGCACCTGGCGCGGGGGCTCACCCGTTACCCTCCCGACATCCTGAGCGCCATGCTGACGGAGGGGAGGCTGCGGCTCGACCAGGAGGGGGCGCTCCTGCTGCCGGAGGTCAGTCCCGCGCGTGAGCCGAGCGGCGCTGCTGGGAAGGTATAGCAGTGAAAATAGCGCGTGTGAGTGTGTGTATGTATGTATGGCAGTTTGCTTTTGCTGTATGCATCATTAACATGTCCATGGCGTGTGTGTGTTTGTGCGTCTGCATGTGAGTGAGTTTGTGAATATGTTTGTTTTTGCGTGTGTGCGTTTGTGTGTGTGTGCGTGCGTGCGTGCGTGCGTGCATGCGTGTGCGTGTTACAGTATGTACGGAGTGTAGCACAGTGGGTAAGGAACTGGGCTTGTAACCGAAAGGTCGCAGGTTCGATTCCCGAGTAAGGACACTGCCGTTGTACCCTTGAGTAAGGTACTTAACCTGCATTGCTTCAGTATATATAATCCAGCTGTAAAAAAAAAAATGCTATGTAAAAAAGTTGTGTAAGTCGCTCTGGATAAGAGCGTCTGCTAAATGCCTGTAATGTAATGTAACGTAACTCTGACCGTGACTGTGTATGAATCCTCAGGCTGCCCTTGAGCGCCCCCCTGTGGAGAGCGGCGTGTTGCCCGAGAGGGATCCCGTGGAGGAGTACTTTCGGGAGGGCGGGGCTGAGCCGGCGGGCGTGGCCGCAGGGACGGGGGCGGGGCCTCACGTCACGGCGGACCCCGCCGAGCTCCTGTTCCGGGGCGGGGCTCGCTCCCTCCCCCTCTCCGTCGCCAATCGCACCAAGGGCCGGCTCAGCCTGACGTGGACCACCGCCCCCGGCTCGCCCTTCTCCGTGTCCCCCCAGTCCTGCGACCTGCCCCCCCTGAAGAGCACCGCCTTCAGGGTCACGTACGCCCCCCTGCAGCACAACACCCTCCACGCTGCTCAGCTGGAGTGCTTTGCCTGGTACAAGGTACTGCCGCTGTGCTACCCTGTAGTATTATGCAGATTATATTATGTATAACTGCATTAGCTGTAAATACCCACTTGTATGAGTGAGTCATGTATGAGTGCTGTGTGAATAAGCAGTAAATACCTATCTGGTGTAGTATGACTGGATGGTGTGTAAATATCCTACTCTATGAGCAATAGTGTGTAACTGTCCCGGTGTGTGAGTGAATAAGGCATAAATACCCATCTACATGGGTGAATGTGTACCTAGCTGTACAACTGAATAATGTGTAAATACCATACTGTATGTGGGAATCTTAAGTATCCTCCTGTATGAGTGAATGTTAAATATTCTGCTATGTGTGAGTGATGTGTATATGTGTAAAATGGGGGCATCATTTCAATTGCTGATTTGCTGATTCAAGGTTTCCCCCGTGTCTGTGCCCGGGGCAGGTTCTGCGGGACCATCGGCTGGTGGAGGAGCCCACTCTGTGCCCTCCCTGGTGCGTGACCGTCAGGGTCAGCGGCCACTCCTTCCAGCCCGGCTGCGAGCACTTCACGCCCCGCTTCTCCCTGCAGCGCCCCCTGGTGGTGAGTCCGAGATGGCTGTTGTGTTTGTCTGCTTTACAGCAGGAGGGGGTTCACATGTTGAGTGGGGGGGGGTTGGGTTTGACTGTTTTTTTCTCCCCTCCCTCTCTCCTTTTCAAATTTTCAAATTCAAATTCAAATTCAAAATGCTTTATTGGCATGAAATACACTTGTACTTATTGCCAAAGCGTACACATAGAAACAGGAACAGGAAACATGAAATACGAACAACATTGTGGAAACGACAACAATGCAATCAACAGTGTGGCAATGGCCACAACGAGTAGGCTATACAATAATAACAATAATAAAATCATAACAATAATAATAATAACAATAATAATAATAATAATAATAATGTAAAAGAATAAAAAAATTTAAAAAAAGATAGAAATTAATAAATAATTAAAATAAATATATTTGTGGTGGTCAACCAGTGTCCCTCAGATTATGGCAGGCCGAGATGTACTTTGCTGCTAGTGGAGCCGTTGGCCTTTCTCCTAGCAGGATTTGCATTTTTTCCTCATTTGTTTGGGAAAGGAAGTCTTTTATAATTAGAGAAAATTTGTTGAAATAATGTGTCCTAATTTCTGAATATTTTTCACAATGTAGGAGAAAGTGCATCTCTGTTTCCACCTCTCCTGTCTTACAGTGACCACATATACGTTGTTCTTTTGGTAACCATGTATTCCGGTGTCTGCCTTTTTCAATTGCAAGTGCGTGGTCACTGAGCCTGTACTTGGTCAGGATCTGCCTCTGCTTTGTATCTCTGACAGAGAAGAGATATTCAGCCAATTTGTAGTCTCTTTTTAGGGTCCGATAGCAATCTAGTTTGTTTTGTGTTTTGGTTACATTATCCCAATATTCCAGATAAGAGATTTTGGTCTGTTTCATTACTTGGTTTACTTTGATTTGTTGGTAAGCAGTGCTGGTATGAAGCTGGTCTGTGATTTGTGTTAGTTGGGTTAATGGGTTAGTCAGCTTCATTACCAGCTGACTGAGGGGACTCTTTTCATGACTGAGCTCTTGGGCTTTCATTGCCTTAAATTGCAATGTGTCTTGAGGACTTGAATTGAGGTGCATCCAGAATTTTAACGCTCTTTTTTGGATGTGAATCATTAATGGATAATGGCCTAATTCTGCCCTGCATGCATTATTTGGTGTTTTCCTTTGTACTTGTAGGATGTTTCTACAAATTCTACATGCAGGGTCTCTATTGGATGCTTGTCCCATTTGGAATAGTTCTGCTGGCTGAGTGGACCCCATACCTCACTTCCATACAGTGCAATGGGCTGAATTACACTATCAAATATTTTTAACCAGATTTTAATTGGTATAACAATTTTTTGAAGTTTTCTTTTTATAGCATAGAGTGCTCTTCGAGCTTTTTCTTTTAAAGCATTCACTGCCATGTTAAAGCTCCCTGATGCTGTAATTGTCAGACCAAGGTACGTATAATTTAAAGTGTGATCTAGGGCGGTGTTGCCTAGAAAAAACTGGAACCTGTTTTCCTGTTTTATACTCTCCTTTTCTTCTCTCTCTCTCCCTCTCTCCATCCCTCTCTTCTTTCGTTCTCTCTCTCTCCCTCTCTCCATCCCTCTCTCCCCCTCTCTCTCCTCACTCTCTCCCTCCCTCCATCTCTTCTCTCCCTCCCTCTCCCCCTCTCTCTCCCTCCCCCTCTCCTCACTCTCTCCCTCCCTCCCTGTGTTCCTGCTGCAGGTGTTCCCCGCGCTGGCTGAGGTGTGCTACAGGACGGTACTCCTGCAGAACGAGGGGGACCTGCCCCTGGCCTTCAGGCTGGGCTCTGAGGGGACCCCCTCGGTCAGCGCGCACCCCCCGAGCGGCCTGGTGCACCCCGGGGCCCACCAGATCCTGACCCTGAGGGCGGTCCCGCAGGGGGACCCCGCCCACGCGCTGTCCGTCTCTGTGCAGTTCAACGCCTCCCCCAAATACACACAGGTACCAGGAGAGCGCCGATCGGCATTCAGTGTGGTGACTGTGTTCTCATCTCCCTCATCATCGTGTACTGGCTCTGATGGTGGCTAGTGAGCAGTGATTGTTTGTGTGTGTGTGTGTGTGTGTGTGCATGCATATGTGTGTATGTGTCTGTGCTGTGTGTGCATGTGTGTGTGTGAGTTTACTGTGTGTGTGTGTGTGTGTATCTGTGTGTACACGTGTGTATTTATTGTGTGTGTGTATTTGTGTTTGTGTGTGTTAACTGTGTGTGTGTGTGTGTTTGTGTATTTGTGTTTGTGTGTGTTAACTGTGTGTGTGTGTGTGTGTGTTTGTTTATTGTGTGTGTGAGTTTACTGTGTGTGTGTGTTTGTGTGTGTTAACTGCGTGTGTGTGTTTGTTTATTGTGTGTGTGAGTTTACTGTGTGTGTGTGTGTGTGTTTGTTTATTGTGTGCTTACGGTGTGTTCCTGTGCTGCAGGCCCTGACGGTGGTCCGTGTTGTGGAGAGGCCGCGGGTGGCTCTGGAGGGGGACGGCGCGCTGTTCTTCAGACCCACGGCGGTGGGCTACAGCTCGGTCCGCTCTCACGCCCTGACGAACACAAGCCGCCTCCCCCTGCACTTTCACTGGCGAATCCCCAGCCCCGACGGCCGCGTGCTCTCCGTCCAACCGGAGAGCGGCGTCCTGCAGCCCAACGAGGCCCGGGTGAGTGGGGGTCGTCTCTCTCATTCCAGCCCCTCACCCGTCTCTTTGTGTTGCCCGTTGCAATGTTATCAGGACGACTACTCGTGTAGTTTAGTCCTGTAAGCTGTGCTGTGATTGGCTGGTCTCTGCCACTCTGTGGTTTAATAATATTACTATTTATTATGTGAATGGCTTCTTGTCTGTAATTTGATTTTTGATTGGCTGGTCCCAGGTGCTGAAGTGGTCCTTCTCGCCATTGGCCGAAATGCAGTACACTCTGAGGCCCTGCCTGACCTTCTGGCCAACCCAGTTGCCTGGAAGCAAGAAGTCCCGCCTCTTTCTCCAGGTGGTGGGGCTGGCCTCCACAGGTTCCCTCCAGGTCTCTGTCGATCGCGTCTGTCGACCTTTGACCTTTGATCATGTGATTGTTGTTGGCGGGAGTGCGACAGTGACAGGATCTCTGCTTCCTCAGGCAGAGCAGGCCGTGACGGACCTGGGCCAGCTGCTGGCTGGCAGCTGCCAGTCATGTGACCTGCCGCTGATCAACGACGGCCCCTGCCCCCTCAGCTTCTCCCTGGAGGTGAAGCAGTGCATCGTGGGTCCCGGGCTGGAGGAGGAGGACGGTGACGGGGACGCTGTGGGTAAGGGAGAGTCAGTGGACGTGACGCTGTTTACTGCACTGATCTGCGGGGTGTCTGCAGAGCTGATCCCTGTCCTCTCCCCCCCCCCCCTCTCCCCAGCGCTACAGCTGGGCTGTCACAGAGGCACGGTGCCGGCCCGGTCCAGGATGGTGCTGCGGTCCACGGTGAGACCGGCCTGTAGAGCCCAGTACTGCTGGACCATCAGCTACCGGATCCTCAGCTCATCCGGTACTGGAGCGGCCTGTGTGTGTGTGTGTGTGTGTGTGTGTGTGTGTGTGTGCACTGCGTCAGTGTTCTGCCACAAGCACAAGAGTGACTGTGACTGGTGCCCTAAGTCCCCTCTCTACTGTGATTGGTTCCTCTCTCCCTCAGGAGTGCTCTGATTGGTGCGTCTCTCCCTCTGGAGAGCTGTGATTGGTGCCTCTCTCCCTCAGGAGAGCTGTTATTGGTTCCTCTCTCCCTCAGGAGAGCTGTGATTGGTTCCTCTCTCCCTCAGGAGAGCTGTGATTGGTTCCTCTCTCCCTCAGGAGAGCTGTGATTGGTTCCTCTCTCCCTCAGGAGAGCTGCGATTGGTTCCTCTCTCCCTCAGGAGAGCTGCGATTGGTTCCTCTCTCCCTCAGGAGAGCTGTGATTGGTTCCTCTCTCCCTCAGGAGAGCTGCGATTGGTTCCCTCTCTCCCTCAGGAGAGCTGTGATTGGTTCCTCTCTCCCTCAGGCTCAGAGCTGGCGGGGCCGGCGCACCTGTGCCAGGTGAAGGCCGAGGGCGTGTTCCCGGTGCTGCAGGTGACGGACGCGCGGGGGAGCGGGGGCGTGGCGGGCCTGAGCAAGCTGCAGCTGTGGGGGCTCTTCTCCCTGGACGCCCTCAACGCCTACCTGCGCCGTGACCCCACCCCGCCCGAACTCACCTACAGGGTGCCCACGCGACACAGGTGCACCTGCGCAGTGATAATGAGCCCTATAGGAGCACCGCTGCACTGCGTCCAGTTTCACCTGGAGCGGTCACTGCGTGCTCTGCTCATGTTTAGGGAAGTCTGAACAGTGCTTGTGTCACGGTTTGTGTATGTATGCGTTTGTGGGTGTATGTGTGTCTGTGTGTGTGTGTGTATGTATGTGTGTGTGTGTGTGCGCAGCGTTGTGTGTAGTATGCTTTGTGTGTGTGTGTGTGTCTGTGTGTGTGTGTATGTATGTGTGTGTGTGTGTGTAGTATGTGTGTGTGTGTGTGTGTGTGTGTTGTGTGTGCGCACGCGTGTGTGTAGTATGCGTTTGTGTGTGTGTCTGTGTGTCTGTGTGTGTGTGTATGTGTGTGTGTGTGTATATGATTGGCTCATGGTGTGAGTGTGTGTGTATGTGTGTGTGTGTAGTATGTGCTGTGTGTGTGTGTCTGTGTGTGTGTGTGCGCACGCGTGTGTGTAGTATGCGTTTGTGTATGTGTGTGTGTGTCTGTGTGTGTGTGTATGTATGTGTGTGTGTGTATATGATTGGCTCATGGTGTGAGTGTGTGTGTATAAGATTGGCTCATGCTGTGAGTGTGTGTGTGTATATGATTGGCTCATGCTGTGAGTGTGTGTGTATATATGTCTGGCTCATGGTGTGTGTGTGTGTGTGTGTATATGATTGGCTCATGCTGTGAGTGTGTGTGTGTATATGATTGGCTCATGCTGTGAGTGTGTGTGTGTATATGATTGGCTCATGCTGTAAGTGTGTGTGTATATATGTCTGGCTCATGGTGTGTGTGTGTGTGTGTATATGATTGGCTCATGCTGTGAGTGTGTGTGTGTATATGATTGGCTCATGGTGTGAGTGTGTGTGTGTATATGATTGGCTCATGGTGTGAGTGTGTGTGTGTATATGATTGGCTCATGCTGTGAGTGTGTGTGTGTATATGATTGGCTCATGGTGTGAGTGTGTGTGTATATGATTGGCTCATGGTGTGAGTGTGTGTGTGTATATGATTGGCTCATAGTGTGAGTGTGTGTGTATGTATGTCTGGCTCATAGTGTGAGTGTGTGTGTGTATATGATTGGCTCATGCTGTGAGTGTGTGTGTGTATATGATTGGCTCATGCTGTGAGTGTGTGTGTGTATATGATTGGCTCATGCTGTGAGTGTGTGTGTATATATGTCTGGCTCATGGTGTGAGTGTGTGTGTGTATATATGTCTGGCTCATGGTGTGAGTGTGTGTGTGTATATATGATTGGCTCATGGTGTGAGTGTGTGTGTGTGTGTCTGTGTGTGTGTGAGTGTGTGTGTATATGATTGGCTCATGGTGTGAGTGTGTGTGTGTATATATGTCTGGCTCATGGTGTGAGTGTGTGTGTGTATATATGTCTGGCTCATGGTGTGAGTGTGTGTGTATACATGTCTGGCTCATGGTGTGAGTGTGTGTGTGTGTGTGTGTGTGTGAGTGTGTGTGTATATGATTGGCTCATGGTGTGAGTGTGTGTGTGAGTGTGTGTGTGTGTGAGTGTGTGTGTATATGATTGGCTCATGGTGTGAGTGTGTGTGTGTATATATGTCTGGCTCATGGTGTGAGTGTGTGTGTGTATATATGTCTGGCTCATGGTGTGAGTGTGTGTGTGTATGTATGTGTGTGTGTGTATATGATTGGCTCATGCTGTGAGTGTGTGTGTCTGTGTGTGTGTGTGTGTCTGTGTGTGTAGTATGTGTGTGTGTGTGTGTATACATGTCTGGCTCATGGTGTGAGTGTGTGTGTGTGTATATATGTCTGGCTCATGGTGTGTCTCTCTAGTCTCCAGGGCTCTCCCTGCTTCCTGACTCCAGTGCTGCTGGACTTCAGCTTCAGTGCAGCACCGTTGGGCTCAGAAGCCTCCAGTGTGCTGCTCATGCTGGAGAACCCGGGAAGCATCCCTGTGGACTGGTGTGTGTGTGTGTGTGTGTGTGTTTGCTTGTGTGCGTAGAGTGCGAATGATTGTGTGTGTCTGTGTAAGAGGCCAGTCCCTCTTCCTCAGCACCACTCCCTCCGTTATGCTCCGCCCCCTCTCACAGCAAACTCCGCCCCCTCAGCACTGCTCCGCCCCCCCTCTCACTGCGCTGCTCTCTGTCTCAGGTGCTTCCTGTTCCCGGAGGACCAGCAGCTGGAGCTGGAGTGCTGGGCGGAGAGCGTGGAGTTCAGCCCCGCGGAGCTGCAGCAGATGAAGGTGCAGGAGCACAGGCTGTTCTCCGTTTCCCCCCGCTCGGGAACGCTGCACCCTGGCCAGCAGAGGGCAGTGCAGCTCACTCACAGGTCAGGACAGGCGCAGACAATTCAATGTTCCAGATTGCTAAATTAAAATGGAAGTCAGATTTAGAAGTTTTCTGCCGTCAGTCGTTTTGATATGAGCAAATGCTAAGATAATCTCTTCTTCTCTTAGGCATGACTTTGCTGGAAGTGACCTCCTCCCAGTCCTTCTGAAATTATCCCATGGCAGAGAAATCCTGGTGAGATCCCCTTTCACATTATAGCCCTTTCCCACTGTAGAGCTGGAACCAGGCTGGCTCATTACAGCCCTTTCCCACTGTAGAGCTGGAACCAGACTGGCTCATTATAGCCCTTTCCCACTGTAGAGCTGAACCAGGCTGGCTCATTATAGCCCTTTCCCACTGTAGAGCTGAACGAGGCTGGCTCAGTATACCCCTTTCCCACTGTAGAGCTGGAACCAGGCTGGCTCATTATAGCCCTTTCCCACTGTAGAGCTGGAACCAGGCTGGCTCATTATAGCCCTTTCCACTGTAGAGCTGAACCAGGCTGGCTCATTACAGCCCTTTCCCACTGTAGAGCTGAACCAGGCTGGCTCAGTTAAGCCCTTTCCCACTGTAGAGCTGGAACCAGGCTGGCTCATTATAGCCCTTTCCCACTGTAGAGCTGGAACCAGGCTGGCTCATTATAGCCCTTTCCCACTGTAGAGCTGGAACCAGGCTGGCTCATTATAGCCCCTTTCCCACTGTAGAGCTGAACCAGGCTGGCTCATTATACCCCTTTCCCACTGTAGAGCTGGAACCAGCTGGCTCATTATAGCCCTTTCCCACTGTAGAGCTGAACCAGCATGGCCGTGGCTCATTATAGCCCTTTCCCACTGTAGAGCTGGAACCAGACTGGCTCATTATACCCCTTTCCCACTGTAGAGCTGGAACCAGGCTGACTCATTATAGCCCTTTCCCACTGTAGAGCCTAACCATACTGGCTCATTATAGCCCTTTCCCACTGTAGAGCTGGAACCAGACTGGCCCATTATAGCCCTTTCCCACTGTAGAGCTGAACCAGGCTGGCTCATTATAGCCCTTTCCCACTGTAGAACTGAACCAGACGGGCTCATTATAGCCCTTTCCCACTGTAGAGCTGGAACCAGGCTGGTTCATGATCCTATGAATATCTGTTGTTTTTATTCTTTGAATATATATGTATGTCATATTATTTTAACTTAAGGGCAATATATTTCTACATACCCTGTCTTTGCATAAGATAAATGTCGAATGCAAACTGCAGTACAGACTGTGCTTGTATGTAAGTCTGTAGCTTATTCTTCTGCCTAGTTGGCTTTGCAGATGTTAGGCCAGAATAGTGTTCATTGTTCTCGGCTAGAAATAGCTGTTCAAAATAAGTATTGTACCTTACTGAACCCGCGTTCAGCAGTTGTCTACGACCATGAAATGCACTTTTTTGTACGTCGCTTTGGATAAAAGCGTCTGCCAAATGAATGTAATGTAATGTAATGTCTGTATGTGCACGCGTGTTCCCCTGTCTCCAGCTGAACTTCCTCGGCGTGACGGTGGAGAGAGACAGGCCGTATGTTCACTTCCCCTCCAGCCGACACACCTTCACACCTGTGCCCATCGGGGGGTTCAGCCCCCCGAAACAGGTGAGCAGCGTCAGCGCTGAGCTCTGATTGGACCGTGTCCAGAACCTTCTCTGTGCCTTCTGCTCTCAGTCTCCTTCATCTGCGTACTGTTAATGTTAACGATTACAATTATTATTTATTTCTATTGATATTATGATATTATCGACGGGTGTATAGGCAATATAATAGAGTGTGTTACTCTAGGTGTATGAGCTGTATAATAGAGTGTGTTACTCTGTACAGGTGTATGAGCTGTATAATAGAGTGTGTTACTCTGTACAGGTGTATAGGCTGTATAATAGAGTGTGTTACTCTGTACAGGTGTATAGGCTGTATAATAGAGTGTGTTACTCTGTACAGGTGTATAGGCTGTATAATAGAGTGTGTTACTCTGTACAGGTGTATAGGCTGTATAATAGAGTGTGTTACTCTGTACAGGTGTATGAGCTGTATAATAGAGTGTGTTACTCTGTACAGGTGTATAGGCTGTATAATAGAGTGTGTTACTCTGTACAGGTGTATAGGCTGTATAATGAGGGTGTGTTACTTGACAGGTGTATAGGCTGTATAATAGATGTGGTTACTCTGTACAGGTGGTATAGGCGATAATAGGGTGTGTTACTCTGTACAGGTGTATAGCTGTATAATAGGTAGTGTTTACTCTGTACGGTTATAGGCTGTATAATAGAGTGTTGTACTCTGTACAGGTGTATACGCTGTATATAGATGTGTTGTTATCAGGTGTAATACTGTATAATGGTGTGTTTACTCTGTACAGGTGT